>NC_135788.1:5955000-6290000 GCF_051106095.1 Pogona vitticeps
GGAACGATGGCAGCAGACTGTGCTAGCTGAGGGGTTCTGGGAGTACTTGCAGAAAGTAACTTCCCCAGGCCAGACTTGCTAAGAAAATAGAACATGCTTGAGAGGATGATTTTCTGCTTGTGGGTGTTCCTTGAAACTAGTTTTGGCAGCGTTAGGCATCGGGTTAGAAAATGAAAAATTTCTGGGGGGAAAAATCTGAAAATGTTTCACTTCCTTTTTCTCTCTCTCAACGGCTGGAAAAGTAAGTTTCTAGTCCTCATGAGTGCAGAGGAGAATGAAAACGGAACAGTGAAGGTGCACCTTCCAAAATGGGCCTAATGCCGCATGATCGTGCCATGGATTATATGGCTCACATATCTGAATAATCTTAGAACTGCAGAGCAGGAAGGGACCCTGTAAGAATGATCTTTGAGTCCAGCTCCTGTCATGGAAGTCCAGTGGAGGAAGACTGGAGACCTAAATCGCTGAGCTATCCAGAATGAAGGGCAATGATCGGTGTTTTACCTCCTTTATGTTTTTCTCTCCCCCCCCCAGCAACCTCCATCCTGAAGAGGAGCAAGCGGTTAAAACGGAACAACGTGGAATTTGACCGGGTCACCGTGTTCTACTTCCCGCGTTGCCAGGGATTTACCAGCGTGCCGAGCCGTGGGGGCTGCACCCTCGGCATGGTGAGCAAACACGGCTTCTCCCGAGAGTTCACGCTGGCGGAGTTTTCCAAGGAACAGGAGATGGTTCGACGGGAGAAGCTCAAGGAGCGCCTGAAAGAGGAGAAACTGGAAGCCTTGAAGTGGAAGGTAAGAGGCCGGGCATCTACTTTGCACGTGCAGTCTCCAGTTTAAATAGCGAAATCATAAAATAAAATAAAAAGCATTGAAAGCCAGTGTGGGATAGTGGTCAGGGTCAGAAGATCGGGGTTCAAAACCAAATTTGAATGAGCCTGAAACCTGATATTGGAAGGACCACTCGGCCAATAAACCCTTCCCAGGTTGGGATCCTTGAGAAGAGCTGTACAATAGTGTTTTGGGCGGAGAACAATGGGATTTGTCTTCCGAGCCACCTGGAACGTGCCAGGTTGAAGAAGCCCGGGCAATTATACCCATGTGGCTGTGGCTACTCTTTTCTCAAGTCTTGGAGAAGCTGCTTTGGGGTCTGCCAGCAAAGACAACCCGCCTGAGAGGTGTGAAAGGCAGAGCCTTTTCTGTGGTGGCCCCACTCCTTTGGGATTTTGTCCCCCGAGAACTTGGTTTGGCCACCTGCTCTTAGTTGCCCACTTGTGCTTACAGCTAAGCTAGGATTTGAACTCTATGTCAGATCCAACACAAGACAAGGGGACCTCAAGATGGTCTTGTCTCTGGTCCTTCCGCCTCCCTTTCTAACCAGAGTGTCCGGTGCATGTCTTTCGACACAGCTAACCATGAACGGTACGAAAGTGTCCGAGGAGGCCAACCAGCTGACCCTCGACGACATCTCGGACGACGACGTTGAGGCCGGTGGAGCCGAACTGGAGGACGGCTTCTTCCTCCAGCCCTACCCAGCCAAGAAGAGGCGAGCGCTGCTCAAGGCCATGGGCGTCAAGAAGATCGACAAAGAGGAGAAGCGGGAGCTGCACAGCATCCGCCTCTCCCGGGAGGATTGTGGCTGCGACTGCCAGGAGTTCTGTGACCCGGAAACCTGCAGCTGTAGCTTGGCAGGGATCAAATGCCAGGTGAGATGCCTTCTCTTTCACTGTTTTTTGTTGTTGTTTTTTTGTTTTTTGTTTTTTGCAAGGGCTTTTGCCACGGATCGGCGAGACCCAGGGGGACGTTCCTTTCAGTGGGAGTCTCCCATTGGGTTCCGGTGTGGATTTTAACAACTGGGTCAAAGTAGTCCTGCACTGAACCGGGGGGTTGGATTCAATGGCCTTATAGGCCTCTTCCGACTCATTTATTCTAGGATTTTCTAGGAAGAGGTTTTCAGAAGGATTGTGGGAGCTGTCTTCTTGGCGGGGGTGAACCTCAACCCAAACTTTGCCAAGTTCCAAGGTCACAAGAGCAGCAAGGGCAGTGGCTTCTGTGGCCCTGTTCGTTGAGTGTCTCTGCGGCCTTTGATTGGTTGGGGCAGGAAATGAGTGGCTGGTCTAGATTGATCTCTGGGCAGATCCAGCAGGGCTCTGCGTAAATTCTAGGTCCTATCCACATCAGATTTCTTATTCCAACTAACATTGTTTTGCCTGAATTTATTTTTAATCTTAATGTTCCTTCTTCCTGGCTGCTTGTAGCACTCAACTTTGTATGAGTTGGAAAACAAAAAGAATTACATTTGGCCCTGCACGCTATAGGATATCTCTCATCTGGTTCTGCCCGTTTCTCACAATCCAGTCTCCAGATTTATGTATTTATTTATTGAACATATTTTTACCCTGCCTTTCAACTTAAAAGGACCCAAGATGGCTAAGAATTTGGCCCTAGATTGAAAAGAAGTCCCTACCCTGTTGAGATTAAATACCAGTGGCTGCTGCATACAGTTTTTAAAATCAATGACTGATTCACACATGCCTGTCCGGTGCTTGCTGGCTTTAAAGTAGTCGTGTCTACGGGGAATGAACTATGGCGCTGAATTTGACACAAGCAAATGATGACTCTGTTTGGCTGGAGTCAGGGAGTGATGAGCTAAAGCTTCAGAACATTTGTATGAGATTGGCCAATAGTGACCTGTAAGCTAAAAGCAAAATAACTCTGCTAGTTGCTGAGATCCAGTTTGTTCAGTTGTGCCCACGGAAGGCTAATTAAGTTGTTAGTGGGGAGGGGGAAGTTTCAAGTAATTAAAAACTTCCTGTTTTTGTACCATGGCCCCCACAGCTCATCATTTGGAAGCTGTGAGAGCCACTAGACAGGAAGAGGAAGTCTTTTAATTGCTGAAAAATACCCCCTGCTACGGGCAATGATTTTTGGTAACGATTTCCTACTCCTGTCCTGTGGCTCCAATGGCTTTCACACTTTTATTTCCAAAAACGACTCTCTGCTGATGATATTATCAGCACCCTTCAGGTGTTGTAAAACCAACATTGTTTGTTAAAAAGTTGTTTCAAAACATCCAGAAACTCGACTTGGCATGACTGACTTTTGTACCTCTACTGACAGATGGATCATACGTCATTTCCTTGCGGTTGCACGAAAGACGGTTGCGGAAACACGGAAGGGAGAATCGAGTTCAACCAAGCCCGGGTGCAGACGCACTTCATCCACACCATCATGAAGCTGGAACTGGAAAAGAGCCAGCAGAACAACGAAAGGAGCCTTGAACCCGAGCCACCCTTCAGGGACCGGCTCCACCCGTTTGGGTGTCCGATGGGCAAGGCAGCCTTCGAGGAACGGACCGTGCCCCTCACGCCGGCCTTCCAGTTTGCCCCGGACCTGGAAACTGTGGGGGAGAACAGCTGCAGCAGCGACATGACGGACTCCTCCTCGTCCTCTGGTCAGAGCGAGGATTTGGAGGAACCGTACGAGGCCGCCCCGTCCGAGAAGTCCCAGTCGGACGTTGACGACGACGGCTTGGCCCGCATCCTCCATTTCAACGACTCCGACGTGGAGGAAGATGACAGCAGCGCCGCCAGCAGCTGCCAGGACAACTTGAGTTCTTACCACCCGACAGGCTTCTTCAGCGTGGATGTGGAGAACCAGTGCGCGCCCATCGGTACCGAGAAGATGGATGCCGGCGGTGGTTTGAGCCATTTGCCGAACATCACAGAGTGCTTGGATGAGAACGCCAACCAGGAGGCGAGCTGTTTTCTGGAGGATGGCTCCCTGGGAGCGTTGGGTGGGGGAGTTTCTTCCAGCGCCCCGTCGCCTTCTCCCGAACCGTGCTCCAAAAGCTACATGGACCTCAGCCTTTCCTCAGACTCTCTGGATTTTTTCCAGTCTTTCTCAGACTACAACCTGGGACCTCTTTATAATTCCTTGAAAGAGTATGAGAACCTGGACAACTTTTCGGCCCTCCAGCTTCAGTTGCCAAATTTCCCCACTTTGCCCCAGGCTGGAGATCAGAGCGTCTGCTTTCTAGAGTCTCTCATTGGGTTGTCAGAGTCTGTCCCCGAAACCTCTGCACCTTTCACAGACAATCAGCTTCTGGAAGATGCCATAAAGTCGTCGCTAATGGAGACGGTGAAGGTTTAATCGTGGCCGCCGTTGTTTTCCGAGAGAAAGCAATGGGAAACTCTACTGGAACTGAAAACTGTTCACGAACCAGCAGCGCTTCTTGCACGAGAAGACTGCGGAGTTCTTTCTAATTAATTTTCTCCCCTTTTGGGGGGGCACTGTGGCAGGGGGAGGGACAAGCTGCAGCTACAATCAGTTTTCTTAGTGCTTGGGCAAAGACTCTTGGCGTTTGGATGGCACGGATGAAGAACACAGACGGTGACATTCGTAAATCAACCCGCCTTTGACCTGCATTTTGTACGAGAAGGCGGGGATGTGCTTGTGAAGAAAATTGTCTTCAAACACAGTGGGTCATCCCCAGAGCACCTTCTGCAAACATTTTCCAAGGACAGCAGACCATTTTCCTCCAGACAACTTTGGGAAGTCTAGATGTGTAATTATATTTATGGTGAAAAAATGATTTGTTCAAGAGCCATCTCTTCGATCCATGGGAAAACGTTTACAGAAAAAAGAGCCCATACACTATTAGCTACATTTTTTCCTCCCCATTCTATTTATTGCAAAATTCCAATTTTAAATCGCCGCCAAAGCTTGAACTGAGCATGGAATCTTATTTAATTTAGTCATACCTCAGATGTATTATGTATACAATCATCTTTTTTTGCATAATATATCTGTATTTATTTATTTGTTACCTTTTTGTACCTTAGTAGTACTGGGGATTGCCATGAACCTTAAGCTGAAGTAAGCCTTTGGTACCCCGGGCCTTAAGGAGTGTGTTTTGTGTTGAATGTCCTTTTCCTCCCTTTTTTCTATTTGATAAAACACAAAGGAAGTGTTTACTTTCCAGGCAGTCGAATGCCTTTTCTGGGTTGGATTTAATACATTGTTCAATTTAGAGTAGCCCCACTGAAATCCTTGGGACTTGGCATTAGTCACATCTAACTTAACGGTTCCATTCATGACAGTGCCTGGATCCAACCCAGTATCTTTTGCATAAGCCATGTATCTACACTACAAACTTAAAATCCCATTTCACTCTCTTGGATTCTTCAAGGGACCCTTGGCAATTGTGTAATTTTAAAGGAAAATGCTTGGGAGATTCTCCCCAGCTTTTTCCCCTACTACCAGGGGGCCTTGGAGGTTAATGCAGATATGAGCCATGGTTGAGTGTTGTGCACAGATTCAGGGTTGTGTTGTCTTTGTAAGAACTATCCCATGTGTTGCTTGGTTACACTTACAGGAAGAGACAGTACGGAGTAGGGAGTTGGAGTAGCCACAAGTACACACCTGAGAAGGTTACTTATCTCTTAAGAGAGCATTGGGAGACGTGGAAGTTACGGGTGCCTGGTGCACCAAAATTGTAGTAGAGCAAACAAATTACTTGCTTATTCATCCTGACAGCTCTCCGTCTGCAGAGCTCCCATGTTTTCCTATGAAGAGAGAGGTTGCATGTTGCTACTGTTTAAGAAGGAAATATATATATTTACACCTGCAATCTTGAGTAAGACTTATGTGTGATGTCCATAATTCCCCCTATGGGCAAGTTAAGAAACTCTTTACTTGTCCATAGAAGCAGAGAGAGAGAGAGAGAAAAGAAGAGTATGAAATATTTAAGGAAGAAATTAAATTGTGTTGTAAATTATTTTCTAATTTATTTAATTTACTTAAGGATTTGGCCATGATTTCTTTACACAGCAGATCTGATCTATTTTTATGGTGCCAGAACATATGGAAGAACCAAGGCTGCAGTTTTCTGAGGACTTTTCAGCCTTTGGAAAAGGCAGAATAAATGCTAATTAAAAAAAAGAGAAAAAACACTGTGTTCAGGTGGCTTTTACTGGGAGTCTATACTCATCAGCTCATGCTGCAGCACAACTGCGCCAGCTGTTGTTAGTGGTAGAAAATCCAAGGTCTGTATACCCAGTGCACCCCTGCAGTGTTGTGCCTCTTTATTTCCTCATAAATGGTACCTTCCCACCCACCCCCCTGAGATGATATCCAAGTGAGATACAGCCTGGTTTGCTCAAACGAGATGACATATTATCTGGAGCAGTTGCACCCTTGGTAGTTTTGAGAAGGTGCGGAAACAGGTTTGATTTCATTTTGAGTCAGAATGAGACGCTGGCCAAAGCCAAGTTAGTTGTACAACTTCTGTAAGGAACCTACCGTCAGCAATAAAGAGGAAAAGAAAAGCATCATGAACCTTGATTATTTTTTTCTATTTTATTGTTATTCTTGCTAAAGGATTCCCCAGACCTACATCAGAACAGGAATAATTTGGAAGTGTCTTTTAAAAGAGCATCTAGGTGCTCCCTTCTACAGTGGTGTCCTGCATAGCGATGTTAATCCGTTCTAGATTAATCGTCGCTATCCGGAAACATCGCTATACGGATAGGAAGACCCCATAGGAACGCATTAAACTCCGTTTAATGCCTTCCTATGAGGCGAAAACTCACAGTTGAGCGAAGATCCTCCATAGTGCTGCCATTTTTGCCGCCTCGGTAAGCGAGGGCAGTGCGCGAAAATGCTTGCGGTGGCCATTTTGGTTACCCGGCGGCCATTTTGGAACCGCGATCAGCTGTTCTAAAAACATCGCAATGCGATGTTTTCCCTATCTAAACATCGCAATGCGATCGCAAAAAATAGATCGCTATACAGATTCGTTGTTAAACGGTGCGCTCGTTATGCAAGGCACCACTATACTTCCAAAGTAGAGATAGAGCGTCTTCACGTCCAGAACGAATTTGACCCATTTGAAATTTCCTGCCAACACAGTTTCCTGAAGCTTTAATGAGTCAAGTCAATGATTCAGGCCAAATATTCTTGCAAACTAAATGTGTCTTGCTTTGTATCTTAGCAGATATTTTATTCTTGTCTGAATAAAAGCATTTGTCCTTAATGCACCAAAAATGCATTTTCCCTCCACTTGAAAAGTCCAAAACGAGGGAGGCGATTGTTAACTTGATCAGCATTTCTGTTTTCAGCCGTCTTTTTTGTTCGATTAAACATTTTGGCCTGATTTGTATGTCCTGCACAAGATTTAGGTTGGTTACAAAAGTCTGGCTTGTAGAGTTTTCCCGTTTGCATCACAGCATTTTGTTAACCGAGACCATCGGCATTCTGGCCTCTCTTGAGATTACACGCCCTGCACTTTGACCTTGAGCGATCTACAAAGCAGCCAGCGTTTGTTCTTCTCGTATCGTTTTGGAAAGACTTTGCCCCTGGATGCAGTCTATGCAAAAAAAAAAAAAAGTTTTTAAAAGGGGTAACCCCACAATGGGCCATTAAAAATAAAATAAAATAATGTATTTAACTTTAAATAATACGAATATATATCTCAGTTTTTTTTTATTTAATTGGTGGGATTTTTTTTAAAACGGCTTCTATTAAATGATTGCTTTATTAATGGTTTTTGGTACCTTTTTTGGCACTAAAGTGACAATAATTTTAGAACATTCCTCTCCTGTCTAATATGTCATTTTGTAATGAATGTTGGGAGAATAAGGGGTTTTAAAAAAACCCTCTCCTTCCTTCATGGATGTCCCTTTTCCTCTAATTTATTCACTTTATTTTGTGTTGCGGCCAACCCTTCCTCTCACCTTAGGGTGCACTGACTGTAAATAGACATCTGTTTCCTCTTTCTGTACCATGTATAAAATTTTGCCTCTTCAAGCAGTTTTTCTTTAAAACAAAAACAAAAAAACTTGGGTATTTATTGATACAATCTGTAATAATCTAATGTATTGATTGAAACATTTTGGTTGCGGCGGCTTTGTGTTCGCTTTCTCTGTGTATATATTGTGCTTACTTTGCTTAATGGTACAAGTTAAAAATGCATATATTTTGACCTCTTTCCCCCGCCCTCCTCTGTTTTCATTGATAGCAAAAAAACAAAACAAAAAACAAAGAAAAAAGCATTAGCTGACTACAAGCTGCTGTCTCTCATTTTGTCCAAGCAATATGAAGAAAATTTCATTATGCTTTCAATAATAATAATAATAATAATAAAAACTTTTGCTTTGGAATATAACCAGGTCTCTGTCTCCTTAATCTGGAGGGTGGAGGCTAAGTGGAGGTTCGTGAAAATTAAATTCAAGCCCAGTGGGAAAGCTTTTCGATCCATTCCTGAGGTTGCTATGGAGAACATTCATATGTTCAAAACATCCTTTCTTTATTCCCAACTCCCTTCTGGGTGCCAACCTGTGCCTGATTCATGCCTCAAAAACCTTGACTGGGAACAAAATCTTGATGGGATCTACAACTATCATGCCTATGACACTGCAGTATATATCAATTTGTTGTCGTTTAGTCATGTCCGACTCTTCGTGACCCCCATGGGCCAGAGCATGCCAGGCCCTCCTGTCTTCCACTGCCTCCCGGAGTTGGGTCCAATTCATGTTGGTCGCTTCGATGACCCTGTCCAACCATCTTGTCCTCTGTCATCCCCTTCTCTCCTCTTGCCTTCACACTTTGCCAACATGAGGGTCTTTTCCAGGGAGTCTTCTCTTCTCATGAGATGGCCAAAGTATTGGAGCCTCAGCTTCAGGATCTGTCCTTCCATTGAGCACTCAGGGTTGATTTCCTTCAGAACGGATAGGTTCTCCTTGCAGTCCAGGAGACTCTCAAGAGTCTCCTCCACCACCACAGTTCAAAAGCATCAATTCTTATACAGCGATGCCTCGCAAGACGAATGCCTCACACAACGAAAAACTTGCAAGACGAAAGTATTTTGTGATTTTTTTATTTTATTTATTTTGGTGACTCGCAAGACACATTTTTCTATGGCCTTGCTTCGTAAGATTGTTTTCTCCCTTTTTTGTTTGTTTTAAATCACACAACCGTTAGTACCACGCTTCGCAAGATGAAAATTTTGCAATACGACATGACTCGCGGAACGAACTAATTTCGTCTTGCAATGCATCGCTGTATATACCCAGTTTTAAAACTGGCATGCTGTTCTTACTTAAAATGGAACTTTGTATGGCCTGGAATAACTTGTTTATCCTGAGTCTGTTCCTAAATGCAGACAGGCTGCTCCCTTAACCTTCAAAAAGAACATAGCCCGCTATCTTGAGAGTCAGTCTAGCTGTCATTGAGGCTGACGAGCGAGGCTTCCTCTTGGGCCTCAGAATGGCCTCTTTCCCAATTCTACCTGGAGATGCTTGAAAGCAGACCTCCATCCTACATGCCAGAACCTCCTTGCAGCTTGGCAAGGTTGTGGGATTTTTAAGAGTGGTTTAACCTTTGTTAACTTCCAGTGAATTTCCATGGCTTAGCGGGGATTTGAAACGAGGTCTCCTGTGTCTGAATGGATCCGACTTTATACTGAAGTTTTACAGTCTCACCAGCCTGGAATCCTGATGAAGCTTGCTTTGGGTTGGTCCATAAACGTTGCGCTAAGCAAGTTGTAGATCTCTTTCGACCCCTGACGGCGATGCACAGCAGGCACAGGGGTGAGATCTCCGTGTTGTGAGGCTCAGCTTGCGCTGTGCAATTATTAAGTCATGTTTGCAGCAATCTGCACAAAAGCTGATCGTGTGCACAGAGCTGCCTGTGAGGCATTTTCTGTTGGCACAGAATACTGGGCAAATCTTCCTTGAATCGCCTTATCTTCCTCCTCTCCTTCATACCAGCTTTTGGAGATTCAGTGATGCCAAAAACATTTGTGGGCTTTGGAGCAAACCTAAAAAAGCTTCCAGGATCGGCAAGACTGCCAGGGTGGATGTTGCAGGCGATGGTCTCCCATGAAGGAAATTCTAAATCAAAGGGGAATAAGTGAACTTCTTACTTTAAGAATCTTGAGACAGGCCTGCGGCTTTTTAATTTGTTTTTAGCATTGATTTTATTACCCATTTTAACATGATACTTGTTTAATTATTTTTTTAATATTTGCATGCTCACTGTTTTCAGCTTTTGTGAGTTCTTTTAATGACATGAGCCGCCTGGGGTGTTTTTGAGGTAAAACTATTATAAACAAACAAACAGATCAGTTAGCCTTGCCAGTTGCAGGCCATCGTTCTGTACATCATTTTGACAAACCTTGTGTTCCAAATCAGGAAAGAATTGACTTTTTAACCTCAAAAGTGCTCCCATGAAGGGCACCAGTTGAATTGTTGGAAGAGATTAGCATCAAGAACAATGCCGTGTTCTGCGCATAATAATCCTGGGCTCCAAAATTGAATTACCCCTACACTCCAGCGCCGCGCAATGTTTAGACTGCCGTGTGGCTGGCGGATTAAAAGATCTCTGGCCAAATGTAAGAAGGACTAAAAGGAGGTGAAACTCTGAGAATTGGCTTCTATGGGATGGCAGTTCTGAAAAGACCAATAGGAAACACTTCTTCACATGGTGCCTAATGAATTTCTAAAATCTCTTGCCGTAACAAGGTAGTAGAGCTAGTACAGTGGTGCCTCGCTTAACAGGCGCTCCGTTTAGCGCCGAAACCGCATAGCAATTAACTTTTTGTAATCGCAAAAGCGATCACATTGCGGTGTTTCCTATGGGTTTTTTTCGCTTTGCGATGATCGGTTCCCTGTTTCGCTTACCGATCATCGTAAAGCGATGATTTTTTAACAGCTGATTGGCGGTTCCAAAATGGCCGCCGGGCAAAAAAAATATGGCTGCCCGCTGTGTTTTCATGCGGATTCCTCTCTTTAGAGGCAGCAAAAATGGCCGCCGTATGGAGTATCTTCGCTTTAAGGTCAGTTTTTTGCCCATAGGAACACATTAAATAGGTTTTAATGTGTTTCTATGGGCTTTTTAAAATAGCATAGTGACGAAATCGCTTAGCACCGATTTTTGCTGCACGGATTAACGTTGCTATGCGAGGCACCACTGTAATCTGTAGGTTTAAAAAATGACATCTATGCAGCGTCAGTCAACAGCGATCAACTGGAAGAACTAAACAGAATATCCCCATTGGATGCAAGAATCCCCAGTCGTTGAAGACCACAGGGAAGCACCGTCACCTCCAGAAAAATAACTGCTGAATTTGGCAGACCTCTGGTCTAAATGCATCCAGGACCCCCCCCCCTTCAACTTGGATTTGGCCTCCTTAACCTTGGGCTGACCTTTTCGTAAATTAACTTTTGCCCGCCAGGAAAAGACCTTGAAAGCTGTTCAGGCTCCTGTTGTCCTCGGTGTTTCCTTCTGACAGAGCGAACTGATGTTTCTTGAACGCAATCCAGTTGGTGAAATTATTTCTGGGTGGCCACCCTGGTAGGAACAACAAGCATTGCTGTTAACAAAGCTTTTTTCCCCCCTTTCCCTTAAAAAAAAAAAGTATGAAACTCATTGGCGCCTTTCAACAATTCACAGAATGCCTCGGTCAGGTCTCTGTAGATTGATGGCATGCAGGAAAACAGTAGGTGGCCAAGGGAAGACAGTGTTAGGGAGAGTTCAGTTGCAGCTTGAGCCAAAAAAAAGTGGGGGGGAAGGGGAAGGATTCCCACCTCCTGAAATTAAACTGGTGCTTTTCCAAGGCCAGTTTCTGCCTTTGAATAAAGTAGTGGGACAGTTTAGGCAAGGAGGACGTTGAAAATTTCCTTGTTCTTTCCGAGGATGCTGCCTATGCTGGGATGCAACAGCAAACCAAATTCTGCAGTTAAAAACACACACACAGTGCTCAGAATATGGCACACAAATTAGCCATTTCCTTCGTTTGCCTACCTGATTCTGGCTGCAAAGTAGGTTCCATTTTTCTATCTGTTCTGTAAAGCGGTTCCTGGGTGGGTGGCTGTGTCTATACTGTGTCCCTTTATCCAAATACGCGGTAGAAAAGAAGGTGACACATTTGCTTGGAGGGTCCGACAGGTTTGTGTGTTATCTTTTTGGGGCGAGGTCGCTCAAGGCAATCTGTGTTTTTGGAATCTTGTCTTCTGCCTTGTAGGCTGTTTTCTGTTACCAAATTTGAGATCACCCGGCGCTGTAATACATCACCTGAAGTACGTTCAAGGCATTTCAGAGGCAAATAAAAATGCCAAGCATTTTTCTGCTAGGGAGAGATTGTTCTGAAGCCGGGCTGGCAAAGCAAGTTGGACTCAAGAGAGGTTAGGTTTGAAGATTATGATTCAGATCTTTATCTTGATTTCTCTGTCCTATATCGCTGTATAAGTGGGCAATGTTCCCTTGTTTGGATGGTCTTCTGGGGGAGGTTTTTGAAGAGATGTGGGAGCGGCAGTCGCTTGAAAGCCTTTGGTAAAACACCTTTCCTTTGCGTTAAACTGACTTTTTGTTACTGTGATGGATCACAATCTGACAGCGACATGACGTTGATGTGCCTAAATGTTCCATATTAGCTTACGGACAGGTAGCATTAGCCAATAACTCGCCATATCGCCAGGATCTTTGTGTAACGAACATTCTAGTGCTAATAATTTTATCTTCTCTATCTTGGGTCACTCTCATGGCAGAAACTTTAAAAACAAGAACATTTTCAATGCACTCTATAAACAGGCACGTGAGTTATGCATATTCTGTGTATATTGACCTCTTAATTATCCCATTATGTAGCCTGTGCGGATGGTTATTTTGCACTCAAATGGAGCTGTGGGGAGGGGAGTAATCTGAGGTGACCACCCTGTGACATATTAGGGTGCAATTTTTATTAATTAATTAATTAATTAATTAATTAATTGAAATAGTTTACCCCACCTTCCCCTTTAGAAAAGGTAGCTTACAGCACTTAAAGGCAATATTTAAAAACAGAACAATAAGTATACAAGGGTGCCGTACATCATTAAAAGGCAATATTTAAAGCTAACAACACTAGGCATAGAAATATTTAAAAAGTAGCTTTTGCTCCAACCCCTTGGTTTTCCTGCATCTGATGCGGTTAAGATAAACCACAAAAAGTTTCTACCTGGGAAATCTTCGGATTGGGGAGGACAGGACAGGACTGTATCTCTTCAGGCCAAGTGCTCCTGCACAAATTCTGCTCCTTCAGGAGAAGGGTATGGATCAGAACCCAGGAAATTAGGCATCGTTTAACAAGGAAAAGAGAGGGGGGCCATGAATTCAGTTTTAGATTTGCCATCTAAACTCTAGCAATGGTAAACTGTAATCCAGTGTGACTCAGATGTTGCATTGGTGGACGTCTCTGGCACATGAGATGTTTTCTTTAAGAGTGTGCACAGCTTCCCGGCAATGCTGTTAGTATTTGCTTTACTTGATTACTTTAGACGAAAGCCGCTACGTCTGTGGCCGCGTCGCCTACCTAGAAACTGAAGGATGTATCATTTCAATATCCTTGGGACCGGTGCCGAGTGATTTCTCAGCACCTCACCTAAGGTGCACCGTTTACATGTGCTAAGCGGCCAAAGAGCCACAGGTGCAGCTTTGGCAGGGCTCGGCATCGCCGCTCAGGAGGGAAAAAGGTGCCCCACGGGTCCACCTCGGGGTGGTGCTAGGTGGCTCTTTAAGCCCGGCTCCTGCTCATCGCCGGCCCTGCTCCCCGAGGAGGCCTTCGTACTAAGCTCCAGAGCCCTAGGCCGCTTTCAGAAACAAGGCTTTAACCCTTCCTCACATCAGCCTTGTTTCTTTGCTTGACGTAACCATAGGAACCAGTTATATTTGCTTGAGCGTTGCCCTGGTAATTTGCTGGCCGAGTCCCAGGTGATCGGTGGCCACGCCCAACCTTCTGTAGCACTTATTGCTACCGAGTCCCCCCACCCACCCACTGTGAAGAAATTTATTAACTAACCAGAGATGGATGGTTCCACATCCCCATCTTTTCCCCCTTTACAACCCAGAAAGGGGGTGGGTGGGAAACCTAATGCGCCATATAAAATATCCTTTAAAAATAGCTTTGAAAGATGGAAGCAATGGTTCTGTGGCCTCTGGTGGCCAGAATCTGGAAGTTCACAGTGCTCCAGGATTTTCTCTCTCCCCCCCACCCCCCAATTGCTCAAAAACATCCTTGTTGGTGGAGGGGGAACGGTCAAAACTAAGGGCACATTTCTACACCACCCACTGAAATAGATTTTCTTCCCTCTCCCTGAGGGGGCCTGCGGTGACAGTAAATCCATCCGAAGGGGACGGGGCGGAGATTTTTCTAACCAAGAAATATGAGCTCTGTCACCAAGCGACCATGTCCAGGGGGAAGCCACGACGGGTGAAAGTGGCGTAAAACTCATATCACTGTGTAGCAGAGATAAATCTTGGGAGCTCATCCATGCGAGCGGCTTGTGGTTGTGATTTTGAACCCACTCCTGTTCTCAACCTGGATTGTTGTCTAAATCATTGAACAGGGCACCCCTGCCTGAACACACTTGCCCAAAGGCCTAAATTCCCTTGCGAAAAGTTGTCTGTTTCTAGGACTTCGACGAGGCCGTGCTTTTTCTCGCATGGTTTTGCCATCTGCCATGTACCTGATGCTCCTGTGCTGAAGAAACTGAGGAGCACCATTGCCGGTGGGCAGGTGCGCTCGCCCAGTGACCTCTGTAAGAAGCTGCTGGGACCCACCGGAGTGTGATCTGTGGGACTGATCGTAACCAGGAAGGGAAAGGTTAAGCCAGAGGGTTAATGGGGACTTGTCTGTCCTAGTTCAGGCACTCGATAGGGCATAAAAAACTCCTCCTTGCTCATGTGCTCCTAGCCTCCATCTCCATAAAGAAGGCTGACCACCGAAGAATTGATGCTTTTGAATTGTGGTGCTGGAGGAGACTCTTGAGAGTCCCCTGGACTGCAAGGAGAACAAACCTATCCATTCTGAAGGAAATCAACCCCGAGTGCTCACTGGAAGGACAGATCCTGAAGCTGAGGCTCCAATACTTTGGCCATCTCATGAGAAGAGAAGACTCCCTGGAAAAGCCCCTGATGTTGGGAAAGTGTGAAGGCAGGAGGAGAAGGGGACGACCGAGGACGAGATGGTTGGACACTGTCATCGAAGCGACCAACATGAATTGGACCCAACTCTGGGAGGCAGTGGAAGACAGGAGGGCCTGGCATGCTCTGGTCCATGGGGTCACCAAGAGTCAGACATGACTTAACGACTAAACAACAAAAGCCTCCGTCTCCTTGTTTCCCATTCAACCAGCAGTAAGCTGCTTCCCTGAACTGCAAGGATCCCCCACTAGAAGGACAATAAATTAACTCCTTGAACTTCAGTTGAACCTCTACATGGTTCTAACCATGACAGCTGTTTGTGAATAGCAAAAACTCAACTTCGGATTTATTTCTTTTTAAAATCTTACCAACCTAAGCAAGGACCTTTCTTCCTTTTGTTGCTCCAGCTACACAATATTGGCTTAAGGCCGCCATGCAGGGGCAAGCTGCTGTCTCTGAGTATTTCCAAATAATTTCACTGGTCATACCAACAACAACAACAAGGAAAGAAAAGAAAAGGCTTGCTGAATGGGTAACCCTTTCTGATTTTTCTCTTACCAGGAAAACCCTGAAAAGAGTCGCCATGAATCAGAATTGACCTGACAGCACTTGATTATTATATGTTACAGAAAGCCACTCTTTAGGGCTCGGACGAAGGATGTGTTCAAAAGTTGAGAACGAGATGGCATTTGTTGGCCCTGCAGGTTTAGGGCTGAAAGACGAAACACAGCATTACTCAAGCTGACCAACACTCCCCTTTTTGGTCCAAAACCCAGCCTCTTCTGGCAAGTCCCTCTTCTAGGGACTATTCGTAAATGTATGGCTTGGCGGGGAATTAGTCACAGGAGATGTTTGAATGCAATGATTCGAGGTCTCTCTGAAGCCTGCATCGCTTCAGGCCAGAAAGGACTCACTGCCCATTGTCTTTCCTGCCTCCATTAAATACGGCAACGGGAGCGTGTCATGATGGAAGGAAGGATCCTGCCCAAGTTGGGATCCCTGCATACTCTTTGTGACACCGTTGGCAATGAACAGGCACTGAGCTTTTACTGGTTTGCTTTTATTTTCTTTCAAGGATAAACGTTGGACATCCGTTAGGCATCGTTGGCCCATTTTGACAGACCAGTTCCACATTGGAGGTGAAAAGGAGGCCACTCCTCCCGACACAGGATCCAATCTGGAAGAGGAGCAGGGAACTCTCATTAGTCAGCCACGTGAAGACCACCCTTCCATGAAGACCCTTCGATTTATTCCAAGCTTGTACAAGTCAGGGTAGGTGGGGCTCATCAGCCAGGGAAGGCAGCCCATCTAGGAGAAGGAAAACTCCGATTTTAAACCTCCACTGCCTTGAGCCTATATCCACTCATGGAAAAGGCTTCAGGAGTTAACCTCGAGGCAAAATCCAGAGCTGGAGTCCCAGAGGCAGTTCGTGTCATTCTGTCAACTCCTGCGACATCGCTGGAACCAGTATATAGGCTCTTGCCTTTCCATTGGACTATTTCAGTGACGTGGAGAGGAGGGGATTTGCTGCTTGGGTAACAGCCTATCCTCCATATTATTTAACCCAGGCTTCGTGCTCTGGAGAGGACACTCCAGCTTCGCATACAGCATCAAAGCAAAATCAGGGAGCTAGGCAGGGGACAGATTGGATTTGTCTTCAGTATGGAAGGGATGGTCCCTCTCGAATTGGCCTTTTCAGCCACACTAGGCGCTGTTCCATGTCCTCCATGCAAAGCACGTTCCCATAGTCTCTTGAGACTGAAGGATGCCTACACAAATCAGATTCAAAGGCATGCACATATGTGGGTGAATGCCCACCATCAAGTCAACTCCAACTTACTGCAACCCTTTTCCAGCTTTTTCTAGGTAGAGAGAACTCAGAGGTGCTTTACCGCAGGACTCCACTGCTCACTTGTGAAGTGACATCTCCACCTAGTGATCACGAGTAGCAATGGCACCATTTTTCTGGAGCGCTCTGCACACCCGTCGGCACGCACGAGCCCTGAAGCAGCAGCAGGCATTCCATGGGGGTTTGCTGAGAGTCCAGCTGCCCCGGGCTCTACTTCTACCTCTGTCGTCTCATAGAAGCCAATCCTGCAGGATGGAACCAGAGCAACCGAAAAGCAGGGCGTGTCCAGCTCTTGCCACTACCCCACTCCACCCCACTCCACCCTGGCCAAATAAGGAAAGTGAAGAAGATGAAAACATGTGTTGTCCTAGTTTTCGGCAGGGGGGAATTCTCCCTTTAAAAGATGTGAGTGGCTATACTAGAGTGGTCAATCGTCTAGATAGGCGGGGTATAAATAAATAAATAAATAAATAAATAAATAAATAAATAAATAAATAAATAAATAAATAAAATAAAATAAAATAAAATAAAATAAAATAAAATAAATACCTTGTTCTGGCTAAAAAAACCCCACCCCTCTTGGAGATTTGGTTGAATTTTTCAGAGGGTAGGGAAAGCACAAACAAGCCTTGAGGACCTCCTGTGTTTGGAATGAATTTAGCCAACCCAGAATAGGTAACAGCAAAATGCCATTATGTTACCATGACCTTTCTTCTCGCCCTGGACACATTGGGAATTTCTTATAATTTTAATTGCTGGGAGAAACGGGGTATCTATATTTGTATGGTGAGTGTTGTGTATATTTTAACTCTTTTTTGTAGTGGTGTTGTCCAGTTTTACCTTGGGGAAGAGCACCTCATTTCGTTGCACCCACTTGTGAGTGCAATGACAAATACATTTCTTATGTCTTATGTCTTATGTCTTATAACGAACTCATCAAATGGGCATCGGGGAACGGAAGGAAAGGTATCAGCAAGGAATGGAAAAGATCTGGGACCTAGGGGTGGCTCAAAAATCCTCTAGCCTGACTTAAGGTCTGGTGGTCTCTCAGCAGAAGAATGTGCAGGCTATGGTTGGGGACTTGGGGGGAGCTTTAACCACCTCTGCTCTTCTGTCAGCTGTTCAGGGGCCCTAATGCTGCCCCCCCCCAATTTTCCTTTAGCAGAACATGAGGGAATTGTGCAGGTAGGAGCTCTGGCTAAATGGCCACGCTCAAAACGAATTATTACAGAATCTGAAAGCTGGGATCCAGTGTCAATGATTTTGACCCCACCGGCAATGAATTTGAGAGCAATAACGCTAAGTAGCGACCTTAATGTGCAATTCTTGTCTATCTGGAGTACCATCAGCCAGAGGTAAAGCACTTTTGCATCCCATTGGTTTTCAATGGAAAGCTTGAACTCTTGAGTATCTTGAACCCTGAATAGCGAAAACCCATGGGAACCCGAAGTATTGTCACTCTGGCTAGATGATGCTCCTTCGGTACACAACACGCTAAATCTAGCCGTGTCCATAAATAGTGTGTTTGAGGAGGGGGAGCTTGAATTAGAAGAATATCAGTTTGAACCTCTGTAAGCAGATTCAGGCTAACAGGAAGAATCTGAGAATTCTTCCCCTCTGAATGTTGGCTCCTCCAATCATTATGTCTGTGAAAGGGTATTGGACAATTAAACGGGGGCTTTGCGACGTGGTGGCACTGTTGGTTAAACTGCAGAAGCCTCTGTGCTGCAAGGTCAGAAGACCAAGCAATCGCAAGATTGAATCCACGCGATGGAGTGAGCTCTTGTCGCTTGTCCCAGCTCCTGCCGACTGAGCAGTTCAAAAGCATGTAAATGCGGGTAGATAAATAAGTACCACCTCGGTGGGAAGGTAAACAGTGTGACCACGGAAACTGTCTTCGGACAAATGCTGGCTCTATGGCTTGGAAACAGGGATGAGCACCGCCCCCTCGAGTCGGACACGACTGGACTTAATGTCAAGGGGAACTTTTACCTTTACCTGGGACCCAGATGCTGGCCCTGCCCTCAAGGTTGATTGGATTCCCAATTTTCCAACACCCACCAATAGACGTGCTTTAGACATCTTTGAACCAGCAGGGCTTCCAGGTGCTTAAGTCTTTACCGAGGCTCTGTTGGTTGAGATTGTTACTTAACGTAGAGGCATGGAGGAAACACAGTATGGCTTCAGTGGGTGGGGACAGGAGTAGGACCCTCTGTTTAAGTACGTGTTGCCTTCTTCCTCTGTTCACCATATAAATGGAGGTTTGGTGTGTTTTTTGGGGGGGGGGGGTTTCAGCTTGAATACAGTTGTGCGACTTCTCCTACCAGGCCTCAAAGGTGTCAGACAAACCCATAGAAAGCAGTCTGACAATTCTGGGAAGCCTAGCACATGCTGCTAGTGGAAATACACTTACCGTACTTAATCCTACTTGATTCAGGTGCAGTTTTATTTCCGTACTTCAAGTTACTTTTAGAAAGCACCCTCTCTCCCCGAGTTCTTAACAGTTACTCATTCTCAGAATTTAAACACCACTTTAAATTACCGTGTAAATGTCACTAAGCTGTTTTTCCCCCCCACTGACCTCTTGACTACTCCATTCATTGAAGTGAATGGAGAATTTACTCAGGGTGCTTGTGTACTAAGCATTTTGATTTACGTTATGGCTGCAGATGGGATTATTAAAATGGCCAAGCTTTCATACAAGGTTGTGTTCCGCTGTAAATCAACAAAGGACATTTCCATTCTCTGGGGATCCACACACATGATCCTCTTCCAGCTGCAGCCACCTGACCTCAAGGAGAGGGGGGAGGTATTTACAGGGAACAATTCGCCACCATTGCCACTGAAACAAAGGTAAGGTAAAGGTAAAGGTTCCCCTTGACAATTTTTGTCCAGTCGTGTTCGACTCTAGGGGGCGGTGCTCATCCCCGTTTCCAAGCCATAGAGCCAGCGTTTTTGTCCAAAGACATTTTCCGTGGTCACATGGCCAGTGCGACTTAGACACGGAACGCTGTTACCTTCCCACCGAGGTGGTACCTATTTATCTATTTGCATATTACATGCTTTCAAACTGCTAGGTTGGCAGGAGCTGGGAGAAGTGACGCGACAAGCTCACTCCGTTGCGTGGATTCAATCTTACAACTGCAGGTCTTCTGACTTTGCAGCGCAGAGAGATCAGCGGTTTAACCCGCAGGGCCACCACATCCCTTTTTTTGGGCTGAAACAAAAGTCTCCCATTAAGAGTGATAGATATGATCTTGGAGCTGTTTTAGTGCTGGATGGGCAGAAAGACTGTGCTTCCTTTTGCTCGCTTGCAGACAATCCTTCAAGAAGAACTTCAGTATAAAACAACTGTGACAATTGTCCCGCGTCACTCCTGTCACTCATATTCAGGATCTCATTTGCATGAGCCTATGAGAGGAGTGGAGGGGCGGAGTCAGTGGATATAAGAAGGTTTGGCAGAAGAGATGATGGAGAGAGATACGTATAGAATTTGCAGAGAGAGAGAGAGAGAGAGAGAGAGTCAGGGAGACAGTGAGAACAGATACTAATAGAGATAAGCTGGTCAAGATAAATAGACAGAGCAGGTGGTGATTGGTTATGTAGCAAGATATATGACATTTTAATGATTTGATTGTATGCATTGAATAAAGAACATATGTGTTTCTGATTAAATTTGACACCTTTCAATATATAAGTTCTGTTGGCAGTAACCAGACAAGTGTCTGACTAAAGTTCTTTATATGTCATGGATAAAGGAAATCCACTGGTGGCAGTGAGGAAAAGAGGGAACGTCACAATGGGTATCTGCTGGTGGGAAGGCATAGCGTGAGCCCTTTGTTTGGTGAAATAAGCAGGGGCCACGTGGTAAACGTCACAACAACTACACTCCTATCTCTTGCTCCATTTCCTGTAGAGTCTGCTAGTCCATGTTACAGAGATCAACTTCACTCTCTCCCTGGTGACTGGCAAATTCCAAGGCTTGCCCAAATCTGCTAGACATGGACCGAGACAGGGAGAGAAAAGGAGCCCATTCAAACAACATTCGTGGACTGAATCCCAATTAGACATGGTGTTCCAACAAACACAGCTAAGGGTGAATTTCTTTCTCCAGAAGCTACTTGGATATGGTGCAAGGGCTGTTTTTCAAATTTCCAATTACAGAGCTTTAAACTGTATCAGACAAGCTTTATTGAAAATCAGACTGTGAGGCTCAAAATCCATTGACAGATTTTCACATCCTGCAGATGCATATATAATTTGCATATTCTACGGTTTAATTGCTGCTTGGGCCTTTCCCAAGATTTCTTCTCTAATTTTGGGATAGTCTGGGCATGCTTTCAGGACCTTGAAGGAAGAAGAAAATTGATGACTAGCTTTAAAAAAACAAACAACTCATGTAATATAGAACAACCACAATCTATAATGGCAGCTAACAAACCAAGGTTTAGCTGAGATTCTGCAACACAGCAGTTCTGGCAGACAAGATTATTTGATGCTCCCAGTTTTCTCTGGCAGTGTGGAACTGCAGGAGAGTTGCTTCTGCCGGGTGGTAGCCATGGCTAGTCTACTTCAGCAAAAACAAGGAGTCCTGTGAGACCTTAAAGGTTAGCGGATTTTATTTGTCTTAAACTCTTTTGCATGCATCTGATGAAATGGGCTGCTGTCCATGAAAGTGGATGCTGGAAAAAAAGCATGTCTTTAATGTGCCACAAAAGTCTCTCTCTTTTTTTGCTGCTGTAGAATGATGGACATAATCTGGGACACACTAGCCATTTGTTTTGGGCCATGCTGACTTGAGCAAGGGACCTACCTGTCCAGTTGGTTATAATACACAGTCCCGTGTATATTTTATAACAGCTGCATAGTAAACTCACAGGAACGCGTCAGCAGAGATGGGCATGAATCAGAAAAGTGGTGATTTGTTTTGATTGACGAATCACACATTACAAATTTATGATTTTTTTTCCTCGCGAATCGATGAATCAATTTGCCAATGCATTTTTTTTAACCCTATAAAATATACCCAAATGCACCCAGAGACACCAAAAGTTTCAGGGAAGCTTGCTCTGACTGTCCTCTACAATCCCTCCAATTTTGGTGGAGTTTGGATTTCAGACATTCACATTACACATTCACAAAAATGGGGTCTCCCCTCTGAAAATTGCTCTCTAGAAGTGGGGTTGGGGAAGCTCAAAGAGGAATTGTAGAGGAGATCCATGGAGGCTTCTCTGGGACTTTGGTGTATCTTGGTGCCTAGGAGGATATTTCTTGGGGAGGCTGTTCATCAGTGTATACTGTATTTTCTTTTCATGTATAAGACTATAATTTTGTCTAAAATCTTTAGACTAAAAATTGAAGGTCGTCTTATTCATGGAAGTAAGCTGAGGAGAGAACAAAAACAAGTGGAGGGGAAAGCAGGGATCAAAGCGATCCTGCAGTGCTTTGATCTCTTTCCCTCTACACTTGCTAAGCCCCACTTAGATTTCTTAACTTTGGATTAGAAAAGTGGAGGGGGGGTCTTATACACGGAAAAATATGGTAATTCAGACATCTGAATCCCAATTGTCACCAAACTTGGAGAGATTTTAGAGGCGATTCAGAGGAAGCTTCCCAGCAATTTTGGTGTATCAAGATGCCTTGGAGGCTGTTCTATAGCCAAATTCACCAACAAATTAAAAATGGCAAATAATTCATTGATTCATGATTTGTTATAGGCATTGATTCATACAAATACAAATTTACAAATTACAGTAGTGATTCCTGAATGAATTTGGTGATTCAGTTTGCAATTTGTGCCAATCTCTACTCCTCAGCAAGGAAAGGGTATCCTGATATTTAAAGCCGGAAACTGATTCAGATCATTGAATTACATGATGATGAACTTACATCATGGCATACATCTATTGCTTCCACGTATCTTTTATCTTTCATATAGTTGAAAGCAAGCTTAAATCCTAGGAGAAGAGAAGAAAAGCTTAGTGTTTTCTGTACAATGCCAGGCGTGAATTTGAAAGAAAATTGCAATAGCCATTTATGAGCATTGATGGGGGGATATTGTGAAATAAATCCATATTGCTTTTACCAGGCAATGTTGACTTCCTTAAAAGGTGGGGAAAATCACAATGTATATTCAACAGAAATATGTACATTGCTTAGGCAGTAACTAATACACACACTTAACTGGGAGTAAGTCCCATTGAACTCAAAAGATTTTACTTCTGAGAAGCTATTTGGCAACTTGAACTAAGTCAAAAGGCTGTTTTGTTGAACTGGAGAGTTTAAGGCAGTGATGGCGAACCTATGGCTCGCATGCCACAGGTAGCATGCAAAGCCCTTCTGGCACGCAACGAGTTAGTGGCCCTCTCACCCACCCTTGTGGATAGAAACCTTTTGAAGTGGCTGCAGCCGGGATTCCTCCTTTCTCTTCCTGTTCTGTGTCCGTTGCCATGATTCCTCCCCCTTTCTCTTCCTGTTCTGTGTCCATAACCATAATTCCTCCCCCTTTCTCTTCCTGATCTGCGTCCATCACCATGATTCCCCATTCAACTGCCACTTCTGGTTCTGGTCTTCCGGGTGGCACAACAGCCACTGGTTTCTCTCCCCCCCACCACCACTCATTTTGGGCACGCAAGCCTAAAAAGGTTTGCTGTCACTGGTTTAAGGTATATAATTCAATGGGTGTTGCTGGTAACTAAAATGATAAATGATGTGATTCTCTGAATATTTTTCATCCCAACTTTTATTTCTCTGTGTATCTCATTTTCTGCAATTGGTTGAGAGAGAACTTTCGCTACTAGCAGGAATGAAGTTCAGTTACTGTCATTTCAGCAATTTTTGGCATGAACCCAAGTCGCTCTCTTGTGCCAAAGGAAACATTTTAAACTAAAGGTCACAGTGCAGCACTGGGGGAAGGAGGACCAACCTGGAATATTTTCACTCACCAATGGCAGGATTTGCTTGGTTACTATATTTCCAAGCTAATTCATAGTTGGATGCAGCATCTTTATAAGAATTTTCCTTTTCAGCGATAAATCCCAAGCATTCATAAGCTTTAGTACACGACTTAGGAGAAAAAAAAGATGATAGATAATAAATACTCTATTTTTCTTAAAAAAAGATTAACCAACATTTAAATAGTTTAGTTCCTCAACGCCTTGGTTCCTAACGGCAGTCCTCAGGGAATTTCCACTGAATACAACTTTGGGGGCCCCAAGAAGATCTGATGGGGCCACCCCATCCTGTAAGCTTTCCCCCCCCCCCAGTAGCTGTTTCCTGAAGGTAAACTTGGAAACAGTGCTCACAAGGTTGCCGGGAACGGGAAAGGAGAGAGAGGCCACTGTTGCCATCCCTTCATTCTTGATGGTTTGGATCTTTCTGAACTTTCAGAGAAGTTTGGGGAAGTGCCCGAGCATCCCCTCAGAACTCTCTGAAAACAAGACAGACGCTGGGGGAGGGGGGAATCCCAAGAATTCAATCTGCATTTTGAGCATAAATAATCGCCATCTCTAAATCAACTTATTTTGGGGAAGTTCGACCAGGAAGTTCTTCTGCTTCTGCAATGGAACGGCGCCCCCCCCTCACCTTGTTGTACCGCAAGCAACGCTTCACTTGATCAATCGCAAGGTCATATTTCCCGATGCCACAGTAGATATCCGACAACAGAAGCCAAGCCTTTTCGAGCTCATCGGCATCTCTCAAGGACCAGTTGACTTTGGTCAAACGTTTCAGCTGGGTTCTGGCTTTGGCGGTATGCTTAAGAATCATGTACGCCTGAGCCATTGCCAAAATAGCCGGGACACTGTCTCTCTATTAACAAAACAAGAGTGTAGGTAAAACTTTTTTTAAAAAAAATCCAAATTTTAACTGTCATTTTCCGTATCTGAGATAAAGCAAAAACATTGCAAAGTGTGCTGCTTATATCCCACCCCGTACTGCTTAAAGCACTCTCTGGACAGTTTGCAATTTCATTATGCAGGTTACATATTGCCCCTCCTCCAGCAAGCTGGGTACTCAGTTTACCAACCCCCAGAAGGATGGAAGGCTGAGTCAACTTCGAGCTGTCTACGTGAGCCCATTGGGATCAAACTCAGGTTGTGAGCAGAGTCTTGACTTCAGGACTGCAGCTTAAGCACTGTGCCACAAGACTCCATACTAATTTCTGAGATACTCATCTCATCTCTGGTTCTGCATTTTAGGCAACTCTTCCATTTAGGCAAGGTTCAGATTAAATGTAGCTGTCACAGCTTATCCAGTGGGGTTGCTTTCTTTGTTCAGATTGGCTGCGGATGACTTCGTGGTTGAAAGAGGACCAGCAGGCCAGGGGAGTGAATGAGTCTGTCTAAACCAGGGGTGGGGAGTATTTGGTTGAACCTCAGTTCCTAGAAGTTCAAGGCCTCATGGGCAATGGTTAGGAGTTATGGAAGCTGTAGCCTTAGTATTTAGAGAATAAAATATATTTCACCCTAAGCTTAATCCATTCCTTGCCAGCTGCTTGCCCACTTAACCTGTCTTCCTTCCAGTGGCTTTCTCATCCATGGGAAATAAAAGCAATTGGAAGAAGGCATTCAGGCTGTGCAAACAGGTGGCAAAGAATGACATGAGCCCCTCCTATCCTTTCTCGTTCTCCACCCAAACTACACACAGCAGCTTTGCATGAAGAGCCAATAACAGCAGTAGGACATCATTTAATACGCCGCTTATTAAGTTCCAAAGGAGATGGCTTCTGTATAAACTGAACCAGCATCCATCCTTTCCATGAACATCATCAGAGCACTAAGAGGAACATCAGCCTTTTTAGGGACATTATCTTAAAACGGTATTGTGCCACTACTAATCCGGGGACAGCATGCTGCCCTAGAGGGTTCCCTGTGGGTTTCCCGGCCATCTTTCCCACCATACCTCATTTTGGCCCACTTCTCTAAATACTTTCAAAGCCTTCTCCACGTTGTGGCTCTCTTTGGTAGCCATTAAACAATAGCTCTGCAACATCTCCACCTGGTTCTGGCCTTCCTGGGAGTGCGGGTAAAACTCCTTGAGAAGCTTCTCGGCTGTACGTATCCCATGCTGTTCAGATTCTCTCTTTTCCTTCTGAATACTGTTAAACAAAAGCAAGCAAGCAAACAAACAAACACCGTGCGGTGTTTCCTAGACTATCAAGTGTCAGATAATATTAAGACTATACCACTGTTTGGCTCTTAATTAGATAAGCATAGGCTGGGTATGTGACTTGAGTCACTCCTAATTTATAAACAAAGCATAATCCGGCTGTGAGCTCAGGGGAAAGCTTCATGCAGTCTGATGTTCGTATTGGCATCTACTTCGAACTCTACAAGAACACGTACCATTTCACTCAAAGTCCTCCACTGATAAAATTCCACCTTCACTTTTCTTTCCCAGTGGTTCCTCATGGATCCTTTGCAAACGAAATGCATGCAAAAATCTGGCATCCACAACTGACTGTTGTAATAATATATATTATTCATGGGCAGAGGCAGCTGAACATTCAGAGGCCAGAGTGGGTACTCTTGTGCTCATTAGACTAAAACCACAATAAAGCTCACAAGCTGGAGATCGGAGCCTACACAGGATTGTGAATATACACTGTGCCATCTTTGTATCAATATGAACCAAAACGAGGGGAAACGTCCTACTAATCACATGTTTTTAAGCTATAGAAGATTCCAAGAAGTCCTGCGCAGGCGCAGTGTAACCCATTTGTGTGCATTCACAGAGGCCATGAAGAACTAAATGTCTATGCTAAAGCACATTTACACACAGCAGAGGATAACAGAAGTGCAACTGAACACTGCTTGACACTCTCTGGCTATAAACAATATGGCACAGAAGAGGAGTCTTGGAACCACAATAAAGATTTTGGATGAAAAAAAATACTGCTCTCTGCCCAGATTTTTAGCTAACAATGTTATAGACCAGCAACGGCGAACCTTAATAAGTAGCTTATTAAGTTCCAAAGTGCATGGTGGGCACGCAAACCATAAGTCGCCATCGAGAAGTACTTACCCATCTTCCGACCCCGGATTTTGGCACTCCTCTCTGTTGGTGCAGTGGTCCAGTGGAGGGGTGCAATGGCGACCATTACCAGTCTAGCCCAATGGGGGATTGGAGGACCAGCAAGTATTTATTTGTTAATATTGCCCATACCACCCCCAAAGCATTTAACCCTTGCAGCACAGGAGCAGTTGTTTCTTCTAAACTAAAACCTCAGCATTCAGGTTTTAATGGAAGTGTTGGCACTTTGAAATAAAAAAGTTGATTTTGTGTTGCACTTTGGGCACTCGGGCTCAAAAAGGTTCACCATCACTGTTAGAGACCAATATGGAGAGGTGGGGTGTTTTCTGTTAATGGGAGATGCAGCTGGGGGTGGGAAAGCGATAACCCTAAATTCCAAGCATAGCCAGAGAGACAAAGAGCATAAAGCTTCCAAGTTTTTAAGTCTTCAAGACGCTGAACTATAAGAGCTTGATGTTCTAATGTCATGGATTTTTCTTTTACCTGGCATCCCTGGTACTCTGGTTTTCCACTGTCTCTCCCCCTATTATCTCATTATCAGGATTCAGGCATATTTGAATCATACAGCCGAGGGCTTTCTGGCCCCAGTCGTGGTCTTTCCGAGCTTTGTTGAAGAACTTCAAGGCCTGATTGGGCTGCACCATGTACCTGTTGGTGGGAGGAAAGACTTTTAAGATTTACCCAGGGAAAGAGAACTTGATGAAAATACCTGGGGAATATAGGCACATATATTAAAGCTGGCCCCATATTAAAACTGCTTGGTTCAAGACTGACAAAAAGAATCTAATGCACAAAACCCCACCGGGAACCATGACACTGCAACAACAGGTAGAAACAAAAGGCGTAACAGAAAAAAACTACCACTGGTCCCTTATAGATGCTCCATTCTTAACCACGAACCAAGGAGGGTAGCTGAAACAGCTCTCAATCAGACTGCCCAGGGAGGTCTAGTGATCTCTCCGAGTAGACCAGAATGAAGACCAGCGGCTTCAGGTCTGTCCTGGGAGCTCCAGCATCATGCCAGGCAAGTCCTGTCCCAACTGCTGGCTGGAAGGAAGACACACACGGGCCTGTATACACCCTGGCACCGCCTCACACCACCAAAGGAAGACAGCAGAGGACAGCCCTTACTTCCTTGCCCCACCTCTGGAAACCAGGGCCTTGTGGGAACCTTTGATTGTACAGGGTGTAAAGGCCAAGCAGCCACAGGTGTAAGAGACATCAGACCAGGAGCTAGTGCTTGACTCCTCCCCTGGTCATATTCACTGACGCAAACGCCCTTCTAAACTTGGTTGTTGTGGGTTCTTCGGGCTGTTTGCCCGTGTTCTGGAGGTTTCTCTTCCTAACGCTTCGACAGTCTCTGTGGCCGGCATCTTCGGAGGACAGGAGCTAGAATTCAGTCTATGTTCTGGTCCAGAAGAATTTTAGCTCCTGTCGTCTGAAGAAGCCAGCAACTGAGAGTGGCGAACGTTAGGAAGACAAACCTCCAGAACACGGGCAAACAGCCCGAAAAATCCACAGCCACCATTGGATCCCAGCCGGGAAAGCCTTCAGGAACACAGAGGAAACTGAACAGATATCCATTATGATATTTGCAAGTTTTCAGCCAATGGATAATGTTTTTGAAGAGTGGGAAGATATCCATTGGAAAAATGACACGGGACACTGAATCCTGTCCCTCCTGCTGTTCCATGATCCAAATAAAAACCTATTCCCCTACTTCTTTCAGCAGCCGCTTTTTTAAAAAAAAAGGGTACAGGGCATTTTAACAACCTTTTAAGGCTTACATCGAATCTAAGTGAGCTATAATTTCAACAAATACTACTCTCTACAACTTACCAGCAATAAAGTCCCATGCAGTAGTTATAGCCAGCCTCCAGAGGCACTCGGCTTGACTTTTTCTTGGCCAGCTCAAAAAAAGGAGTTGCTTTTTCAAGTTGACCACTCCTTCTGAGCAAATCAATCAAGCTCTCCATGACCAGGAAGTTATCTAAAGCCACAGAAACAATACTTTGATATTTTCAACCAGTGCACTTTCTACTGTTTCCAAATCTTTTCCCCGTTGATATATAAGACTTCAAACGAAGCACGGCTCCTTAGATAGGATGGAAAAAAAACCACACAAAACAAAACAAAAAACTGCAAAATCTTCATTTTCTATCCATCCATCCGTCTCACCTGCACAATCAGCCACATGCTCTTACCTCCAATATTTCCAGGTTTGCTGTACAACATTCATGATCAAATGTGCTTGATTGTGACCTGCTTTTAGGACCAAATGATCAGCCTGTAACTGCTTTTATTAATTTTTTAAAAAGAATACCTGGTCTCTTCTCCAAAACAGTTCGATATAGGCTGATTGCTTGCTCGTATTTTTCTTTTCCAAACATAAGATCGGCCATAATCTAGCAAAAGAACAGATATTTCATGCTTGGACCAACTGGTTTCAATGCTTAAAGAAGAACTGAAAGGGTAACATCTTTATCACTGCCATAAACCTTTGTACTAGCCAGATATACGAGTATGTTGAATGAGATCTACTATGACTGAGCCAGTATTATGTGTTTGCTCTCAAGGTAGCTAATGTCTATATCAACACTGAAAGTGTGAGAAACCATCTGTAACTATCTGCAGGTTATTGTACTGGACGATCCTGGTTACAGGGGTCTGGGTACATGGCAATGTTGGGAGAGGATTTACAGGCACTCCAAAATCCCTGGTCCCCGTTTAGCTTTCTGAGCAATCAGCTTAATGCCTGCATTGGGATCTGGAGTGATGGGGGCTCCTTTAACCATCAAACCACGGGAATAGACTATCCAGATACAATATCATGGCCTTGTTCATGGGGAAGGAATTTCACTGAGGCGCGTGAAGAAATTTTGCCAGTCTTGCTTATGATTGAGAAAAGCTGCCTCAACATGGCAAGACAGCATGCTGAGGATCCTCAAGCCTCTATGAACAATCTTATCTTCCGCATGACAGCAAGACATCAGGTGCTCTTCCTTACAACAAAGTGCATACAGCTGGCACAATGTTTCTTAGACTTTTTCCCTTTGTGAAGGTATGTGCGTAAATGCAGCAGACACAAAACAACAGGCTGACTGTTCAGAAAGAGGGAAACAATCCATCCAGGGCTTCTATATATTACCAGCACATGCCAACGTCATCACAGTTTTGTGAATTTAGAGAAATGTGCAAAAATCCATTTTGGAAATGTGCAAATTCTGGTGATGGGGAGGATTATGGTATCTTGTGGTAAGAAAGATTTTTTAAAAATCTCTCACCAAGTGTGCAAGATGAACCAGGTGACTTTTCACATCTCTGATTTCTGCAGATGTTGATTATCAAGCAAGCAACACATATCGGGATTTCCTGTTTTATGCAAGGTAAAATATCAAAGGTCCAGGAGCCCTGTTCTGTCTTCTGACTACCTGTTGTATCAAGTAAGAACTGCTGGATAGCTCAGTGGTTTAGGTATCTGGCTGTGGAGCCAGACGCTAGGAGTTCAATTCCCCACTGGGCCTCCTTGACCAGGGTCTGGACTTGGTGATCCAGAAGGGTCCCTTCCAGCTCAGCAATTCTGAGAGGGTGATGATGATTCTTCTAATCCTAGGTCAGTGAAAGCACTGAAAGCTGCTTGAGATGTGATTGATTTCCTAAATGTGTAGCAAAGTAGCAAAAACATAGGGAAATTACATATAACAGATCACGATATTTCACTGCATGTCTATCTGGTTTCCATCCATACTATAGAGGCATCAATATTCCTGTTGTTGCCAGTTAACCAACCTGTGGTTAGACTCTTTCTTCTTAAACACAAAACATATTCAAACAAGTAGTTCACCATGTTTGACTTGTGCTTCCTTATATACTGTATTTTTCCATGTATAAGACGCCCTCCATTTTTCTGACACAAAATTAAGAAATCTAAGTGGGGCTTAGCAAGTGGAGAGGAAAGCAGGGATCAAAGTCCTGCAAGATCATTTTGAACCCTGCTTTCCCATCCACTTGTTTTTGTTCTCTCCTCAGCTTACTTCCTTGTATAAGATGACCCTCAATTTTTAGCCTAAAGTTTGTAAAAGTCTAGTCTTATACACAGAAAAACATGGTATATGAATCCCTCTTCACCTTCCTCCTTTTCCTGCCAGTCTTTTCTGTTTGTGATCTGGAATATCCCTGGAAGTCTGCCTGCTATCCCAGTGCTGAATTGCTGGATAGCCCACCATCCCATGCATCAGACTCCTCTGACCCCACTAAGGGATCTTCATACAAGATACCAAATGCCAGCACAAACTTCACACATCTTTTGAGCAGGAATTTCCCCTAACTCAGTCTTGTGCTGCTTGGGACTGAGCTGAACCCCATCCCCTCATGCCATACCCCCAGTACAGCTGCACCAGACTGCTGAAAAGCATGACATTTAAATTACAAACTTTTCAACTCCTTCCTGGCTGATGGTCAAGTGAAGACTTGTGCTGGCCCATTAAGAAAAAGTCAAATTAGAAAATGTGATATTTTGTGTAAGTCAAAATAAAACTGTACCATGGTCCCAATTTCACTGCTGTCATCATCCTGAAGCAGGAGAGTACAATAGTGCTCACACTGGTCTATATCTCCTTGTATCAAATACAGGCGAGCTAATTCTGATAATATCTGAAAATAAAACAGAATCATAATGAAAGGGTCATTTAACATGGCAAATATAACGTAGGGAAGATGCTGATCATTTTGTCAAATATTTTCAGTCTGCTTTCCATACAAATTCAGTGACTATTTTTTTTAAAAAAAGTTAATTTAAATTAAATTAGTTAAATTTAGTCCCTTCAGTCCACCCCAGGGTGGTGACAGCTGAACCAGGAAAGGTGTCCCAGTCATGCAGAAGTAGACAGTTGCTCCTGTGCACACCTTCCCAAACCAGAAATAAACATCAATGTGGGGATTACCCTGAGGTGCCGGTCCGCAGCACGTGCTCATTCCTTGTTGATTATGTGAAGGGGCTTCTGAAAGGTTCAGATACCAAACTGGGATTGGGAGCTGTTAACATATAAGAAGCTAAATTCTGTCTAATATGGGCTAAATTTCCCCCTTTGCAATGGAATCCCCATGATCCACCAATGTATTTTAATGATTGAATAAGAATCTCCCAGTAGTCAAGGCAGGGTTAAACTGTATAACATTTCCCACAATATACTCTGGTAAGGAAACATGTAACGGTTTGCCGAACCATGATCATGGCCGTACTTAATTCCGCGTTTTTACAGAAATCCTGGCATCTAGCAGGTGAATGGAGAACCTTTAGCTCAGTGTTTGTGTACACTTTCTCTGCGTGTCTTTTAACTAGAGATGTAGATCAGGCTCACTTTACTGTCAGTGGGAACACAAGCCAGGGCTTCTGTGTAGTACTTGATGGCCTTTTCATACTCTTTTTCTGCCCGATAAAATTCAGCAAACTGTACACAGACTGTCAATGCCACTTGTTTCTGAGAAGGTATGAGTTCAGGCTGTTCTACACGGATTCGCTTCAATATTCTTTGCTGGGTGTCATAGGCCTGTTAAATGAATAAATGAATAAATAAATAAATGAATAAATAAATGAATGAATGAATGAATGAATAAATAAATAAATAAATTCATTCATTCATTCATTCATTCATTCACATCCATGTGTTCGGACGGACGGACGGACGGACGGACGGACAGACAGATAGATATGAAGAATATATCTGAAGAACACATGGATGTGTTTGTATCCAACTTCAGCTGAGCTAGAAATCTATTATTTCCCAGGACCCTAACCATCTTCTGCTCTAAAACAGTAGCAATAATATTACAAAAATAGATTAATAGGATGCATATCAAACACTCCCTTGTCCTGCTCTTTTGAGTCTAGTTCCAGCTGTGCCACTTAACTGATACTGAAGCATACTGACAAGATGAAACACACTCCTATATCCCATTTCTGATATGCTCCTTGCATATCAAGAAACATATTTATACTATTTTGCTTAGAACATCAATCAGCAGTCTAACTTGACTTGGTGTAGCCATACAGTATTTAAGTACAGTAAATCATGCATACAGTACGTCTTCTTCTTTTAAGTGAGTGAGTACTTAAATCTTTTTGGTCATTCTGTGTGGATCCTGAGCACCTGTTCTCAAGGAAATCAAGTATAGAAGGCATATGATGTTTTATCCAAAAGAATAATATATTTTCACCCAAAACGCATATTTTAAAGGAAGCATTTATTGTTATGCTTTCATTGTTCTTCCATGTAATTTGAACAGGGTATCTTTAAAAGGACTTGTTTCTAGCTGGTCAGTATAGGGAAAAATGGGTGGTAAGTTATAAATACAGTACTTACATTGATTTAAACTTAATTTGTCAGGTTGTTACCTGAGCCAGGTTTTCACTATTTGGCTCCTTGAAAAATCAAACAGATTTACATGGGTGTTGGAAATGAACTAGGAACACTCCCAAAGAGAAAGCACTTGTACAAATTTGGTTTTCTACCTTGCTCAAAGTTTCCAGAACAACTTCTCCCCTTTTATTTGTATCATAAACTTTTGCTAGTAATATCCAGTTCCTAACATCTTTCATCATTGAGGGCAGATCATCAGCTGGAAGATTGAAAAGACACAAGCATCATTATTTTGTACATCTATATGGTTTGTACCAAAAGAAAACAAAGGCTCTGATTTTCTGCTGTAAACAGGTTCAGTGGCAGCTAACACCCCTGGATGATGGCTAGGAAGAAAAGGAAAATAGATCCGGGTTATAGGCAGGAAGAAGAGAGCACAGGAGATCATTTGCAACAAGCAAGAGAACTACCCTGACCCAAATCTAGACAGGAAGAGCCCATTCTTGAAGCCCCCACTTTGTGGATACAGTATTACATGTCTTCTAGGAAGGACAGATCCTGAAGCTGAGGCGCCAATACTTTGGCCATCTCATGAGAAGAGAGGACTCCCTGGAAAAGAACCTGATGTTGGGAAAGTGTGAGGGCAAGAGGAGAGAGGGGACGACAGAGGATGAGATGGTTGGACAGTGTCACTGAAGCGACCAACATGAATTTGACCCAACTCCGGGAGGCAGTGGAAGACAGGAGGGCCTGGCGTGCTCTGGTCCATGGGGTCACGAAGAGACGGACATGACTTAACAACTGAACAACAACAACTAGGAAGGGTGCTTAGATTGTAACAGTTCACTGGTGGGCAGCATGTCCAAACAGAAGAAGATGGAAGATGTAGGACCACACGTCTGGTTGGTCTGTCTTCTTGTGCAGTGGTCCCCAGTGGAACCTTCACCACCACCTCTGCTGGCCAGGATTTCTGGGAGTTGAAGTCCAAGAACATCTGGAGGCTCAAGGTTGGGGACCACTGTTCTTGTGGTCCAAATGCAACGTCAACACACTATAAGCAGCAGGCTGAATGAACATTTGATCATAAAGAAGTCAGCAAGTAAGATCCTTCAGTACAGAGTGCCAGTGCAACATGCATTTGCTGTCACATCACTTTTTATAAAAAATATACTGTATAACACAGCATGCTTCTGCTATAAGTCAACATGAAATCTTTGGTAGAAGACAGAAAAAATGTTTACCACAGTCATGATCAAGTGCTTGATTTAGAACTTTCTCTGCTTTTCCAAACTTCTTGAGCTTTAAAAGAAGATCGGCCAGATCGTGACATAAGAAATCTTGCTCGCTCATCTTGAGAGCTACTTCGTAGTAATTGATAGCCTGAAATGAGTTAATAAGCTTCAATAGAAGAGCTGCAACTAAGAGCTACGGACGAAACAAGCGCTTTTTAAATGATGGCTGCCAGTCCGAGAGCTGAGGCACGGAAGCAATAAAACCAAACGGTGCCACTCTACAACTTTACTTCTGATATGGGTTTTTCTCCTGTATATGAAAAAAAAACACATACTGTACCCTGTCCAGAAAAACAACTCCATCAAAAGCCTGGGCTAGAACATTTCTCCCTAACGATTATTGGGGATGGACAAGGCAGACTTACAGAGAATTATTACAACATGCAGCCTCCAATGTTAAATTTGAAGTTGCTCTGTCCAGTGAGAACTACACCCAACACCCCCAATCATCCTTTGTTGTAACGCATTGCGTCTGTTTTCAATGGGTGCTGTGGCGCAGTTCTAGGACGTTTTAAGGCACACAAATGTTGTTATCTGACACACGTCAAACAGAAATAATGATCAGTCTCTGCACCTTGTTATACTGATGGGTGGAGACATATGCTTGGCCGATTCTCCTCGCCACGGTTGCATCCAAAGGATTCTTCTTCTGAGCTCTTTCATAAACTTCTAAAGCTCTCTCAGGCTAAAATAAATGACAGAAATGCAGCAGTTATCTTTGTACACATATTCACAAAGCTAATTTTTGAGTTTATTTGGGAATGAACAACTTATTTTGATGCATGTTTCTTGGAAGTTCAATAGGAAGTTACTCCCAAGTCAAAATTGCAAGGAAAGCAGAATTAATTTTCAGGGACAGGCTCAAAAGGGAATATTATGAGACTTGTAAGAAAGACATAATTCAAGAGTATTTGTTTATTTATTTATTGAACTTATACCCTACCCAGCTAGTGGCAGGACACTAATTTGTGACTGATTTTAAAGCATCTGGTTGCTTTTACTAAATTTAACCCTTTTAATTTTAAGTAATTATTAGAGACCTTAATTAGAATAACTGTAAAACAGGATATCAATTTAAAAAATGTGAAGGTGTAAATGTTTTAATACTGAAGCCAAGGGGACTTAAGTGGGTCCCAACTGACTTAACGTAAACTTGACATAGTTTAAGGCTAATTTTATGACTGGTAGTGTGGAGAGATATGTTTGGAAGCGTTGATGGTAGAAAGATACTAATCAGATTTGTTCTATTGTAATAGATTCTTCAAGACGTTTTGTACAGTGTTCAGAGAGAAGTTTCATCCTGGATTTTATTCCGAATTGTAATTTAAAGGCCTATATTCTTAAAGTGTACGGCAAGATGACACACACAAAGATCAAGGAGGAACACAGGAATGCAAAGCTTCCCTCCACTCACTTGCCAAGAATGATCTTGGCATGTCAGGATCTCTCCACAAATCTTTTCTCAAATGGTGCTGAGTTGGTGGATCAGAAGTTTCATGCGGAGCTAAACCATGGAGTGGGGAACCCGTGGCCTTCTAGATGTTTCTGAATCCCAGCTCCTATCAGCCCTAGCCAAGCTGGCCAGTGGTAAGATATGGAAGCCAGATATGGAAGTTCATCAACATTTTGACCTGGCATAGAAGTCCAAGTGCAAGGAAACTGGGAAAGAATTGCTATACAAAGGAATACATAATAGTAAATCTTTCCAATGAATTAGTTTCGTGGTACTCAATCAATTTTTTATGCCCACTCCTGTGAGGCAGTAGTAAAAGTAATAATAGTAGTAGCAGCATTGACATGAAGCTTTTAAGGATTCAAGGGGCATCACATACATCCCTGGAAAGCCTGGCATGAAGTGTAATGTGCATGCACACACTTCTACTACTACTACTACTACGACGACGACGACGACTACTACTACTACTACTACTACTACATTAGTGATTCATTGGGAATGATTATGATTTAATGAAACTCTTCTTTTTCACTAACCTCTTGAATATTCATATAGGCATCACCCAACAGAAGACTTGTATGAGGACCAGGCAAATGTTCACGCAGGTCACTAAAACAAAAGGGAAATATTATTTACCTTGGAATCCTGTACAGGTCTAATAAAGCTTACAATGCAGTTGGGGGGGAGGAACGAGGGGAGTGTATGATGGCAGTCTTAAGAAGTTACAAAAAGCAAACCTTCATGTACACAACAGGATATAACTTCTGTGCAAGCAAAGGAGAAAAAGGTGAGTCAGCTGCCACTTTGACTGCAATAGTTCCAACATTGGAAAAGACACAACCACGCATTATAATTCCTTAAACAGCTTATATGGGCAGGCATAGCACCACATGCTGAGAAAGCATCCACTGCCTGTCCTGCTTGGAGAACATGTACATATTCACCTCTTCAATACACTTCATGAACATGGAAACTGGTTGCATGGACAAGCACTGCTTATGGGGTTATGTGAGGAGCTATGTATGTTTTGCTGTATCCTTGACCATGAATGCCCATTCACAAATCCAAGTGAATAACTGCTATATGACCAAACTGCTTCTCCCTGAGGGTTTGGGGGCAGGGGCAGGTGTGGGGAAATGGCTTTTTTGAGTATGTCTCCCAGAATTAGGGATGTGGTGGCGCTGCGGGTTAAACCGCAGAAGCCTTTGTGCTGCAAGGTCATAAGACCAGTCGTTGTAAGATCGAATCCATTCAACGGAGTGAGCGCCCCGACGCTTGTCCCAGCTCCTGCCAACCTAGCTGTTCGAAAGCATGCAAAAATGCAAATAGATAAATAGGTACCACCTCGGTGGGAAGGCCACGATGTTTCATGTCTAGTTGCACTGGCCACGTGACCACGAAAATTGTCTTCAGACAAACACTGGCTCTACGGCTTAGAGACGGGGATGAGCACCGTGCCCTAGAGTCAGACACGACTGGATTAAATGTCAAGGGGAACCTTTACCTTTTACTTCCCAGAATTTTCCATCCAGCCATGCTGAATAGGAGATTCTAAGAGCTGCAGTCCAAAATAGTAATTTTCCCCAAGCTTACCCATATCATGCAATCATGTCTGCTTCTACAGGAGCCGATCCACCTTCTGGGAAAGGGTTTGTGAAGGGATGACATTGGGCTATGGCTCAGTTTTAACAGTCAAACTGGGGCTTCTCACACCAGCAGTTGCTTTAGATGTACAGTAAATGTAGAAATCAGTAGATATCAGAACTGAAGCAGGTTTCAGCAAACTGTTGTCTACTGTAATTGGAGAGTGCAAGGAACATGGATTTTTTTTCCTGCATATTGCCACTGACTGTAGCATAAGCTGGAAGACATTTCAGGAAGCTAGCACTCAGCAGATACTTGGCATATTATTATGGGGCAGGAATGATTATGCTACATCCCTATTTTATTTATATCAAATATGAATTTTCAGGGCAGATTGACTCAGGGGTGACTTTGCAGCGAAAAAGACCAATACTGTAATACAACCTTAGTGAAAGTTTTAAATGATTGTAGTGGTCAATTAGAATGTTTCTTAAAAGCCAAAATATGGGCAGCATTATGTCTGTACAATAACCAACCCCAAAGTGATCAGCAAATTTTGTTAGAATCTTTTAGCCAGAATTGTTCATGAATCTTAACGCCTAAAATTTGCTTCTGGCACCCAGCTAAGAGTTTTGTTAATTTCAGGATTCCTCTTTGCACCTAAAGCAAAATGTGACATTGGATTCTCACAAAAGCCATAATTAACTTGAAGTGACATTACCAATAACAAGCAATGTACAGTTTCTTATCCTTTCGGATCAGAAGATAAATCTGGGCCATTTTTTCCTTGACCTCAGTGTAATACGGCTGGTTCGGTGTGACATTCCTCAGCATAGTCAAGGCTACATCCACCTCTCCCTTACTGAGAGCCAAATCTACATTAGCAACAGTAACACGGATCTCCTCTGGCGTCCCACTAAATTCATTAATGGCGTCTTGCATTATCTTAGTAGCTTCATGCTGGAAAGTGAGAACAACATACATGAAAGTTCTTTGCATTAAAAAAAAACACTGTATAGGAAAATGAAAATTTTTAAATGAACCCTAATACTGTATCCCTTATATCGTCTTATATCAAAAGCCTTTAAATTGCTGCTGCTATGTGCCTATTAAGCTAATCAAATGCATTCATTTTTTTTAAAACAAGAGTTTGCTCATCTCAGTTTCAGAGGGTCTTACTGCCCCTTAAAATGAAATTGGATTGACTGAAATGTGGACAGTGTATGAAACGTCTTACTAGTTCTCCATTGAGTCTAAGAGCTTCAGCAAGTTCCAGGTAAACAGAAACTTGTTCGCTTGTAGTTAAGTAGGGCGCCGGGCCTTTCTTGTTCTCCCTTTTCATTTGAGGTAAACTGAGAAGCATTTTCAAAATTTTAACGGCTTCAGCAAACTCTCCGGTTTTGTTTAGCATTCTGGCCTTGATGAAGTGATACAATGGGGAATCACGAAGCTGGTTAATAAAAAAGGGAAGAAAAGAAAAAAAATTAAACAGTGACATTTATAAAGCAAACCAATCTATCTGTTCTGTTGATCGTAATAAAGGAACTTTAAATCACTTCATACAAACCAATTATAACCTCTTCCTGAAAGTATTAGTGTTAAGATACTTGAGGACATATTAGTCTCTCTCTCTCTCTCTCTCTCTCTGTGTGTGTACACACACGTACAAATCCTTTCTTAGGATCAGAGATGACTGGCTGTTTCTCCCGAGACTGCCTTTCCATGAGGGGCTTTCAGCACTGTGGAGCTGTCATTCTGAAGCTCTCAGTATTTTCCTGCTAGCCCTTCCACTTTTATTAACTAGCCCCTCTTCTTTGCAGGATCCTTCTATCACATCTGCTCAGATGTGTTCACAAAACATCCCCTGCAAAACCAACTCATGGTTTGTAGCCCTGTGAGTAGTTCCGGTCAAGCAGGAGCATCACATGTTTGACAAATTGCCCCTTACAGTTCCATGGGAGGAGGTGAACTTTAATGACAGTTTTCCTGCCTCCTTTTTAAAATTGTTAAAACAACTCACTTTGCAATTAAAAAAAAGGTTTTGATAAATCTTTCCAAAACCAGGGTGTTTTTTTTTAAGGAGATGAGATGAATGAGAAGAAAGCTGTCATTTATCATACACCGTCCCCAACCCTGGAGCAGGAGCTTTGTGCTGTAAGGCAATTCACCATTGATGCTGCAGTACAATGAACAGGAACGTTTAAAGGGAGAAGTACCAAGCAAGCAGCTTCTAACTAAAGGTACAATAACCTGGTGAAAAGACAAGCACTTGCAATGAAATTGTTCCAAGCCCAGGGATTTGTTTGAGTGCAGAACCCCGGATGCACGGTCCTTGCTCACAAAAAATCCACACCTAGTTACTTTCTCCATTGCAAGAAGCATAATTATCCTTTTGGTGCTGTTATGGTTAACTAACCATGTGTCAGAATTAATTGCTGATCTGTTGCACATTGTCCTGAGATTTACCAAAGGCTCTAGGTCCACTTTCTGTGCACCACTGGCATCTGGAATGCTTTGCCATCCTGGTATTGCCAGCGTCATTTTTAAGTGGCTAAAAATCAGAACATATTTGGTGTGATGGGGGGGGGGGGAAATGTAGGATATCAAAATATTGCAATTTGATGGGTTTGCAGTAACATCTGGGTTCTTTATGAAAAGAAAGTGGATGGAAAATCCAGATGGCAGAAGTTCCGACCCTGTTCTTTGTGTGTACCAGTCACAGACACAAAGAAATTACTTGCAAGTGAGGTTGTTACTCACAGTTCCCAGATAATGCTACAATGAAGGGGGACATAGTTTCCCCAAGTATTTAACTGTTTCTTCTGGGTTCAGTTTCACCTGAAAATTGTAGCTGACCCCTATTTCTAGCGAATGGGCACATTCCTTGATGTTTCCTTGAGAGAGGTGGATCTCAGCCATAAGAAGATTGGCATCTGTCGATGTCGGGTCCAGTTCTAAACAGCGCTGCAGAGTACCCTGAGCAGTTTCTAATTCTCCTGCAAAAACAGTCTTTGTCATTTTGCTGCAGACATCTGTTTTCCTAGAAAGGCTTTCAAAACCTGGTGCCAGCCCCTTTTTGGATTACTTCTTAGTTTTGTTGAAATGAAGACAGAAGTAATATTTTTAGAACAGTGAGAAGTATTTGGAAATGCCTTATATCAATGAAAAACTTCTCCTTTGGGGTTTTCTAATAACAGCAAAAATCCACCTCTGCCAACGTGTAGGATTTACAATCTGAGTTGGGAAAAAAAAAGCAGAGGATGAATCACTAAAACCTTCTCTAGTAACGTGCCCTCCAGTTTCTGAAGAACTTTTGCAATGACCTGCAAGATTTGCTTTTAATGTGTGTGTATGGGGAGAAATCCATATAATAGTTTAAAAGGCAAGTAGCTCTCTTGAAGCATTGGGAGAGGATTAAGACTGAGAGATGAACATTCTCAAATATTATGTCTGTCTTCATTATTATGGGGCTTGAGGTATGTGCTGTGTGGTTTACAGCTGTGTGGCTTACAATGTGATGGGACTGTTAGTCCTGCACAGAACAAGCCCTAATTTTTCCACTAAGTTTTGTTTCTGAGGCTGTTCCTCTGAGGACTGCAAAATACAATAAATGACCCTCCCTCTGCTTTGACCTTTCTGTCCTCAGCCTGTGGATCACAGTAAGAGCAGCGTTCTTGTATTCTTTCCCCTTGAAACGATGTGACAGATTATGAAGAAACTGAACATAGACATAAGGACCCTGTAGCTCTCCAGATGTGGCAACTCCCACAATCCCTCATCAGTGGCTAGACTGCATGTGGCTGAGGGGGAAACTAGTTCAACAACATCTGGAAGATCCCGCATTCTCTAGTTTGGCAGACTTGATCCTTTTCAATTGGAAATGTCTGGCTCCTGCATGCAATGCATGTGGGCTACTACTGTACTATGATCCTCCCCACACACAAAACCCAGGGGTGAAGCCTTCTCTCTGAAGCAAGTGGGAATTTGACAACTTGTTGGTAAAAAGTTAGGGCATATTTATTTACTTAATAAAATACCTAATTTTCCTGGGTGGTCTTGGGAATGAAGAAGAGGAGGGCTGCGAAATGCCTGCCCTTTGGCATCAGATCCAGCATGAAAAAGAGAATGAGGATCTTTGGGGGCACCGACGTCTGTAAGGCTAGTCCCTACACTTGATTCTTATTGGGGGGGAGCTCTCTTATCTCCCTTACCCTTTACAGGTTCTTCCAAGTTTCCACTTCAGATTCATAATTAATAATTTAAAATCAAAGGACACTCATACAAAACAGAAGTCTTTTAAAGCTTTTCTAAGGCCCAAACTTGATTAAGTTTAAAAACAGTTTTTTTCCTTTGGATAATTCTAAATGGATTATTACTCACATAAAGGTCAGATCTAGAAGAGGGAGCTGTGTGCTAGCATATCAGGCCAAAACAACATTACAAATTTTTAAAAATAAAGAAGACAAGAATGCTATGACCCCTTAAAGACTAACCGCTATATTTTAATGTGAACTTTTGTGAACAAGTCCACTTCCTCAGACATAAAAGCAAGATGTATTTTTTAAAATCTTTATAGGAGGTAATCAAAGTTCTGCTTACCTGATAAATATTTCACCTGTGCCATTAGAAAAAGAGGCTCAATCATTCCAGGAGCTGCTTTCACAAGGGGATTCAATATTATCGTTGCTTGCTTAAGGAGGGAGGACAACACCTGTCCAGGTAACCGCGGCTACACAAACAGAAGTAAAAGCATGTACAGTATTCTTCTGAAATAAAAGGACCAAGATAAAACAGATTTGTTTTGATACTCCATTCTTTGGAATAATGTGAGGGATAAGATACACATACACTGAAGGTTTATGGAAATACTTATGATACTATTGATTGCTTGATTGATTGCTTGATTGATTGCTTGATTGATTGCTTGATTGATTGCTTGATTGATTATTGGTTGGTTGGTTGGTTGGTTGGTTGGTTGGTTGGTTGGTTGGTTGGTTGGTTGGTTGGTTGGTTGGTTGTACGGATTTCAGAGTATGGCAGGAACTTCAGGATGTACAATAATTCAGGGGATGGTTTTAGGCCTGGATGGACTAAAACAGGATGGCAACCCACCCCGCTTCAAAAACTGATTATATGTCTCTGCCAGTCTCTCCTCAGAAGCAAACTGGCCCCATAAAAGACTCTCCTATCTGGTCCTCAGTTCTACTGTTTGGAATATTGAGAAACACGAAATGAGATTTCCTACCTGTTTGGGGCAGAAGACTAAATACTCTTTCACAATTTCAATCAAAAACATAGGGTTGAGCTTCTCGTAGTACTCCATGCTTAAAGGAAGGCCGTGCAAGGCAGAAAAATGGAGTTCAGCAGCTTCATTGAGAAGGGCGCTGGCAGCCTGCTCGTCCTTTTGTTTTCTTGAAGCAATCACAGCCTGAAGGTAGGCCAGTGCCTGGGGGAGAAAAGAACGGGAAATGTTACTGGATAGGGCAGCTTCTTTCATGATCACGCTACAGCTTTTCTTTGCCTAACATCCAGGATGGTTAGTGCAGATGCTCAGGTCCGAATGAGAAGGCAGGGTCTTCTAAACCTTCATAATTTACGTATCAATTCCACTGTCCCCCTTATGCATGACTTTGACAGCTTTTGTGAATATTACCAACTCAGGGAATCATTGAAGCTTGTGTTAAGAAACTAGTGTCAATTCTGGTCCCAGAATTTTTTTTAAAAAAATCCCTGGCTTCCTTTTAACTAAGGTTGGCATGGAATGGAAGCACAGGGTATGTATGTGTGTGGAGTGAAGCCAGCATACCTACAGCCGTTCCAGGTGCTTGAAATATAGCTTCTTCTTTTTTTTACTTTTGCACAACTGTATATGAGATGTGCAAATTAAAGTGCTAAGCAGCGAGTATTAATATTTGCAGATTTGTCACCGTGCAACGAGCGCATTTGTTCTATGGTGACCGACACTTTGCCTTCTATCATATTTATTGTAATATTGTATATAATATATATATATATCAACATGGTAGTCGTATAACTCTGCAAACTGCCCTCCCATCTATACAAAACTGGGGACCCAGGAGGGCTGGAAATTAAAATGCCCAGTGGCTTTCTCCAGCCAGATGCAGTCCAGTGTCAGCTGTTGAAAAACTTAAGAGCCTGATTCGGCTCAGTTGGGTGGAGGAGGCAAAAGTCACCACCATCCCAAGCAAACTGCTGGCCTCTAGGGTTGGGGGACACCGTCCTCTGCAACAAGAGGTCAACAGCTGGCAATTCATCGCCTCCACTTCGTGTATAATTATGAATGTAAAACATTAAAAACAAGCATAATCTAACTGAAGATTTTCCGATGGATTGCTGAACTTCCTTTAGGAACTCCAACTGCTGTTCGGCCTCTTCTAGTTTTCCTTCGAGCACCTGGCACCATATAAGCCCTGTAAGAGAGTAAAGCCAAATTGCTAATGTTACATGTTCATAGGGATAGTTGAAGCGTACTTTTCATCTTTGTAAATCAGGAACAAAGTGTTTTCATAGTGCAGCGGTCCAGTACGGAGTAACCAAATGTAACAGAACAGGGTTGTGTCTGGCAGTTTCTGATACATCAACCGCTATTTATCTTTATATTTGTACTTATTTTGTTTTTACCTATCATGCTTCCACAGGCGAACACGGCTATCCGTTCTACAATGACATCAACTACTGTGACTCCCTTATGTCCTGGTGCTACAGCTAGCATGTTCTCTTGCAATTGGACATGCAGTGCCAATGCTAGTGACAGGAGCAGCGTCTAGCTCAACCATATAACCTGGGATTTTCTAGCCCCTCGGCCATACATACATAATACAGTCTCCTGAAATGAAACAAACCTCTTTTGATCTGCTCTCTAGAGATTCGAAACAGATGTTACTGTGAGCATTCTATCAGAAGCAAAGCTCTGTTGAGCCGTTATATTTGTTTGTTTACCACAGAACAAAGTTTCTCAGCTTGCTTACAAATTAGCTTGCTTTCACTTGACGGTATGTCATTAGGGATTAATCAGATAAGGGGGGGAAATAACAGGACTTTTTGGAGGTTGCTGAATGAATGTATTAATGCTAACTATTGCATACAAGCTTGAAAGCTGGTGGAGAGCAGGGTGGATAAAAATCAATGACTTTTTTTAAAAACCCAACACAAATTTCTTTCTTTCTTTCTTTCTTTCTTTCTTTCTTTCTTTCTTTAATTTATTTATTTATTTATATCCCTCCTATCTGGTCAAACGACCACTCTAGGTGGCTACCAATATATATAAACATATATAAAATATAACAAAAGTTTTAAACATCAATAGACAAGTTAATCAAGATGAAAGAAGGGAAAAAGAGAAAATATAAAAAGAAAAAAGAAATCAAGCATTAGCTGGATTTAAATGGATTTAAATCACAATTTAAATTTTAAAAATAGATTTTTTTAATTTACATTTTTAAATGATTTTTAAAATGTAAATTGCAACCCCCACCCCAGAGTTTGTTTTTTTAAACTAAATTGTAATTTAAATCAAATCCACCCTGGCACAGAGAGCTGGGTAAGTTTAACTGTGGAATGAACTCCCTTAAAAGGTGACGAGATAGACTGTTCTTCATTGCAGATTTTTAAACAAAAGTCAAATGGTTATCTGTCAGAGATGCTTTAGCTGTGGATGTCCTGCATCACAAGAGGGTTGGATGTAGGCGACCCTTGGGGTCTTGGTCCATTCTAGAGTTTTGTTGTTCTATGAATGAGCACTGCTTAGTCAACGGGCTGTGTCTGGCTGCACAGATCACGGATTAGGCAGCCCTCGGAGGCTGCTGCCCAGTCATCTACCGGCAGGACTGGCAATTCTTAGAGGATGAAGTGAGATGATGGATGTCCCCCAACCCATCTACCTGTAACTCACATCTCACCATGGAGCGGAAGAGGCTGGGACACGCTTACATATATGGAACATTTCATGAAACCTGACTTCAGCCCACCCTCCCTCTCCCAAGCCATGAGCTGAGATGCTCTTCAGATAACATCCCTGGGGGCTGAACATGGCAGCAGGTGTACCAGTTCACAAACTGATCTGAGCCGTGGATCCTTTTTTGCACCAGGTACAGTATGAGCAAGGGTATGGCTTCTTTCCTCCAAACCGCTTTATGTATGCTTGGTGGACAAACACACGCCACTTCTGGAGGATGGGGAATTATGTAAACTGTGCTAGTATGCACGTAGCTCCACTGTAGAGGCAAACCTTTTATCAGAGATCATCTACGATCTTTGACAGAGGAGAGAGATGTAGCTACACCTTCATCAAGAGAGCGGCTCCACAGGCCAAGTAACTGAATGAACCTGGCCTGAAAAATGATCTGAAGATGTTAAGCAGCAAGGCTGAAGACAAATACTCTTAACAAATACTTAACAGAATACCTGTCAGTGAATCAACTGGGCTTTCGTCCAACTGCAGAGCGGTTTTATACCATACGTAGGCTTCCTTCCAGTTTCCCTGAAGAATTTGCTGATATCCTAATTCATTTGCAAAACGTGCATCAGTGGATACTAGGTTGCCACCCGATTTTTTAATAAAGTCATACACTTCCTGTAGAACATCTTGATTCTTCCCAGCCTGAATATCACACAGTTTAAAGGGAAGGAAGATAGGCATATAAGGTACATTGTTCAAAGTTTTCATTGTACACAAGAGCCAGGTGTGTAGTGGAGGGCATTCTGCTAAAAATGAAGCAATATGGTGATGGTTGTTGTTTAGACTAGGAAGAACCAGTACTGTATATGGAATTGGCTTGCACATTAGATTCTGTCTATGCTGCATGGATTAAACTTTAGGTGTGGGTGAACAGACAGGCTATTAGATTGTATTCTAATACATTCAGACATAATAGATTCAAACTGAATATTTGAAATAACCTAAAATATCAAGGATAATATGTTACAATAAAGCAAGATGGAGAATAGAAATTATTAATATGAACAAACCCTTACCACTCGACTGATTACCAGCATTTTCTCAAGATGAAGCTCTGATCTTTGAGGTTCTTTCATTTCCAAAGCACCAATAAATTCTCTAAGCATATCCAATGCCTACATTTAAAAAAAAATTAATATTATGTTAATAAGCTGGATACTGACACTCTTTGTACAACACAGCTTACTGGGGAGGATGAGGGCAACGATTAGTCACCCACTGAAGGACCCTTGATTTTTAAAATAAAATCTGGGATGCAGAGGAATACATTTCAAGTCAGAATCCAAATATCTCATACTATGGGGCATATTTTGACCAAACTCCGGGAGGCAGTCAAAGTCAAGAGGGCCTGGCGTGCTCTGGTCCATGGGGCCACGAAGAGTTGGACATGACTTAACGGCTAAACAACAAGAACAATGGTGCATATTTATACCTATGAAGCAAACGTATCTACACGTGTCTGTTCAATGCAAACACTGCAAGAAGATAACTATTACCAATGGCGAAAGTGAGATACTCTTCATGCCACTGTGAACAAGAACATCATGATGGGAAAAAAGTTTGAAAAGTCATATCTTACCTTACAACGGTCAGGAAATAAGAGTACTACTCACCATACTTTTATTCCCAGTCACGGTGAGATGATTTACAACCAAGTTCTGGAGTGCATCGATATCATTCGGTTCTGTGCGTAGAATTCTTAAAAGATAATGTGTGGAAAAAAGTAAAAGGAGAGCAAACCAAATTTCCTGTTACTGAAAGTAACGTTGAACCTTAAACTACACATTAAACTGCACTAGTGGAATTGACATCAGGAAAGAGTTGTTAAAAAAAGTCTAATTGCTGAGGTAACCCTCTTGTGGGAGGGAAAATAAGTTAAGCATAAAAAATGACCCTTGGAGTAGAAAAAGAATAAAATCTGAGGCAGAGGATGTGGTTCTCCTTGTATTCTGCAAATGTGTATGGAGGGGGCAGCTATGTTGTCCTTCCTCAGAAAAAGTCATAATATTTTAATTTTATATAAACAGGGCCAAATAGCTTCCAGATTAACGATACTTCCAAATTTTTTCTATTACTGAGCAAGCTTTCATGCCCACATCTTCAGGCGCATGGAGTAAAGTCTCAGCAGATGAAACAGATACAAACACGGGGAACGATATGTCTGTCTACTGAGGCTATCTACTCCAGGAATCTCAAGAAATGGATGACGGTCCATGGAAACATCGGGTAAATTAAAGGTGCCAAAAGATTCTTTGTTGTTTCTGCAGCAACAGACAAATTGTTGTCTTGGAAATTTCCATCGTTAAAATTGTTTCCTACCTGTTACTTTCTTCTACACTTTGTTCCCAGTCCTGCAGCGCTAAATGTAGCCTCATCTTGGTGACAAGGGCGGGCGTGAAGAACGGTAATGTGACCACTAATTGGCTAATTATCAGTAGAGCTCCTGAATAGTTCTGTTGTGCCATGAAATATTTTGCCTACAGAGAAAGGAAGGTGGTAGAAAGTTACAGAGTTGGAAAAAAGAAACCTATGACCTTGAGCCACTTCCCCCCCCCATTGGCACTCAAGTGGGTCACAAGCCAGTGGTGGCCATCTTGCGAAGACCCCATATGGATTTGTGTCATATTTAGCTACCCTGGAGTTTGAGAGCCAAGAAGATTAGATACCCTTTTTCCAGTTTTGTTGACTCAAAACATTTTTACATTATAGCTTATTATATTTTTTAGTTGTATTTGTTTTTAAATCATTTTTATGAGCACTGGGAGAAAGGGAAACTGTAAATTAAATAATGAAATAACAAAGAAATACACATGTAGAGTGTAGTGCATGTTGTGTGTCGGTGTGCAGAGCACAGTTCTGTAGAAGGTGACACTTGAGGACAAAAAACAACTCTCTGAAAATCTCAACTTGCATTTAAAATAACAAATGTTTCTACTCTTATGACTGCGAAGATACAGTTCGAAGAATGCAGGCAACACCTGTTGAAATGTGAAATTGTGTAAAAGATGCAATGTGTTGATAATTTTCTCACTGAGTGTTTTTTAGATAGAATCTGGTTTGCCTATAAGTAGATTTTTTTTAAAAAATGATGTATGCACAGGCTTAGATAACGTTTATTATTGCTGCTCATAAAAAGTAGAACTGTGATAAAATTTTATTTAATCATTTTTGTTCTAACTGAACTGAATCTATCGATGGCACAATCCTATACAGATTTATTCAGACACATGTTCCAACTAGTTCTGTGGGACTTACTCCCACGAAATCTATAGAAAATGTTCTAAATTTGGCTTTGTGAACATAATCAGGCTAGCCTTTGCCATGTGAATTTAACTAGCTTTGGCGGACCTCATTCTGCATAGGCTCACATTACAGTGTGTTTGGATTTTGACTTGTAATAGGCCAAGATCTCAACTTTTACTGCTATCATCCTAACAGCTTGGCCATCACACATCTGTAACAAACAAAATCAGAAAGATAAGGAATTGAATGTAAATTCTGTACCTTTCCCATCATTCCGAATATATCAGTGTTGTCTTGATTTCCCTCATCTAGGTATTTGATAGACTTCTTAACATAATGTTGTTTGTCAGATGTGACATATATCCATCCTTTCAAAACAAACCCCTGCAAGGGATTAGAAAATAAATACCTCATAAGCAGGGTATTGAAATTGTGTATTTATTGCAGCATTATGCAAATGGAATGCCTACTGTATATTTCACATACATTCAAAAAGTACACCTATACCTTGCCCATAGCTGAGTTTTCTGAGCTGTAAATACAAACAATACATTACAGTAAAACAAACAAGGGATGTACAATTACAGTATGCAATTGCACCACTGTTTTCTATTAGCATTCCTCTTTTGGCCATAACTCTTGACACAAAGGCAGCCAAAAAATAAAAATAAAAATAAAAAGTGGTTGCTTGAAACTCGTGCTTTGCTTAAGTTTGTTTGGCTTTGTATTCAAAGGTAAGGAAGTTTGTCCTTGCAGTCCAGGTCCCACATGTAGATTTGGGAAGCCCCTAGAGCAGTGATGGCGAACCTATGGCACGTGTGCCATAGCTGGCACACAGAGTCCTCTCTGCGGGCATGCGAGCCGTAAGTTGCCGGATCGCTACCCCCGGCAGCCAAACCTGAGGAGGAGGCTGCAGGCAGCAGGCCAGGATCCGGAGCAGCTGGCGCTGGCAGGAGTTGGGCACAATTGAAGCTGGATCTGGAGTGGGGTCTGGTGGCACCTCCGTGCCCGGGATTCTCCCTTCTGCTGCCACTTCCGTCGCTGCCTGCTGGTTTGTTTGTTTCCCAGTTTGGGCACTCAGGATCAAAAAGGTTTGCCGTCACTGCCAAATAAGCCACAAGGCCCGAAGCTCACAAGCCCTCATCCCTTGAACTTCCCACGAGAAGGGGGAGGACTCAGTTGAATCCTCTTACTGGAAAGGAAGCAATCATCCACTCCACCGTGTTGCTTCCCTTCTAGCATGTGCAGATGGCCAGGGTCCCATTTCAGAGTTCCCCTGCCTCCTGCCTGTGCTACCTCCCCAGGCGCGAAGGACACGGCTGGTTTGGCCCTGTCAGATCCCAGGCAGCACTGCATTCCGCAGCTCTGAGGCCAGATATGAGAAGCTTAGAGAAATGCCGTGGCAAAATCCGACTCTATATAAACTGCTTGAAGGTGTACCAAAATGGGACTGTAGTATTTTCGCTGATAAGGAAGACTTCACAGAAGCGAACTTGGAGGCAGGCAAGTGGGGTTCTCCAGCTTCTTCTCTATTAGATTGGACTGTTTCTATAACTTACAGTATATGGGGACTGTCCAGTCTCACTGACAGGAGCTCTGGGACCAAAGTGTCTCAGGCACATCCCAAGAATGGACCTGCAGCCTCCAACATCAGCTGGAACACACAGATGAAAAGTTCCTCTTCTACTTCCACTTAGTTGCCATGTGGCCAATCTCCCCCAGCTCTGACTTCTGACTTCAACCTTATGGACCTTTACTTGGGACTAACACCGTTACGAACTCAGCAAAATTCATTGTCGCATAAATAGGTATGGGATCATCAGGTTTAGGGTCATTTAAAGAACAAGAACTACGTACACATTGAGGAAGGAAACCTAATCATGCGAAAGAATTTTACATTGGAAGGAGAAGCAAAATTATCCAGAGCGTACATTTTGCCTCGGCCCAGCTGGCTACTTCTATGTATATGGAGCTTAAAGGGTTCCCCACGTAAGCAGATGGCAGGCACTGTCAGCTTTCCTAACTCTGAACATCTGTCACAGCGGCAGGGGTGAAGGAGACGTCTAGAATCAGTGGCTGTCCTTTTCCCCAAGCAGGTGTCCTGGTGCTGTCAGAACTGACAGTGTTTACCATCTGTTTGGTAGTACGTGCGCATACCAGGGTCAGTGCGCGCACACCACACACCCCCTGCATACTGAATTCAGATGTCTCCCTTTCTCTCAGCTACGTTTCGTGCGCTTTGGCCCAGATCCAAAGGTACAAGACACATGCGGAAGCCTTCCTTTCCACAGCGATCATCTCTCCACAGGGCCGAGGGGCCCAAGTCCTCCCTGCCAATTTCCCGTCTACAAAGAAGGTTAAAAGAAGAAGAAAAAAGAGACTGGGATGTTTTTAGAAAAAAGAGACTGGGATGTTTTTAAATACATGTTGACACTGGGATGTCCCAAAAGGCCCAATGTGCTCCACTCTACCTCTCTTGAACAATTAGATATTTTCAGCATTTTGTCGACGTAGTCCTTGGCTTTCTCGTGTTTATTCAACAGCCACAGCAACATGCCACCATAATACCACGCGTTGCTTCCAGCAGTCTTCCGCGCTTCTTTTAATTTGGTTTCCAAGTCCAAAATAGCAGACGCATCTGAAAATAAACAAGACAGATGGTAGTAGGAGTAGCTCTTGTTTCCCATTTGCTTTAATTTCACGTATCGCTAGCAGTCCAACAAGAAAAGACTGGGAGCTCTTTATTTATTGTGTAATTTCCAGAAGCTGCCCAGGTTAACTGTGTTCTTCTCCCAAAGGCCGTGCCAAGAATGAAGGGTTTCTTTTTTCCTTCAAGACAGAAGTAGAGTTATTCTTGGCCTCTGCCTTCTTGAGAGAGAGGCGTTAACCCCTTCTTGATGGCTCCACTGACATCTCAGACAATTGTCATTCAAGTAAACGTTGCTGGCTCTTTCACAACCGATGGGTACGCTCAGCATATTTTTAGCATTCAGAGAGAATAAACGGACCCATTTTTAAAAAAATTTAAAAAAATATTCACACTTCCTCCAGCCATGTTTTTCACTTACGGTAATTGATTTTAATTATGTTCTTGGGAACATAGCCCGTCTCTACTTGAGGCAATTTGTGATGATAGACCAAATGGCCCAGAACTTACCAACATTTTCACATCTCTTGTGTGCATATATGAGACCAAGGAGGCAACATAAGCAAACATCTATATGGCGCTTCCGGGCATTCTCAAGAAGCGAGATACCTTCTTGGTTTCGTCCTGCAGAGAAGCAAAACAACCTGCATGTCCTTTGGAGGAGAAAGGTTTTAATAGTGTGCCACCCAATCCCATCCTTAGGTATTCAAGGCAAGCCAATGAGTTCAATGCACTTCCTCTTGTATAAAGAATTATAGTCTTACTGGGCTCAGATTTTTATTGCTTCAAGTCAGAGTGCTGTGAAAACATTCCACTGAGATATGTGTAAGCATGATGGTATTTTTCAGTTTTAGGTAAAGATTCCCCTTGACATTTAGTCCAGTCGTGTCTGACTCTAGGGGGCGGTGTTCATCCCCGTCTCCAAACCGTAGAGCCAGCGTTTGTCCGTAGACAGTTTCTATGGTCACGTGGCCAGCGCAACTAGACATGGAACACCATGACCTTCCCACCAAGGTGGTACCTATTTATCAACTCGCATTTTTACACACTTTCAAACTGCTAGATTGGCAGGAGCTGGGACAAATGACGGGTGCTCACTCTGTCACCTGGATTCAATCTTACGACTGCTGGTCTTCTGACCTTGCAGCACAGAGGCTTCTGCGGTTTAACCCACAGTGCCGCCACGTCCCTATTTTTAATTTTAGCTCCTGCAAAATAGCATGAGATTAGCTTAATGATAGGATCACAGCTTTCTATGGTATTTGGAATATTGCTTTCTACTTTACTTGGAATATTCAGATTTTTTAAAAAAATTCCATGTCTGATGTTTCCTAATTATGCAACTTTCATACATTCAACAACAGCCATAATAATCCTATTGCAGAATATTACATACATAAGGGACATGGGTTTCTTCACGATTTGCTGGCCATCTGTCAAAAACCCAGGTGTGACTGCCTGCACACACCAGTTGCATGATTTTGGATTTATATTCCACAAATCCAATAGGATTTTGTCGAACAAATAAATGCAATGTACTCATTTTGGCTTTCATGCTGTTTTTAGGATGAAGCACTTCCAATACACTTATTTTTCCATAGATCTTATGTTCTGTGAAAGTTTATTTGGATCCGTGTACCAGGGGTTGACTATATATATAAATAATAAGATAATTCAGTGTTTCTGCACTGTACAAAGAACAAGCCACTTATTCCTCATTTACTTTCTGTTCCTAGCAACTCCATTGTATTTCATCTTATTCTCGATCCAAATTTTAGATTCTTTGATTCTTGTTTTTCTAAATAGGAGAAAGAGGTGGTAGAAACGCAGGATGCATTCCACTTTTCTGACCCAAGCAAGAATAGGGGAAAGACTTTTCTTTGTATTATTTACCGAGTAATACAGTTCCAATACCCTTGAAAAACAGCAACACAGCATCATGAGGATGTTTTGACAGTTCTGTATTTGTTACATGAACCACGTGGTTGAAGTATTTTTCCTGAGCATAGTACAGAATTCTAGCCTGGAGGAAGAGAAAAAGACAAGAGGTAGGAAGACCAGGTACAACCATGTTTACAAAATATAATATACAAAATAATGTTACTTAGAAGACCATCTGAAAGATCTCATGAATGGATGAAAGCTCAGAATGAGAAGAAACACCCAGCGTCTCTTTGAGGGCTGACCCAGATCCCAATACAATTAAGCTGACAGCTGTGACTGCACACATCTGTGGTACAGAAAAAGAAATGCATGGCTTCTCTAAATCCAACAGAAGTTAACGGTATTAGAGCAGCAGGTCAGCATTTTCTGGCTTCCACCCGTCTGCTTGAGACTAGAGGTGGGCACAAATCAGGAAAATGATGATTAGTTTTGTTTCGTGATTTGTCAAGGTCGACAAATCACGAATTATGATTTCTTTCCTGATGAACTGATTTGTTTTGACTAAAGTTGGTTTTTGATTTTAAAGTCCTATATCTCCCCTCCCAGCACATCAGATTCACAGAGAAGCTTCCCACGACTCTCCGCTACAATCCCTCCAAGTTTGGTGAAGTTTGGGTTTCAGATATCTAGGTTGTACATCCACAAAGTGCCCCCCCCCGGAAAGTGCCCTTTAGCAGCTGGCTTGAGGAAGTCCAGTCTTCACCAAACCTGGAGGGATTGCAGGGGAGAATCAGGGGAAGCTTCTCTGTGATTTTGGTGTCCCTGGATGCCTGGGGGGAGCTTTCTATGGGGGGGGGGACTATTTGTGGATGTATAACTCAGATGTATGAAACCCAGCCTTTACCAAACCTGGAATGAGAGTCATACGCAGCTTCTCTGTGATTTTGGTATCTCTAGATTCCTGGGAAGCCATTTTATAGCCAAACAAATTGACGAATCAAAAATCACTAAAAATTCATTGATTCGTATTCTTTGGGGGCATTGATTCATAGGAAAACAAATTAAGATTTTCAACAACGCAATTTTTTTTTATGAATGTGATTTGTTTTTGCATTCGTGTCCATCTCTACTTGAGAGTGCAAGCCAATTAAAAAAAACACCCATCCAGCACAAGCTAGCAGTTTGCTTAGAAAGCCCATTGTGATTAGAGTAGGACCCCTGTCCGCCATAGTCGTGGGACATCGGTACCAAGCTCCCCCCTGCCCGGTGGATGCTGAAAAACTGTGGATAACAGAGAACACTATTATAATACTATTTTAAAAAAATAAGACAGGGTTTTATATTAATTTTTGCTCCAAAAACTGCATTAGGACTTATTATGAGGGGATTTTTTTTTTGTCATGGACAAGAATCAACATTTATTCAAATATAGTCCTGTCATCTTCTTCTGGCTGCTGCACAAGGGTGGAGGGCGGGGTTTCTCTTAACTGGGGCTTATTTTTGAGGTAGGGCTTCTATGACAAGCATCCTGAAAAATCCTACTAGGGCTTATTTTCAGGTTAGGTCTTGTTTTGGGGAAAACAGGGTAGCTATGGTCTCTTTTTCCCTCTAGTGGCTACTTTCTATAACTTCATAATTTTATATATTCACATATATGGGATTTTTCTCTTAATACTTTTATTTAATAGGATTCATGAAGTATTATTCATTAAATTAATTAATTTATTTATTATTTAATAAATCGGTTATTTATTTATTTATTTATTTAATAAATAAATAAATAATTGTACAATATTTAATAAAATCATCCCCAGACAAGTGACCCCAGAGGGACAGGCGTACCAAGGCCTGCGGGTCTAAGCTAGCCATGGTAGCTGACAGGAGGGCGAAAAAGACGACGGGTGGGCGCTTGAAACCGCCCAACCGCCCACTCCGTCTTCCTCCAACCTGTCGAGGCGCGTGACCGGAGGAACAACCAATCGTGCGCCGGCGTGCCTGGTTACCCCAGCCCCCGCCCTGCGGAGCCCCGCCTTCTTTTCCCCCCTCCGTTGCCAAGGCGAACCCGAACTCGTCCTTCCTTCCACCACAGTCGCAACCCCGCCTTTTGCTCCGCCCACCCCGCCACCTACCCCCTCCCTCTCGTCGTTGCCTGGCTCTCGCCCGCCTGGCATGTCACGTGGCGAGGCGGGAAAGCGAGATGCCCAAGCCTAGAGCGCCCCCCCGACTCTCCTTCCGGGGATTCCTCCTCCCCTTTCCCCGCGCGAGCGGCGCATGCGCCGTCGGCTTTTTGCCGTGTTGGAACCCGGCGGCGGGGAGGGATGGCCGGGGCGGCGCCGGTGGGGAAGAGGACGGCGAGGACGGCGGTTGTGCCTCCGACGGAGGCCGCCCGGAGCCCGTGAGGCGGCCATGGGGCTGGGCTCGAGCTCCGAGGTGCCCGACGGGGGCTCCGAGGGCTACCACGTGCATGGGGTACGTGGCATGGGGCACGACTGGGTGACCTCGGGAGGGTCCCCTTCCCTCCCTTGGGGGGTGGGTGGGAAAACAGCCTCTTCTTCTGATTATTCCTCTTGTGATTTATTTTATTTTTTATTTTATTCATTATTTATTATTATCATTATCATTGTTATCATTGTTATCGTTGTTGTTGTTATTATTATTATTATTATTATTATTTCATTTTAAAAAAATTTATATTTACGTACACGGAGGACGTGCAGCGGATTGGTTTCTGTGCAGGACTTTAAATGTCTTGCCTTTCGCCGCCTTGGATCCAGGACCTGCCCTCTCTCGGGCTCCCCTGATGCTGCTAGGAAAAGTTCCATTTTTGGGGGACTATCCAGCCCTCCACCTTGGGCAAGTCGCCCTGCTGGCTGGAGGCTGTGGCCCGTCTGGAAAAAAAAACGACTTTGAGGGAAAGGTTTGGGGAGGTAGAAGAAGGAGGAGAAGAAGACCCGACCCGCAGACACGAGAAGGAAGGCACAGCTTTGGGGTGGCACTTTTATCAAGTTTTATTTCGCCGTGATTCCTGGGCTCCGATGTAACGGGATGAAATATTCATCCAGAGTTCCATTGGCTGTATACGTTTTGGAGGTTGGGGAGGCAGGGTACTGAAAATGAACATCCAAAGGGTCTTTATTTATTTATTTATTATCTTGTGCCCTGCTTTTTTTTCCCTTTAAAAGGACTCAAGGCAGCTGGCATCCTTAAAAGACAAGGTTTAAAGCAAAAACAAAACAAAAAAACCCCACAATGAGCTACAAAGGCGGCTTGAATCATTAAAAGAGGACATTTAAAGCAAAGTACAGTTGAGTGCGCAAAAGTGGTTTGCATCATTAAAAGGGGACCTTCCAAGCTAAAAACAATAAAGATACAGATATTTAAAAGGAACAAGCAAATAGCCAGTCTGAGAAATGGTAAATAAAAGGAATACTAAAAACCCCATTCAAAGCAGTATTGCAAAATTTTAAAATTCCACTCGGTCAAGCAGCACCAGGAAGGTAAAGGTCTTTGGGATAGTGACGTAAGTTATGATGAGCCTCGAGAGGTTTGGTGCCATAAATATCTTAGCTATTATACATGAATGGTTACTTGTCAGGTGTGTGCATAGGCTTGCTTTTGAAGTGCACAGAACTTGAGCCGGGAGCTGTCTTCGTTTTTTGTTTGTTTTTGTCAACTGGGTGTTTGCTGATTTCAGTTTTGAAGGGTTTCCTCCTTTCCAGCAGCTGCTCATCCAGTGACGTACTTTTGTGCAGCATTTCCGAGGCAGGTTTGCAGAGCTGCCTGCAAGGAGGGTTGGTGAGAAGAGAATTTTCTTCTAACAGAGCAGCCCGTGTGTAAATTTGGAATCGTAAAGCCCCATTACTTTATGTTGTGCTTTTTATTTTTATTTTATTTTTTTTACTGTTGCAGCAAAGGTCTTCCTGTTGGCCGACTCGTACAGATCCATTCTCTCTCCCTGTGTGTTGGCCCTAGCCTACCTTATGATCTCTTTCCTTCCTGCTGCTGATGTAGTCTCTTGGCTTCTGGCTGAGGCCATGGACAGGTAGAAGAAGTGGCAGCCTGATTATGACTGCTTAACAGGAGTGTTTTGGTGGAGCCAGAGTTAATCCACTTTTTAGCAGCAATGGTGAGGTCATTCACCTGCTCTGTTTTCTCTGTTCCTTCTGAATTTCCTGTATACTTCCTCTGTAGTTTAGGGAGAAACGGATTTCCTCAGCAGCAGTATATTTTTGGAATGCAAAAGATCATTTGTTCTTGAATGAGCAGTTAAGAGCCATTAGCATGGCAAAAGACCTTCAGGTAGAAGTTACTAGCATTTGTTTTATGTGGCTTGATCTACTGGCCTGCATTTTTGGAACTCTGCACTGGGGCTCTATGGGGAACAGTCAGGGTGGGGGCTGAGGGTGGGCCGCCTTCCCTTCACTCTGCAACCATGCAGGTGAAGGAAGGAGAGCCAACGTAGTCCCTTTTTTCTTCTTAGAAAGGAATCCTGGGTTTTGTTTTCTGTGCAGGTCATGCATATTTTTGCTGTCTTTCTTAAAACGGTTTCTACCAGTTGTGCTTGTTGAGGCAACCTTGAGCATCTGGGACATCTGGAAAATCTGCAGCTCTTTCCATTAGTCAGTCTGCCTCTTGCTTGCTCTCAAAAACATTCATTTCCACAGGAAATAGGACATTTTTAGGGAGAGAAATGGTTAAAAATAGGTCCACTCAAGCAAGCTTTGCATCATTCTCTGATGCTTTCCTCCAGGGAGCTGCCAGTGGCCCCCAACCTTGGGCCTCCAGATGTTCTTGGACTACAGATCCCAGAAACCTTCACCACCACCTCTGCTGGCCAGGATTTTTGGGAGTTGAAGTCCAAGAACATCTGGAGGCCCAAGATTGGGGACCCATTGCTCTAAAGGATGGTATATTATCCTGCTTGGTCACTGTTTTTAGAGTCCTTTTTCCTGTAACCACTTTCGTATCTGTCCGTTTTGCCCCTCACATGCCTTCCATCCCTTCGCCAACCACAGCTACCCACTTCAACCTTGCCTCGTTCTGTTTGTTCTGTTTGTTAAGATTTTATTTATTTCCTTTAAAATATTTTTATGCCTACTGTCTTCTTAAAAGGACCCAAGGCAGTTTACATCGTTAAAAAACAACATGAAATCTAACTGTAGTGAGTCTACAGATACTAAAAAGGGACCAAACAAATACCATACGAAAAGCCTAAGAATAGTCTGCTTGTCCACTCCAGGTGTTCTGATCTGTCATCGTGTTCTTTATAAAGAATGGTAAAATAAAACATCGTGTTTCAGCGGCCAGTGTTCTTAAGCTAATGTCCCCCTTGTGTCGGAGTACAGTGCAAGATGTACTGTAGAGATTACTAAGTATTGCAGTACATTGTGTACATGTGTAGGTTTTGTGTTGTTCTTTTTAAAAAATCTGAAACGTGTGCGCTGTGCATTGATTCTTCATTGCATTATTGTGTGGAGCAGAAATGGAGTGCAACCATATTAGTAGAGACAACTGTGAATGTTGAGGCTTGTGCAGAAACAAAAGGAGGACTGCATGTTGTTTGGCCCTAGCATTTGTATTACAGCGTTATTGAATCATCTCAGAATATTGAATGGTCTGATAGCAGATCAAGTCGAAGTGGGCTAGATAGCTTAGTTAAGTTTCTGGCTGCCGAGTCAGAATGGATTCAATGCGAAACAACTATTATTGTTAAACTAAGTCGAAACATATTCGTTATATCATATTCAGTTAAAAGAGGAGCATTAGAACCCTCAGAATTTTTATCAACCGAACTCTGAACAGCAAGATCAGTCACACAGACATTATACATTATGCACCATTGGTTATGCGTCTTTCCGTGATGCTTCCACAGTTTATTTTGAGACATTGCAAAAGCATCATTTTAAACACACACAGACACACACACCGGAGCCCCCATTGGGTAAGAACTGTGAAGTTATGGCTGCAGACTATTACAGTGAGTGGCTTGCCCAGTTTTAAAATATCTGGAAGGTTGGTAGAGGCTTTTGGGGCCCAACAAAAAAACGCCTAAAAGATAAACATGTTTTATGGGGTTTAAGTTACCACAGATAGTAGCTTGTAGATTGCATCAGATGGACTGGGCTGCAGTCCAGCAGAGTTTGTGCCAAGTAAAACATGGCAAGCTTTTAGGGCACCCCAAGACTGTGTCTGGTTTTCAGCTGCATTAAATTTATTTATTTATGTATTTACAAGTTGTTGTTTTTTAGCTGTACCATTACCAATGGTCTCTGAGCGGCGTACAACAAACCATTCCTGTCCCTTCCCTCCCACCAATAAAAATTGTGTGGAAAACAATTAATCCAAAGATCTAATTGTGTTCAAAACTAAAATATGGACATCTGTACAGTAGTTCCCCAGAGAGATTGTAATATGAAATGGGCCCAACTTCGCAGCCTCTTTTTCCATTTAAGCTGCCTTGGTGGCTTTGGTGTGAGCGCAGAAGGAAAAATGTCTGAGGAATTTCTCTGCCCATCTTGGTGTATTATTATTATTATTTTTTTAGGTGGATGGTTGTGCGGTATTTTTTAGGCCAGGACTAGCTGCAAGTGACAGACTGTTTAGCCTGTGAGAATGCATGTTGTGGACAGTTTCTGTGTGAAATCAAGTTGCAAACTCAGTTTAGTACCTGGATGCTTGATGCTGGCATTCTTTTTATTGGTTTGTAAACAGTTTTTGCTCTCTTTACAGGTTCAGGAAAACTCCCCTGCTCAGCAGGCTGGCTTGGAGCCATTCTTTGATTTCATCCTCACTATAGGACATACCAGATTGGTAGGTATCCAAGCCCAGGCCATCGAAAAATGCAAAGCGGCCCTATCACAAGTCTTGACCATTTGTTCATCTAGCCCCGTACCCAGCAATAGGGAAGGGTTTGGTTTGGGTTTTTTCCCCCAGAACATTCATTCATACGTTTGTATCTTGATCCCATTACTGTCACGGCACTACTCTGGGTGGGTTTGTTGTTGTTTAGTCGTTAAGTCGTGTCCAACTGTTCGTGACCCCATGGACCAGAGCACGCCAAGCCCTCCTGTCTTCCACTGCCTCCCGGAGTTTGATCAAATTCATGTTGGTCGCTTTGGTGACCCTGTCCAACTATCCCGTCCTCTGTCGTCCCCTTCTCCTCCTGCCTTCACACTTCCCCAACATCAAGCAAGGTCTTTTCCAGGGAGTCTTCTCTTCTCATGAGATGGCCAAAGTATTGGAGCCTCACCCTCAGGATCTGTCCTTCCAGTGAGCACTCAGGGTTGATTTCCTTCAGAATGGATAGGTTTGTTCTCCTTGCAGTCTCAAGAGCCTCCTCCAGCACCACAATTCAAAAGCATCAATTTTTCGGCGGTCCAGAAAACAAAAAATAAAAGTAGGGATATCAAAACCGATAGCAATGATCCTAAAAAAAACAACGGATGGTACTAACTAATCCTGGAGCGGATGGCGGAAAAGAGGGGAAGGAAGAAGGGCAGGGGAAGGTGGTCAGCTGGGGTCAGTGAGGAAAGCCTCCGTCCACTGCTGGCTCTGGATTTCTAGAAGTTGTTTCCCAAAAAGCAGATGTTTCCCTTCTGTATCCAGTACGGTTGAAACAGAACAGCAGCAGCTCTCTAAGGTTTTGACAAGATGCTTTCCTACCTGGCGCCCTACCGAGAGCTCATGCTATTCCCTGGTGGTCTGATCTCTCAGCCAAGTACTAACCAGGCCTGACCCATCTTCACTTCCTAAATCAGGCGAAATCAAATATGTACTGTGTTTTCCGTGTGCTGTGGTGGTATCCTGTCACTCTACGGTGGTGTTAGGGGTGCACAGTTTTTTAAAAAATGATGCATTATTGCAGATCAGGGACGGAAATATTTTGCTGTAGCCACTGGTAGTCCTTCTGTCCTTTCCGTCTCATATATATCATGTCTGGACACATAAGACCAAGGTCGATTTGTGGCACCGCTGCAGAGGGAAGGCAGGGAGAAGTGCTGAACAGCTGCCGTGTCCCAAAGACCTGTTTGCAGGGCTTGTTCAAATACGAGACGGTCAATAATTAACACGCTGGAAGGAACTTGGGTCTCTTCCCTTAAGCCACGTCAACGCAGTTCACTTGTAACTTGAGAAAGGTAGACTTTTTTAGGGAGGTTTTGCTTTATTGATGCCATTCAACTCCTGCCTATTTAGAAGTAACCCATTGTTTTACATGCAGGTCGGCATTTTCTGTGATTGACAGCCTTACTGTTAAAATGACCCAAAGGCAAATAATTGCCCAACACATGGGAAAATCGTAACCTTGGCAGGTTATGTGTCAAAGGGACTTCTTTTCTACCTGTCTTCATTAAAATGATTAACATTCAATCCCACAATACCTTCTTCATCGTTTTGTGATGATAAACCACAGCTATTTATATAAAGGAACAAAAGTAGAATAAGCCGGCCGTGGCAGAGACACTCGTATTCTCCCCTCCAGGAAGCTCTGTTCATAATCCCTTAACTTTTTTTTTTAAATTTATAGTTGTCCATTGGTCCTGACAGTCTGTGGGCTGCCTTTTCCAAAAGGCAAAGTTCTGATCTTTCTCCTTTCTCGGTTTCTAGAATAAAGAAGGCGACACGCTGAAGGATCTGCTGAAAGCCAACGTGGAGAAGGCTGTGAAGCTGGAGGTCTACAACATCAAAACCATGAAAGTGCGCGAGGTGGAAGTGATCCCCAGCAACATGTGGGGAGGGCAGGGCCTTCTCGGAGCCAGCGTGAGGTTCTGCAGCTTCTACGGCGCCAACGAACACGTTTGGCACGTGCTGGTGAGCTGAGGGGGTGTGACCATGGACTCTCCGTTGGTTGCTGAGCTTGAAACTGAGCTTGGATCTGCTTTGATTGTGTTTCTGCATTGAGCAGGGGGTTGGACTGGATGGCCTTGTAGGCCCCTTCCAACTTCACTTTTCTAGGATTCTAGGATTGGACCAGCTGTTTACCAGCTGCAGGCTTCCCAGTGATGGTCATTTACTTGCGGACTGTCCGTGAGAACTTTGGTCTGTTATGAACAAGGCAACCTGCTTGCCCATGCTAACTGGCTGGCTCTAGCTATAAATGAGAGCAATTAAACGAATGGTGGACCTTCTACAAATAGGAAGAAGTTCCTGGGAGGTTAAGAGCTATTTATAGGTGGGAAAGAGAGGCTGCAATTTTTTTCCTTCTCACCTCTGATATTTTCTCTTGGTATTGATGGGGGGTGGGGTGTTTCCCTATTGCAAGCCATACTTCTTGTAGGATATTAGGACAGATGCTATCTGGTTGCATGGCTTGTTTTAAGAAAAATGGGATGGGAAGAGCGGGTTCATCCCAGAGTGCAGGATACGCAACAATTGGCTCAAGTTAAAGGAAGCCAGATTTAGGCTGAATTATCAGGAAAAACTTCTTAGCTGTTAGAGTTGTATGACAAGGGAACCCATAACTTTGGGATGGCGAGCGCTCCAGTGCTGGAGACAGTGAAGAAAAAATAGGACCACCCTCTGTCAGATCTGCTTTGATTTGGATTCCTGCCTTGAGCAGCGGGTTGGACTTGATGACCTTATAGACCCCTTTCCAACTCTCAGATGTCATTCAGAAAACAAATGTTTCCTATGTCTGTCCAGCACTGTTGAAATTGACAGGCAGCTTTCCAAGGGGTGTCAAATCTCCTCCACAAATTCATGCTATTAACTCCTGGCCTCCCCTCCTCTAAGTACTAGCTGGCCAGGGATCTTGCTAGGCTTCACTTAGGCAAGATCAAGCGTGTTCAAGAGATTGGCATTTCTTGGTGGGACTGGTAACAGCGACCAAGTGTTCTTTTCAGCATTTGGTCTGATGTGATGAATTTCTTAACCATGAGCAAGCTTGCAGGGCACCTGGGGAGAAGGATTTGCACATGGCCGAACTAACCTTTCTGTTCTGCTGCTGCTGCTGTGTTGCATTGGTGACGTTAACAGGACTGCTGCGTGTCTTTCTAGGATGTGGAGCCTGCCTCCCCTGCAGCGTTTTCTGGCCTGAGACCATACACGGACTACATTATTGGATCGGACCAGATACTGCAGGAGGTAAATTGGACCCTACGAGTGGGTCTGCGAGACAAGGGGAGTGGGTAGATGTGGTTTGCAAGTTTTGTTGGGGGAAGCATTTTGTCCTTCCTTCCCTTTCCCTTTCTCTCTATCCCTCCCTCCCTCCCTCTCCCTTACCTTTTTCCTTTTCTCGTAGTCCAAAAGGTAACAGCAGTGACCCCATGTGGGCTGGGGTATTCTAGGAATTTCAGTCCAAAAGGTAATTTTTCCCTCCTCCTGGATTTCAGTTCCATGCTTGTACCTACTCTCGTTCGGAGCCTGCTCTTCTTTCTCTTTCCACCCATCCACCTGTGAGCAGCCACATCTCTTCTTTCTTTCGGCTCCATCTATAGCATCCCCTTTTTGGCCCCATCAGTTTGGCAGATAAAAGTGACGTACAGTGGTGCCTCGCTTAACGGGCGCCCCGTTTAACGACAAATCCGCATAGCGATGAAGATTTTGCGATTGCAAAAGCGATCGCATTGCGATGTTTTTAATGGGAAAAAACCGCTTTGCGATGATCGGTTCGCTGTTTTGCTTACCGATTATTGCATAGCGATGTTTTCCCAACAGCTGATTGGTGGTTCCAAAATGGCCGCCGGGTAAAAAATGGCCGCCCGCTGTGTTTTCGCCCGGATTCCTCGCTTACAAGGCAGCGAAAATGGCTGCCGTATGGAGGATTTTCACTTTAAGGTGAGTCTGAAGTCCATAGGAACGCATCAAACTGGTTTTAATGCATTCCTATGGGCTTTTTATTTTCGCGTAGCGACGAAATCGCTTTGCAGCAATTTTTGCTGCACGGATTATCGCCGCTATGCGGGGCACCACTGTACCTTCTCCAACTCGAGTGCTCCGTATTTTGGCAACTTCCTTGTAGGGCAAAGCCTGTGTTTGGGGGGGAGACCATGGGAATGGCTGCTCATTCTCTCTGTGTCCGCTCTTTTTCGACTCAAGCTGGGGACGATGGGAGGTGTAGTTCAGGGGACGTCCCTGGGTTGGGGAGGAGTTGGTCTAAGTGACTGTGGTTCTGCAAGAGCAGGACGGTTACTCAGGGATGAAGGATGTCATGATGCGCAATTGTGCTAACGACCCACGTCTTGTTTTGTTCAGTCGGAAGACTTTTTCTCGCTGATCGAATCCCACGAAGGGAAGCCTTTGAAGCTGATGGTCTACAACACGGAAACCGATTCCTGCCGAGAGGTTTTCGTAACCCCAAATGGCGCCTGGGGTGGAGAAGGGAGGTACGGATCTATGTGAGCGAAGAGGCACAATCCTGTGGGCGGTGGCTATTCTCCGCTTCCCGCAGGCTGACCTCTTATTCTTGTTGCTATTCTTGTTGCTCAGTGATAGAATAAAGCGAAAGCCCAGCGCCTTGTGATCAAGCTTTCTTCTTCTAAATCTCCTTGTACAGTTTGGGATGTGGCATTGGATATGGCTATTTGCACAGAATCCCCAGCCAGCCGGCTGCACCAAAGGGAAAAACTGAACCGGCAGCTCCTCCTCCTCCTCCTCTGCCCTCCGGAGACACACCACCCGAGCCATCAGCAAATGGCTATACAGAGGTAGGCCTTTCAGAGTTTAAAAAGATCCCCACTGCTCTTCCAACGTACCTCCCTCGTCCCCCTTCAGCTGGTAGGGCTGGGTCATGGGACCTTCTCCCGATCCCCTCCCTTCTCATTATAAACCGGTTAGCTCTATGAAAGTTTCAGAGTGTTCTATTACAAACCATGGAACATACAATTTAAAAAAAAAACATATAACTTGACATAATGCAGGACAGGACATAACCATGAAATGCATCGTAGGCTGAGCTGCACTAGGAAGCCTTGCAAAAATCATTGGTGGCTTCATTCTGAAAGGCAAAGCCTGTGTTTGGAGAGTTGCTGTTCTTAAGAATTGCTGAAATAATGAAATAAGAACTCTTGGGATTTATGGGATAATCGGAGAGCATTCCCCGTAGAGCAGAGAAGACAGATTGAGGACTCGGGAGCCCAGTTCAAGCCACCAGTATGGGCTGGGCCAGACCCCAAATGGGCCAAAACTACCCATCTAAGGGAGGGGGGGAAGATACACACACACACACATACATATACTCTCGTGTGTTTGTGTGTATAATATACACACACACATATACAGTAGTGCCTCGCATTACGACGTTAATTCGTTCCAGCGAAATCGCTGTAGAACGAAAACGTAATGCAAAATAAAAAAGCCCATAGAGACGCATTAAAACCCAATTAATGCGTTCCTATGGGCTTGAAACTCACCATCCAGCGAAGGTCCTCCATAGCGTGGCCATTTTTGCTGCCCATGCAGTGAGGGATCCGTCCCAGACAAGAGCAGGGAGTCATTTTTTAAAACCCACCAGCCATTTTGAAACCGCCGATCAGCTCGCCGAAAATCATCGTTTTGCGAGAATCAGTTCCCGAAGCAGGGAACCGATCATCGCAAAGCGAAATTCCCCCATGGGAAACATCGTTTTGCGATCACTTTTGTGATCACAAAAAGTTCATCGTAATGCGATTTCGTCGTTAAATGGGGCGCTCGTCTTGCGAGGCACCACTGTATATACATATATACATATACATACATACATACATATATATGCATACACACACACACATACACATACGTGTGTGTGAGTATAAGGATAAGCACAAACTTATAGAAGGCAGCAAATAAGGGCTTTGTAGGAATGATTTTGGCTAATAAAACAGAAATCTTGCACCAGCTGTATAGAGTGTTTGTGGTTTCGAAGCATGTCACACAAAGGCACATCTTTCAAAACGTTTTTGTTTCAGACACCACTGGTGGCAGCTAATTCCCAAAGTGAAGAAGCAACAAACTTAGACGGTGGCAGCACTCAAAGTGCGACAGTGTACTCGGTAGAAAACTCTCTTCAGCCCCCTCCTCCTGTCCAAAGAGTCATGGACCCAGGTAATTTGTCCCCCTGTTGTCCTTTTCAGCAGGATGGGAAATGTGCACCCTTCACAATGTGGTGGGATTGAAAGCACCATAAAGTCTTGGCCCTCATCATAAAGGGAAGTCATTGCAGGAATTGCAATATTGCACTATTTGGAAGGCCACACATTCCCCACTCTGGCGTCGGATTGACAAGTTATTCCTCCTATATGTTGCAGAGTTCTGAATTTTGGTTAATTTCCTTTAGCGGCACAGCAGAAGTGCAGGGAGCCACAAAACAAAATTAGCTTCCCGTTCCCCAGAGGAATCCACCCAGAGTAGTAGATGCACTTTTTCTCATCAGCTGGTACTTACAGGGCCAATAACTCACTCTTAAGACTTTGAAGTCAAAAGAATAAAAAGGTTTCATTTACTTAACAGTTGAACAGACCTACAACAAACTGACAAAACATGACTGACTGATTTTCAGCCATAGGCCTCAACAAACTACACGGATTGCTTCTAATGGACAACGGAGAGGGAAAAAGCTCAAAAACAGAAGAGGCGGGGCTCTGTTTGAAATCAGAGGCAGGGAAGGAACTATTGGTTAGTGTTGTTAGTGATTGACAGCCACCCCAGCCCAGAAAGGTCCCTTTCAGCTACACCTCCTAGAGGAAGCATGTGAGGTTGCGAAACTCCATATGCAGGGACCTAGTCGAAAAGGCTGCATCAAGAAGTGCCAGATTGTTTACTTGTGTTGATGAGGCACATTTCTATATCATCAATTCTTTTATGGGGAGAGCAGACGTCACTAACGGGAATATTGTCCTGAATGCTGTCTTGTCCACCTTCCTGCTGTGAACATGCTCTTTCACAGCTGTCCACAAGTCTCGTGGCCTGGAATAATTGCAGAGTATCCTTCAGATTCACACTGTGTGTAGAAGCCGAAATAAAATAAGGGAGCCCTTCCAGAAGGCTCCTGTGTAGCACCTCCTTGATTTCAGGGTCTTAGGGCATAGCTGTAACTAGCTATGCCCTAACCGTAGTCTTTTTGAGAGCTTCTTCCTTATGAAACCCTTTTGATAGTGCTTTGGAGAGAGGGGAAAGTGTCATTAGGTTTATTTCTCTGATAAATTATCGGATCTCCCATTTTGTCTTTTCTCCCTGCAGGTTTCATAGACATGTCTGGGGCCGCTTTTCCTGAACTAATCGACCTGGTGAAAAAAATCGGCGTGCCATCCTCTGCGCCTTTCAACTCGACAGCCACGCCGGCAGCCACCGAGAGCTTACTGACTTCCAGTGGGAATCATTCCTATTTTGGTAAGCAATTCTGAAAACCGGGTTACTTTGGATGTGTGTCTATGAAGCACAAAGCGGTCTTTATTTAAATTGACTTTTAATAGCACACCGTGATCCTGTCTCCGTCCCTGGATGTGGGAGTTAAAAACAAAAGTAAAGGGACACACAGGATCACCACAACACTATTGGTGGCAAGATCAGATTTAGAACATTGTCAAAACCCATGATATAGAAACATTTTCCAAAAATTAAGGACTTCTATTTATGACGTAAACTACATTAAAGTATTTTATGTCATCACAAATGGGATAAATCTGGCATCTAAGATGGGTTGTTCCTTTGAATACCCTCTACAAGCATATATTTAAATTGTGAATGAATCATTGCAGGCTGTTTGTTTATTGCATTTATACCCTTGTCCTTATCTGTAAACCCCTTGTATGTTTGTAGCCTATTTGACCCCATTATTCACGTATTCTTTTATCCAGGTGTAGATTCACAACCCATGTTTTATCCAGATACCCACCACAGAGGTTAACACTTTTAAGGCATCTGACAAAATAGATCGTAGTCCTAAAAGGTTATGCTGTAAGAAGTTTGTTAGTCACTAAGGAGCCACAAAAATTTTGTTTTTTGCTGCAGCAAATGCTACTCCCCTGGAAATATCTACTAGAGCCCCAACTCACCCCTTACAACAGAACCCCAAAGAGCCATATTTGAAGATAAAGGTGTAAAGTTTAATTTGGGAAATTATTGCCGTCTGAGCCAGGCTCTCAGGTGCTGAATATTCATGCTTGCAGAACATAATCTCTCTTCCCTTTCTTCTGCCACAGTCTTTGGAAGATCTTCTAACTTGTATCTTATCATTTGGTTGAACTGTAGCTTCATGGACAATTTGTCCTGTAAACTGTTGGCCACTTGAATAAGCACTCACCTGGCAGTAAGACAGAGGAGTCTGCCTGTTAAGCCAACAGCTGAGATGCAAAATGACTGGTTGCTCTACTTCACTGGTTCTTAACCTTGGGTTACTCAGGAGTTTTGGACTGCAACTCCCAGAAGCCTTCACCACCAGCTGTCCTGACTGGGGTTTCTGGGAGTTGCAGTTCAAAAGCATCCGAGTAACAAAGGTTAAGAACCATTGCTCTACTTAGTCCTTTGCTGCTCTCACAATCAGCTCACCAACAACTCCGTAAACCCAGGTTGGGAGAAAAAGCATTGCTCCCTTGGCCAGTTGAGTGTTTTGCTAGGGAACATGAATTGAAACCTTAAAAACGGGGCCACAATGTGAAAAACTGAGTTTTTCACCATGAGTTAAGGTAATACTTGAGGTTCGACAGTAGCCGTGTTTTTGGTTTCATCTGAGCCTGAGCACAATCCAGTGTTGGATTTCTGTTGGTGGAATTTGTGTAAGAAAAAGGCAAGGTAAAGACGTTTTTGGCTGTGCAGTGCCTGCCCGGCGTTAGATTTAGGCCCATCTTTTCAGAACAGGAAGCGTTGACTGTTTGGTGCGATCCTGCTAAATCCGCATTCAATTTGGGTATTTTCAGAGCAGGCCCCTGTTCCAGTCTTGGAAGATTCCGCATCTTACCCAGAGGGCTTGAACCATCATTCGGAGTCAGAGGAAGGGTTACCAGCTGTTTCTCCTTTACCTCCTCTTCCGATGGATATCTCTATAAACGCAACCTCTAGCGCCGGAAACAGCGTTCACGGAGCTGTTTCGCTCTCAGATGGGACTGAGCAAGCTGCCCAAACGCCACAGCCTGACAGCGATGACAAAACAGCAGAAGAACTGACAGAAGAAGTGGCGCCAAATTAGTGCTCAAAAGGGGGTGTGCTTCCAACCTGCTGCTTTCAGGATATTAATTCTAGGAAATCTGGCTGTGTGATGCCTTCTGGGGCTGCCTGGCCTCCGACAGCCTCGTCCCCACCGTTGGCGGTTGCCTCGCTTGGCCATCGAGTGTAACTTCTGCAGAGCGTTGCCACTGACCATTTGATTTGCAAAACAAGTTTTTAAACAAAATGCTGCGTTATAGGAAAGTTTCCTGTCTCACTCAACACTACAACCAAATAGCAAAATGGGTAGCTGTGGGCATGAAGCTAATGTAATAAGCACAATACTTGAATTGTAGTGGTTTTAACCTCCTTTTGGAGGTACAGTTTTAAGTGTGTCTCTTGTTTATTTCCTGAAGTTGGTTCTGCATCTCAGAGAATACAAGTATAGAAGTCATTTTATTTTTTTAGTATTTTTAACAAGGTTATTTAATTTCTTCACAAATACCATTCATACACTTTGGCCCCAGTAGCTTTGACATGAAGCTAAAAACCTGACTCGTATTGAAAAAGGCCTGTTTAATCTTTCTTTAGATTCCAAGGCCATGATCCAGCCCTATATACAAGCAAGTATGTTGTATGTATGAGTCAGGCTCTTTTTGCAGGAATGATATCCTGTGTAGATCTGACTTACTCTGGAGCAGCCTTTCCATGGATATGAAGTGCACATTTGGCCACCTTGCTAATATATTTGCTGAAGTAGGAAACAATCCCATTAGGTAACTAATTTGCCTGCAGCAGGACCGGATTATACCTTTAGGTGACATTGTTCTTTTGAATATGGAACAGCAGTTTTTTCCTATTTAATTACTTAATCAGAAGCAGAGAATCTCCTCCTCTTGGTCGTTTAAAGGCGAATAGTCTGGAGCAATGTTGAGATTTTATATTTGGTTATCTTTCTAACTGGGATTGGGTGTTTCTCAAGGTTTCCTCCTGAGCCTTTGTAAACCTCTGAAGGCAGATCCATAGCATAAATGGGGTGAAATTCCATTAATTAACTCTGCAGTCTTTAGCTGCATGTTCTCATTCCAGCTACATACATGTTGCTGAGCAAATAAACCTCTGGCAAATAGCAGGACCAACCTCTGATGGAAGGTTCTTCATTCCTATGTGGATTTTGTTCATTACTTGATCTCTAGCTCTACTGGGAAGGGAGTATGATTTCCTTTGAGATGAAGAATGGAAATAATTCTGCTCTACCATTCAGCACAATTCATGTATCTTCTGAAATGTTTTTCTAATGAATCACATTTGATTCTGTGGTTTTATTTCCTGACAACTAGAAACAAACCATATTTAAAGGCCAATGCTTGCTTTTGAACAGTTCTCTCGTAATTATTATTCAGCCAGATGTTTAACACATGACTGGTCTGCTTTGTATTGGAATCGTCTCTCTGTTCAACTAACCATCCTTGTATATTACTGGTTCCAGCAGCAAGATAATACATAGGTACAAATACCTTTATATATTTCACCAGTTTGCATTGTCCCAACCTCATCTCGCCAAACTGTGTCATACATGCACAAAAAGTGAGGTTTCTTGATTTTATTTTTTTTAATTGAAGGCAAAAAGCTCAGTTTTAAGGCTAACTTTTTAAAACTCCTAAAACGGCAGGTTCATACATGTACCTTAAGGATATACTGTAGCATTTTGCTCTGAGGCTCTCCATGTTCATATTTGTTTAGCTATACTAAATGTTTTTCCTCCTGGGTTGGTGGTATTCTATACATCTTTTTTCCCCATGATGGGGACTGGCAGAAGCAAGGCCTCTTCACAGGCCTACCTCAAAAGAAATTGAACCTGGGATCTTCAGCATGCAACAAACAGGCCTCCAGTAAGAGAAAGCAGAGTCGTGCTTTCTATCCTGCCTTGAACATTTTTGAAGTGGAACAATGGGGGACCCTAACGCATGGATGGAGAATTTGGGGCTTTCTCTCATCACGGCTGTTCCAGTTGGGGCTGACGGCAGATACAATCCAGCAACACCTGGAGGGTCAAAAGTCATCCATTGGTGCTCTAAAAGGACTATGTGCATTTACATCTGGGCACGAGAACCTTCAGCACAAGGACAACACTGCATACCATCTACACATGAGAGCAAGGCAACAGGAACCTGTCAGAATTTCAAAGTTTTGACCCAAGTACAAAGTCACTCTCTGAACTATGCATGGCTTTCCCATCCCAACCACACTTGTTTTTTAAAGATGATGTACAACATGCCACTGTTCCAATAGACACACAGCCTTTGCGAATACATAGACACACAGCATTTTATATTTTCTGGCCCAAACGTCAGAACCACTTATTTTGGGGAAAAAACAACTCCAAGCTGCTTAAAATGTTAGCTAAAGAGTTTTATTTCTATACAACATTTGTCCTTTTGGCATTGCAGGCCCTCTGTCAATCTTTCCTGAAACTATACGGCTTGAATTTATAGAAATTGAAACTTAAAATCTTGGCTGATTTAAAAACAGAACAAGAACAGAAGGGAACAGAATATAATTAAAGGTACTTTCCATAGAAACATGAAGGAGAGCACAAAAGTCAGAATCAAGGTCTTGTAAGGAGTCACAATTTAGGACAATTTACATTTCAATTCAACCAATGGATTCATCAAAGTTCACTAAAATGTGCAGTGCAGCACGGATGTGGCCATCAAGACATCTGTACACACACACATGGGATTTATAAAACGGATGACATTCAAGATGGAAAAAAGATGCATGCAAGTTTTATTCTGAACCAGCTGAAGCAGTGACATGATGCTTGAAACGCAGTTGGTCTTGGGGGTCCTGAGCCAACCCAGATGTTCTATTTGCAGCACAACAGTCACTTGGACAACCTGATATTTTGTATAAAAAATCAGCACTACACAGATACTCCGCACACCGAGACAAAAAAAAAGGCCAGAGGACACACTGTCCAGAAGGTGCTGCCATGATGCTCATTTTGTGTCTCTGGCACACAGTGGAGGGGGAGAGGAGTGGAAGAGATGAAAGACTAAAGGGATAATTTTCAAGGATAAAACTTTTTTTTTTTTTTTTTTTTTTTTTACAGCACAGTTTGACATTTTTTACCAGTGCGGGCACAACTCTTGTTTCTGGCACCGGCAGCCAGCAGACTGTGTGCTTGCAAGGTGCTGAACTATCAAAGTTACTAAAGTTGTTCCCATACTGAAAACACATTGATGGAACCAGGACTTCTATCAGTTCTCCTTATAATTAAGCAAACCCAAGATGTTCTGTTGACCACAGTTAAACATCCAAAAGCTACCACACAGAAGGTAGGCGAGAAAGTTAATGGGAGGGATGTGCAGCCTCTTGAAAAGGCACTTGTGCTTCTGTTGCAAATAGGAGCCGTCTTGCACCCTTATTTCATCATCAAGATGCTTTATGTTCTGGTTAATACTTTTAATTTCAAATGCAGCTTTTCCTGCTGGGGCATGGGAAGCCTCCCCTCTTAACTTTTGTAACAAGCTAAACCCTACTAAGACTAGAATGAGACGATGTAAAAACCTGTGAAGTGTTTTTAGAAACGGTGGAAAAGCCAAGCTGCATACAGCTTGCAACGTGAACAAAACTATCCAAAAATACATATTAAAAAACCACTGGAGGAGAAACCTGCAAATCCTTTTAGCTGTCATAACTGGGTAAGCATTGCAAAAGGTCTAGTTTGCCAATACATCAAAACAAAGAGCACAATTGCAAATTGTGATCTGTATGCCACCTGAAAAAACGGGGAGAGGGAGGAGAACAGAATGTACAAGTTATAGTTTTAAAATTCTAGACAAAGGTTGAAATATTCCACCATGATGCACTGCACCATTGTACTGACCAAAATTCAAAAACTGAAAGACTATCACCACCGAGTCTAACAGAGTTAACTCCTTCAAGCTTACATACTGGAGACATTGCTACTCAACTGTACAACAGATTTTTTTTTCTTTTAAGTCTATTTCTGTGGGGAAAAATGGCCAAAACATACTACATGGAATGTATGAACAAAGTACAGCGCATGCAGATTTTCTGTTGTTTGTTTTGTGTTTTACACTGTGAACGAGTTAGCAGCAGGGCTGAGAAAGTGTTTTCGTATCAGGCTTGAGTGGATGAAGGAAATAAAAAACCCAACCCCCCCCCCTTCAAAGACATCTGCACTGGATCCTCTGGTCTCTCTGTACACCTCACACCAGGAACCATTTAAGGGCATCTCCCGTCACTCTCACTTGTACCTTGATAAGGACAGACTTTAGTTTAGGTCATACAGATTTGTCTATATTACATATTTATTAGTCACTTCAATTCAAGTAGACTCTGGTCTGCACGGAGGCATTAGAAGTATCAGATCTACCTTAGGGTTTCAGTAGGCTTCTAGAGCACTACACCTGGAACCAGTACAGGAAGCTCAAGTAAGTTCATGACCAGTTAGCTCTGCTGCTTGGCTCACGTTGATTTCTGGCGGTAATGGAGCGTCAAGTCCCCACCGCTCTTCCATATGAAGTGTTTGACGGTTCGAAGGTCCATATTTGGATCCAAAACCTGCCCAAAAGAAATTGGAAGAGGGTTTTTCGAGGGTTGGGTGGGGAGGCGGCCGATTCACATCCCTCTAAATTATGATTTCTTAGCAAATATATCCAAGCTTGAAAAAAGCAAAGCAGAAGAGAATACCCCCATATGTGTCTTAGTAAAGCTGCAACTGATTCCCAGTCTGACACACACATGCATCCTGTATGAATATCCACTAGTTTGCTATGCAAAAGGGAAAGATCTTTGCTTCCATGGGCTCTTACAGGGAAAGCCTACACCTTGCACCACCTCAGGACTGCAGCCCAAATTTTTGGACTGGGAAATCTTATGTTTTGCTTAGTAAAATATTGCATAATCGGCAATTATTCAGATATATTGGAACTGATGAACTTTGCAAAGAAAGCAACAATATCCCCTCTGTGTTAAGTCTCTTATTACCTAAAGCAAGAGAGCACCTCAAACCCTGAGGCAGTGTAAAACATCTTTTATCTTTTGGAGAAAAGAAACCTGATTTGATTTCCAAGTTAGCCACAGGAAGTAAGAAACCAATGTTCCAGTAATCCTCACCCACTCCCCCTCTCCATTTCCCAAATACACAATATACCATATTTTTCGCTCCATAAGATGCACCTTTCCATAAGACGCACCAATTTTTTTAGGAGAAGAAAACAGGAAAATATAATCTGTTTTCTTCGCTCCATAAGACGCACAGACTCCCCCCGTTTTGTGGGGGAAAAGTGCGTCTTATGGTGCGAAAAATACAGTACCTTTTTTGGAAAAAAATTTTTTTGAGTATGAATCCTAGAACACCCACCCCTCTTGCTGGCTGGGGGTGATTCTAAAAGCGTTTGTCTTGACCACCACCACCTCTACGTTCCGCCAAGTCAAGTCCCTATGATACGAAGAGCCTCATTTCCGCATCTCCTTTTCCAAAGGAAGTGGGAGTGGCATGCGTAATTGTTCAAGCCCGTTCAGTCCTAGCAAATACCTGGTCCTGGCACAAGAGTTCAATCTTCTCCTCTGCTAGAACAGCAATATCCTCCTCTTTTTCTTGTTCCCCAGCTTTTTCGTTATTGGAAGAGCTAGTTGTCTGCGACTCGTTGTCCAGATTTATTATTTTTTCATAAACATGCTCCATCACCTTCCGGACTTGCAACATGTCACTGGCCGACAGTCTATCCCTGTGGAAACAAAGTGGACTTAAGAGTGGAAACAAGGAGGCTTGGCTGATTCTAGCACCTCCTCCAGCATTCCAGGTAACTTAACCAAGAGCATTAAAAAAAATCATTGTAAAACTTACTTCTTTAATGTTTTTGCTCCGGAAGAGGAATGAGGTTGGAGGTAGAAAGGAATCTTATTGAATTTTGGCATATTTTTCTACAAAACAATAACAGAAAAATTAAGAACCATTAGATTTTACTTCCCAGCTTGTATAGCAAGTCCTTCTAACCCATCATATTCAAGAAGTATCCCTAGATGATTTTTTTCATCTTGGTTTTTACTAGCTAATGAATTACACTGCAACAGATCAAGGACGTGCTAGGCTGGGAACATTGGTCCTGTGGTCTCAGGGCTGGGATCAAAGCACTACTTGTGTCCCTATGACAGCTCATCTCCAGTTTTAGGAATCACAGATTGTTTGGTCCTTTGCCGTGCACCGCAGTGACACATTATGAGATTAGTAAACTCTGTGGCATCGCTGGTATGATCCTGACATCATATATGATACTTGCATTTAAAAAAAAGTTGTCAGGTAATTCATCAGGACATAGCCACTAACATTCATACGACTTTTAAGTCTAGTGACTGAAATTGACGGTGCAGGTTAAGTTTGCTTTCCCATAATGACTCATGGAAAGTGGCATCACAGCAAAAGATGTCCACACTTAATGAAGCAGGTGAATGATTTTGTACCTTAAAACATTTTCCAAATGCCCCTTAGGTGTAAGGGAAAGACAGAATGCAATCATGCCCCTTTGCAACTTATCTTAAAAGTACAAAGAAAACAGTCTGCCTCTCTTGCCTCTGCAAGGACAAGAAGCACTTACATCCACAGTGATGTCAATTACCCATTGTGGCACAGTTTCATTAAGGAGCATCGATTCAGTTTCACCACCGGAATCCCGACATAATAACCTAAGCAGAAAGAGTTTTGGAAGCTATTAAGTAAGGAGTTTAGCATCAGGTAAGGAATCTTTGAGCTCAGTAATGCAGAAGAACAAGGACTGAGTAGATGCAAACAAGGAAATGCAACATAAACCAGCAAGGTATTAAGGTACAGTATGTACACACTTTTGTCATATGAAGACAGATACTATATTTAATGGAGTTAGCCCATTATTTATCCTGATTTTGTATGTGGTGAGGAGGGATGCGAGGGGGAAACCACCAAGGGTAGCATCTTAACAAAGCCTCTCAACGCCTTCTGAGAGGCGGTACCCAGCTCACCCATCGTGTGCATGTGGAGAATGTCAGCCACCCTTGATGAGAGATAACACCTTTACCCATCACCTTCTTGCCTGTGTTTCTGATACAGCTCTTAAGTGTCCAGAGGGCACCCAGCTACATTTTCTCAATGACCTTTAAAATCTCCCTTGTGCATTCAGAGAAGAGAGTCTGTTCAGAGCACAGCTAAAATCTGAGCCACCACCTTCCTTGCTCACGGGCCAATCTCTCGGCTACATCCATTATCGGAAAATCAATTCCCCCCCCCCCGTTCCTTCTGCACAGCCTGTGGCAAAGCTACACAACCCAGCCAGCGCGTGCAACAGGACACGGCCAGCAGCTGCCCGCCCTCCACAGGATTATTCCCCACTACTAATTTTTTGTACCTGAACAAGGTGCGTCCTCCAGCTTCACCAAAAATAACTGGGGTGTGTGGTGGCACTTGGAAGTACCCATTTCCTTTCTGCACTCTGTTCTCCTGCTCACCATTCACTATGAAAGGGCAGGAGCAAAACACAACAAAGTTGACACCGTAAAGCCATACAGTTGTACACTTTTTTTTTAATGGCCCATTTTTGTTACAGGACAAAAGCATCAAAGTATTTAACAAGCATCAGAGAAGCTTTCAGGGCCAGGGCCGGACTGGGACCAAAAATCGTCCCTGGCATTTAGAGCACACAGGCCCACCGGCTGTGGGGACACAGGCCCACCTGGCTTTGGGCCAGGATTGGCCCTATGGACCCCTGAAATGCACTGGGGGGATTTTGAGCGAAGTGCTCTCGCCATCAGCCTGGCCTACCTCACAGGGCTGTAGGGAGGAGGATAAAACTTGGGAGGGAGCCGAGGATATGAACGAAACAAATAAAAAGAACCTCCCTGTGCAAGAGGAGTGTATCGTTTCTGCCGCAGCGCATCCTAAGGAGCAGGATAAGAAGGCAACTTGTATCTAAAGCTGGGTTGTGACATTCTCAGGGGACGGTGAAACAAAGACAGCGTAGCCCAGCTCTGATGAGGAAATTTTCACTTAAAAAAAAAAAACTGGCCAAGAAAGTTGATCTTCCCAGGACCGGGTCAGGATCCCTCCGGTCGAGGCTGGGCTTGCCGACGAAACTTCAGCCCAGCCTCGTCAGAGGGGCTTTCCTGGGAGGCAGCATGGCCACCCCTGCTCGGGAGGAGAGGCTTTCTCGGCTTCCAGTTTCCGATCGGCCCTCCTCACCTCTTCCATTCCCCCCCTCCGCTCTTTTCCCCATCCTCGCCCCCTTCCTCCTCCTCCTCCCCTCTCCGCCCCCCCGGCTTTCCCTCCTCGCCCGCCCGCCCAGGGAAGGCCGGCTGAGGCACCCGCTCCCTCTCCCGTCCCCCAGCGGCGCGCTTCCCTTTGGAGAGGCCAAGGGCGCCCAGCGAAGGCGACGCGCCCGGGCACCGTGCGCTCTCGGCCGGGGCGGGCGGTGCGGGAGGATCCGAGGCGAGGCTGCCTCCTCCTCCTCCTCCTCCTGCTGCCACTCCCGCTCCGCCCTCCGGCCCTCCCCGGCCCCGGCGTGCCAGGGCGAGGAAGCGAGCCCGAGAGCAGCTGGTGGGCAGGCAGGGCCGGGAAGCCGCGGTGTCTCGGCTGCCCGCGCTAGCTTCGAACAAAGCGCGCCGCCGCCGCCGGCTCCGCAGGCGTGGGAGGGAGGCGGAGCGGCCACGTCCCCATGGCCGCCGCCTCCGCCACCCGGAGCCCGCCTTCGCCGCCGCACTAGGAGCCGGGCCTCGGCGTTGCCCCCCCCCTCGGGCGCGGGTGCGCTCTTGGGCCGGGCGGGGAGGTTTGGGGGGAATGCCCCAGCTGGAGGGGGTGGGAGGAGGAGGAAGGAGGAGGAAGAGGAGGAGGCAAGGCAAGGCAAGGGGGCGGGGAGGGAAGGCTCCCTTTCGCTCTCTCGCTCGCTTGCTCTCTTTTGGGGAGGGGGGCTCAGCCTGGCCCTGCGCCGAGGCAGGAACCGGCCCTTCTGACCATCGGCCGTTCTGGCATTTGCCAGAATTGCCAGATGGCCAGTCCGGCCCTGTTCAGGGCCCACCTAAATATGACAATAAAGCCCGCATGGGATCCCCCTGTATGGGTTGGTATTACAGCCCACTTACGGGGAGGTCTAAGCCTTCCCTCCTGCACCACAACCCGGGGGGGGGGAATCACCCAATCACCCACAAGCCTTGCAAATGATAACACCTCTGGGCAGCATCTATGCAAACTCCCTTCTATAGATATTTATAGTGTGCAATCAAGACTTGCTTGAAAACATTGCAGGAATAGGCAGGCTTAAGCCGCGGAATTGTTTTTAAGTAAGAGGAGCATGAAATTAAACCCTCAAAGGTCTCACAAATTGGCCTTCAACCATCTCATTGGTCCGAGGCAATGTTCCCTCTAATTTCTGCTAATGCTGCCCAGGCCTCCCCCCACCCGGGCGTGTGGGGTTTTTTTTCCAGCAGCAACACTGATCTGCCTACGTAGGACTGATGCAACACTGCACACACGCAGCTTAGAGGGAACGTTGATCAGAGGTCTAGAAGGATCAAGAAAAGATTCGTGTGGATATTACGGTTTCCATTCACCTAACAAAGCTTACTGTACATGAAGAATAACAATCAATGATGGCTTGAGATGCACACAAAACTTTAATATTCTCACGCTGCACTGAGAAGCACTCACCGTGGTTCATTTCATTTTCTTCTTCATCCATAGGATTGATGTGTGTTCTTGGCCAATACTCCAAGAGAGCCTGCAGTAAAAGCCCTCCAAGATTTACTGCATTTTGTAAACAAAAAATGAAATTAAAAAGAACTTATCACCGATGTTCCCATATATTTAAGTTTGGAAAGAGACAAATTTTTATTCAGGATGTTATTAGCCATGGTGACAAGCCAAGTTGGTTCCAACAAACCATGCAACCTGTATCACTCAGAATGTGTTTCTTGAAAAGCATTTATATCTCCGTGACTTCAACTGCTTTTGAAACTAAAGGGATTTTCAAAAGCAGTCTGCTTTTTAAACAGCCCTTGGATCTGAGCCTGTGTTCATTTTTGATCTCGCCTTGAACACGTTCGTCCAAACGAGCACCTCTTCAACAGAAGACTTGAACGTACAAACCAGCTTGCAAGGTAAGGAAGCTTCCAAGCCATGCAGAGGAATGAGAAGGTTGCTACAAGGGTTGACAAAAATCGTGGATCAACACAAATCTGGCAATTAGCACGAATTAAGCTTCTAAAACCAAAACAGAGCAATTAAAAAAAAAACCCCAGCAACCTTCTCAACCCAAGACAAAATGTCACGGTGGTACTGCTAAACTCCAAAGACACGGTTACAAGCAACTGACATATTGTTAAAATTATAACATTTGCACTTTCCAGCAAGAGGGTAAAATACAAAAGAGGATTTCTCTTTTTATGAAATAATTTCAGCACACTCACATTTGGGATCAGATCCATCTGGACTGCTAAACCCAGCATCTTTTGCTGAGACCCAAGCGGCAAAGCAGTCACTCTCATCTAAAGTAATTGTCAACATCTGTCAAAAGAAGACCATTGGGAGGAATGCAAATGAATACCGCTTTAAGATCAAAAGCTTACTTTGCATTCAAGCATCCACACCGCATTGACAAAGCATGCTTTGATTCTATGGTAAGATTATCCGCAGATCACAACATTAGTCGAAACCACAGTTACATTAACATCTGGGTATTACTTCTGACGGGCCATACAATGAGATCTTTTTGCAATTGTAGTTATATTTTTTTAAAAATTAGTAAACATTCACCAACATGCTAAATACAAAATAAGGCTATGCCTCAATTTAAACTCCTCCCCAACAGGAAAAGCACAATGAAGTTCACACCTGCATAGTTAAAAATTCAGTATTTTTTAACGCTTTCCTAAGCACTCGGAACTCATAACCCACCCTCTTGCCCCAAGGGAAGGATGGACAAATACATATCCTACACAATGCAACTGTCTACAAAGCTACTTTTTCGGGGCGGGGGGGGCTGGCAGTCAAATTATGGGGTGTAGTGGCAATGCTCCTTTTGGCCACCAGGCCTGTGATTTCTCCTGTTCCTTGCATAACCTTGTTCATATTGGGGAAAATGCTGATTTCTACTCACAACAGGGTGCAGCCCCTGCTAAAAGAGAAAGGCCCGAGGTGTGAGTGTAAAAAACTTACTCCTCAAATCTGTGTCACATGATATTCTATGCATTTAACTAGCCAACATAATAAAATCTTATTTACTACTGCAATGGCTACTTTTAAGTTCTTGTGATAATTATAAAGTTGACCAGTTTACTCCCACTCCCTAGTATTTGAAAAGCATCACGGAGCAGGGGAGGGGGGGAGCATGTACAGAGATGTCAAGCATCTCAGAAATGCAGAAGGGACAATTATAGACCTCTGCTCCCAAATTCCATATCTAAACATTACACTATTCATTAAGTTAATAATTTTAAATATACAGTGGTGCCTCGCTTAACGGATGCTCTGTTTAGCGATGAAACCGCATAGCGACGAAGATTTTGCGATCGCTTTTGCGGGTAAACAAAATGGCCGCCCGCTGTGTTTTTGCACGGATTCCTCACTTAAGAGGCAGCGAAAATGGCTGCCGTATGGAGGATCTTCGCTTTAAGGTCAGTTTTAAGCCCTTAGGAACGCATTAAACAGGTTTTAATGCATTTCTATGGGATTTTTAAAATCGCATAGCGACAAAATCGCTTAGCAACGTTGCTATGCGAGGCACCACTGTAACTGCTTGTTTTTGATTAATCCCAAATATTGCTCACCAACAGACGATACAATTATACACTCCATTAAATTGTCTGCTGGTTGCAGCGGGGCAGCTAAAGAAGAGAGACCACATGTTAATCCTCTCCCCATACTTCTGTTGCTTTTTCCATCAGTTGTCTTTAAAGGAAAACAAGGAAGCACAGCAGGAAATTGCCAATCCTAGATAAAGGAATGTGGCAATGTCTGCGAACAATGGATTTTGTTTTCTTTTTTTAAACAAATGTCATTTGAGTAGATGTCACTGAACAACAAGGATTGTTCTTGAACATAAGATTTCAGACTAATATGTACTCAAAACCCTCTTAGGGAAAATAGCCATATTCCAGAGACATTCCAGGAGATAAAGTCATCTTTAAAAAAAAGCAAGTGGAATCCATTGTCATATTTCAACATTAATAATTGGAGTAAGACTTAAATGCTTCTCGCTTTTTAAAAATCTGGTTCAGCTGGACTCTGACTCTAAATACCAGACTAATAACGTGTTTTTCATGTATAGGAGGAGCCAGTGTCCTCAGGGGTTAAAGTACTAGATTAATATTACCTAAAGCTAGTATCATCCAACTCAGCAACCAATCTCTCTGTAGGACCCTGGGCCAGTCAGTATCTCTCGGCCAAATCTACTTCATACAGGTCGGAGAATAAGTAAGGGAGGGAAAGAGAGAACCAGGTTACGTTGCCTCGAGCAACTAGGAAGAGGGATGGGAAACAGAGATAACGAAACAGAAAAGCACATATCATGTAAGGTCAAATCTCTAATCTTATGGAAAGGCACTGCAGTGTCCTTACCCCAGTTTTTAAGTCTACTGAGAACCAATTTGGCACATACACCATTTTAAACCGTTTCTTAATTTCTTCTTCAAAATCCATTTTCCCAAGGTCTTCTACTTTACAGGCCTGTATTTTAAGACAGTAGAACAAAGAGTGATTATCCTGCAGAGAAAAACAAGGCATCAAGTGCAGAACAACTTCTTCACATTCCTAGCTGAAGAGCTCCGTTTGGGATGCTCTCCTGCTCCCTGTTTCTCGAATTCGATGCCAATGTGGCTCCTAAACAGCAGCAAGGAAGATGAGCTCTCTCAATGCTCCAGCAATAAGCAAGGGGCATCATTATGGCCAAATGCCAGACAGGTATGCCATGCACTTTGGGGACAGAGGAAGATTACAGATCACACTTTGAACACCCTGTCTGACAAAGGAGTAATGAATTCAGGCTTAACGGATTAAACGAGCAACTACTTTTCTTTAACAAGCATTAATGTAGGAATATCAAGGAGCATGAACTATCAAGTTGCAAAACTGCCAAAAGACAGCCATAAAAGGATCACATCCTAAATGTTATCAGCCAGCCTCAGAAGTGTAATATTATTTGTTTGGAATAGTGGGTGCATTTCATGGAGACACTGATCAAATAATGGCTGTGGTGGGCGTGGCCAATCACAAAATGCCCATTTCTCTCAAGAGGCAAAATGGAAACAAAGAAGTACCTAAGTGGAAGAATATGGGCGCATGTTTCTTATACTAAGTACAAAACTGGAATGGGATCCAAATGCAAAGCCACTGCACTGAATCATGTTTTCTGGTCCAACATCCCATTTAACTGAGGGCAAACAAGTGTATTGCACTTTTAGGCCACGCCAATAAGCAGAGCGCTCCGGACGGCGTGTGTGTGCTACATTAAAACATAAAATATAAATGCTCATGTTGAAATTGGTCCAGACTATCAGGCAAAGGCAGAATCTGAGCGATAAATGCCAAAATTGTTTAGTCGCTCCCCCCAAAGAACAAATTAGGCAAACTGCATCTCTGCAGAAGGACACAAAGGCAAAACACGAGGGGAATATAAACATTAGGAAAAACATCCTGATGGTAGGAGTTTCTGGGGTGGCCACTGCTTCATTGGCAGGCTGGACAGCCACCACTCAGGGATGCTTGAGAGGGGGAACTCCAGTACAGTGATGCCTCGCTAGACAATCATAATCTGTTCCACTGAAATCGCTGTTTAGCGAAATCGTCGTCTCGTGAAAAGCATTTCCCCATTGGAATGCATTGAAACCTGTTTAATGCGTTCCAATGGGGAAGAATCGTCGTCTAGCGAAGATCGGGCATAGGAAAGGCACTTTGCAAATCACCAATCAGCTGTTTAAATCGCTGTCTTGCAAAGCTTAGGTCCGGAAAACACCTGTTTGCGAGCACAGAGGGAGCTGTCAAAATCGTCCGTCTAGCAAAAATCGTTTTGCGAAGCAGGGACCAAACATTGTCCAGCAAAATTCCCCCATAGGAATCGCTGTTTTGCGAATTGCTATAGCGATTGCAAAAAGTCAATGTCTAGGGAAAAAACTGTCATGCGGGGTAACTGTCTAGCGAGGCACCACTGTATTGGCAGCAGATTGGGTGAGGCGACCCTTGGTATCTCTTCCACCTCTGCAGTGGGAGGATCTACCCCTACCCAAGGCAGCACTGGGGAAAATCTCTCTCACTCCCCACTGGCCAGAAGCTTCCCCAACCCCCTCTAGCTAAGGATCAACACAATGACTACTTTGCAGCCTTGCTAGCTTCCCAGGAGTTTTTAAATTATTTTAAAGAGATCTTTAAAAAAAGAAAAATCATATGGCATAAAGAGCCCGGCAAGTGCTAAAGGAAGCATACGTGGGCTTGCTGTAGCCCACGGGCACCCCAGTGAGGACTTCAGAGCTGCCATACACAGAGACCCAAGAAATTTGAAAGAAACCAGTTACATATATTTGTCATTTCACGTTCACTTACTTTTAACACATCCCAGTAGGCCACATTGTTGTTGGTATCTTTGGTTAATATGTGTCTTTTGTCATTGAGAATGTGGCACTGAATAATACTAGCACCCCCTTAGCAACAAGAGAACAAAGAACCAGAAATTAGACAAGCCATGCATATTTAGCACATACCAAAAACATGTGTGGAAATTGCAGCCCCAAATAAAAGAAAGGATTTTGCATCATATCCTCATTTTTTTTTTTTTTTTGCTTCTATGTAAACTAAAACACAACAAGAGGAATCTATGTTTTGCAGTTCTAGAAACATTCTAATGGATATTTTTTTACGCAATCTGTCAACAGTAGGTCAAACCTGTCTGGCTTCCCAAAGTTGTTAGTTTCTCATAAAAAGAGATACATTGAAAGACAATTTTTAAACAAATCAGAGTGAAACTTTGTTCACCTCCTGCACGTAGTTTCTATTAGAGAACACCCAAGCCCTCAGACTGGAACTTCTGCACTCTGCGAGTACTCCTTTATTTTACTTAATTTCATCTTTGATTTTAGATAATAAAAGTGCTGGCCCTTTAGGACAGGATGAAGCAATGAGAAATATTTCTGATTTCACAGCAATAATTTCACACAATAAAAGGAATCCTGTTTCTCACAGTTGAATGCCTGAAATGATGGCTATTTGATAAGAAAGGGGATAGTGAGCTCCATTGAGTTCTAGTTCTAAAAACACATTCTTGGATTCAGAATTCTTTAACTCTAGAAGTTATTTCTTTTGCAGCAGGCTATGGCTGGTGGATCTCAGAGTTTGGGCAAAATGAAGCAGCTTTCCAGAAGCCTGAAATCAGCCTTACTTTTACAGAAAAGACTAATCACTAGAGCTAGGCACAAACCACTGAACCATCCGTTCCTGCTCGTCCTCCGTGCGAACAAGTGTCCGGTGTTTACCAGCCCCACCTCCTCCAGCAGCTGCCCACTTAGACGCAGGTGTCCCAGCTTCCACGCCTCCGAATGGGCGGCTTCCAGAGGAGGTGGGGCTGGTAGGCGCCAAGACCTGCTTGGCCAAAGGACAAGAGAGCATGGTTCATGCCCACCTCTACCAATAACCACCAAGCTGCTGCAAAAGACTAGACGTGGAAATCTTACTCGTTTTCCTGTTCATTCTTATCCCTGCCAACTCCAAAGTCAACATTCCCAAGTAACCTCACCTTTAATAACTTGGTCAGGCTGTGTACACAGAGGCGTGATTGGATTGGTACAGTCGTTGTCATAATCTCCTGAAGCTCTGAAGTTATGGATTCCCTTCAAAGTCTGGAAAGCAGGAGGAGGAGAAAAAGGGGCAGGGTACCTCGATTCAACTCTGTGACACGAACACAGCTTTCTTACTTTTCTTTCAAGGCGCTTAGGTTACTTGGTAAACAAATTGGTTCAAAAATGAGTTGTAGCTCGATTCAACTGAATGCCATCTAGTCCACACCCATACTGACAGAACTATCTTATTTAGTCGTCTTTATCTCTTGGCCTACATGAAAGCCCATGAACATTTACAGGCTGCTTTAAGGGTTTGAGAATAAGAGAAACTGAGGTAAAAGTCAATGCAACACACATCACAGTATGTAACACATATCTATACTGTATATTTTGCTACCATGAAGAATTATTTTTATAGATGTAGGATGCAGCAGTTCTGTTCAAGTAAGACTAATTGGGGCAGGCCTGTTGAGCTTCCAAGGTTGTATATCAATGGGCAAACAAGCACCTTTTTGCAAATACAGTGGTGCCCCGCATAGCGACGATAGTCCATTCCAGGAAAATTGTCGCTATCCGGAATCGTCACTATACAGGGCAAAAATTCCATAGGAACGCATTAAAACACATTTAATGCATTCCTATGGGGGGGAAACTCACCACTATGCGGAAATCCTCCATCCGGCTGCCATTTTTGCTGCCTGGTAAGCGAGGAAAGGTCGTGAAAACGCTATGGGCGGCCATTTTGGAACCACCGATCAGCTGTTTTCTAAACATTACAATGCGAAGATCGGTAAGCGAAACGCTTACCGATCATCACAACGTGATGTTTAACCATTAAAAACATCGCAATGCGATCGCTTTTGCGATTGCAAAATCTGCATCGCTATGTGGATTCATCGTTAAACGGGGTGCTCACTATGCGGGGCACCACTGTATTTCTTTTTCTTTCTTTCTTTCTTGTTTTGTAAAAATAAAACGGGGAGAGGGGAGTACAAGCCTAATGCAATTCTTACCCATTTATTCACAGATGATTTAGTTGTTGCGACCCAAAGCGCTGGAGGTGGATCAGCTGACCGGTCTAGCTCCATCTAAATATACACAAAACCAAAGGTTGGAACATATTCCATCAGTAACAAGAAGAAATAAAAGCCAGCACAGAATTAAACTTCAGGGTCAGAAAACAGGAGCACCAGAAAAGATGATCAACATAGCCTGTTCTAATTACCTCTTCACCAAAAAAACGGCAACCTGTCTCACACAGAATGCTAAGAATACTCACAGGGGGCTGCAGCATTCATAATCTTCTGGATGAAGTTTCACATTTCAGAGCAAAACTTCAATGAACCCAAATTTCTTGTTTTAACACAGATGCTCACATCCCTTCGCAATACTTGCAAAAATCAAGTTTTATGAAGCAACATCTGAAGGCTCAACTAACTGTTCAAACTAGAATTTTAAAATTGTATTTATTTATTTAGTAAATAAGTAAGTATACCACCCTATTACTGCAATGCACTATTCTGGCTGGTTTATAACATACTACAAACAACACCCAACAGTAGTAGGATTATAAATGAAAGCAAGAGACTATAAAATATTAAAATAGTATAACACTCACAGGAAGCATAAATTCTAGCTAAAAGACCATACACAAGGCATGAAATCAAGAAGGGATGTCATGAAAGGTCTCTATGAAAAGCAATATTTTCTGGAGTGTTAAATGTAGCGAGGGATTAGTCTACAAGTAGAGTTAATGTATGGACATGGCCATAGAACACATACAGTAGTTATACCAAAATTCCTAATTTCAGAAAACAGTGCTTAAAAAAATTAAATACAACACTACACAGATTCATGTATGAGTTTGTGATATCTGCAGTTCTTTAAAAAAACTGAACCTCTCCAATAATATTTCCATGGTGTCAGGACATAGAATGCACATTTTTTTAAAAAAAGGGCAATGATCGAAAAGAAAAGAACCTAAGTACCTAAACTTCATGTTACAGAAACGTACCAGCAAAACATAAGAGGGCCATTAAATTGTATCTTTTCCAAAAATATGCCATTTTTATACTATATATTTTAAAACAGCAATCTAAAACAGCCAGAAGCTGTCTTGAACCTCTCTTGAAATAAAGTTTCATGAAAATGCATTAAAAAATTGAAATATATTACCTTAAGGACTGGTGCCTTTTCTTCACAAATGAGTACCCGGATATCAGGATTTCGCAAATCCGTACAATATATCTTTCTGTCCCTTCCCCCTGAATAAACATGCGTGAAGGCTTCGTTGACCTGAAGTGCCCATACACCTTCATCATGGACTCTATATGTAGCTATACATCTCTGCTGACCGAGTGACCAGAGTCTGATAGTTCCATCAGAACTGCCAGAAAGACACTGTAAAGGAGTGGTAGTTAAATATAAAGGCATTATATATCAAACACTATCTGGAAAAACAAAACAATGTGAAAATCCAGTTTTTCCAAAAAGATGTTCCTTTCTCCCCTTCTGATTTACACAAAGACCGCTAAAAACAACTACAGTGGTACCTCGCAAGACGATTACCCCGCAAAACATTTTTTTTGCTAGAAGTTGACTTTTTGCGATCGCTATAGCGATTCGCAAAACGGTTTTTCCCATGGGGGATTTCGCTGGACGATGATTTGGTCCGTTCTTTGCAGACAGTTTTTTTGCAAGACAACGATTTTTACAGCTGATCGGCGGCTTCGCAAGATGGCTTCCCTATGGGTGATTTTCGATGGACGACAATTATTTCCCCCATTGGAACACATTAATGGGGAAATGCTTTTCGCTAGACTATGTCTTGATAAGACAGCTATTTCAATGGAATGGATGAACTTCTTCTAGTGAGGCACCACTGTAAGTTGGTTATTTTTTTAAAACAAGGCAGAACTAAAAAGTCTGCTTATACATTAATAAGCTAACATCTATGTCCTGAAATAAGAATTTTAAGGAAAGTATTACTGCATGCAAAAGAGAATATTCCATGCACAGCTACCATACATCTTAGAAATATTACATTAAATGAGCTATTGTGGTAGAGCAGTTAGAGTGTTGACTCCTACTTAGGAGACCTGGGATCAAATCCTTATTTAGCCATGAAGTAGTGACCGTGGACTAGTCACTTTCTTTCAGCAAAACCTACTCCTCAAGATTATTGTGAGAATAAACTGGGGGCAAAGGAAAAACTTGTACGTCACCTTGAGTTCACTGGATATAAATGAGAGCAGATTTTTAATTAAAAATGCATACCTGTGTGCCATCTCTGTTCAAAAGCAAAGCTTTGACATTGTCTGTGTGTCCCTTGAGTTTCATAAGCTTTGCACAAGTTCTTGGGTCCCATACCCTTAAAACCTGTTGAGAGGAGGGGGAAAAATCCTCCGGTATCAAAACAATCTCAAAAGTAAGGATAATCTAATCACCCAGATGTTTAATGCCTTTAACTACACCTGATTCCATTTAGGCCTTTTGAATTGATACTAGTTATCTGAATAGCAGAAAAAAATCATTATTTTTAAAATGATTTGCCATTGAAAGGTCTTATTCTGAATTTGGTACTAGATATGGGTTCTTCTGGGTACCTTAACTGCCACCTAGACTCCATTGCTGGAGCATTTCTTGGCTGGTTCAGACACTGAGATGACTAGGATAAAGTACTTATGTAGACTGACAGATACCAACTATTACAATACCAACTGAGCTCATCTGTATGAACAAATGAAACTGCCTTATACCACCAGGCCAGGCCACTGACCCCTCTAGTCCAAATACTGCAGAATCTTACAGTACCCTAAAGATTAATAAGTTTAATCTGGCTCAGTCTTTGAGGAATGTAGACCACTAGACTGGACTGAAGTTGGCCACAACCTACATAAAACTTTAGGCAAATAAAACTTGTTAGTTTTTAATGCACCAGAAGATTCTGTTATTTTTCCTGTAACAGACGAAAGAATTCCCCCACCACCACCTTGACCGGGTGGCAGTAACTTGCTCCAGGGGTCAAGCAGAAGCTTTAATTCCCTGTAGTACTTAACTATGGGTGGGAAACCGCTTAACAAAGGGAGATCATGAAACTAGGCCCAGGAGCTGAGGCCAGCGGGCTAGTATCCTCAAATTCCTGTTTAACAACAAAATCAATTAATCCATCTGCAGAAGCTGACTACAAGCTCCACCAGCAACTATTTGAGCAAGCTGGATTAGGAAGCATGAAGTACCGTATTTTTCAGTGTATAAAATGCCCCCCCCCCCCCACTTTTCTAATCCAAAATTAAGAAATCTAAGTGGGGCTTAGCAAGTGTAGGGGGAAAGGGATCAAAGCGCTGTAGGATCGCTTTGATCCCCGCTTTCCCCTCCACTTGTTTTTGTTCCCTCCTCAGCTTACTTCCGTGTATAAGACAACCCTCAATTTTGAGTCTAAAGATTTTAGACAAAAGTATAGTCTTATACACAAAAATACGGTAATCTTCCTTACCTTTTCAGTGGACCCGGATACAATGACTGTTCCCATCTGGTTCATGGCAAGACTGTAAATAGAATCTTTGTTCCCACTAAGGGAAGAAGCTGTTGAAAACAAACGATTGTTAGCTATATTTTGAAATAGTCTTCTGGGTAACTGATCGACCACTGTAATACCTCTACAAAAAGGATTTGACCCCGCTGCACATGGCAAGTGGATACCATGTTCCAGCCCACCACGTCACTACATGGAAAGAACAACATGGCAACACTGAGCTGGGCCTTTTTTGCTTGGTCTTGGAGATGCCCTGGGATCTGAACCCAGTATGGGTGTGTGCCATGTGTCTTTCTCCTATCTAAGCCAGTGGTAGCCAGTCAACGCAACACGTAGGTTGAAAGGCTCTGTGTGGCACTGTTGCAGCAGCAGCAATGCCTTTCCTCTCCTCTACCACCTCGTTGGCCTTATTTCTTAAGGTGCCCACAAGGGAACAAGGACTTTCTGTGGACAACACCTATTTTACCCAGATTCCGTCCAGATTCAAGGAATATACACAACCCGATCTTAATGCCTTTGATTCATCCACAGAAGGCTGAACTACATTTTAGGTCAATTGTCTGGCTATGTGTCAATTTCAGAACTGGCTTTGCCGTCTTTTAAATGCTAGTTCATGTTATTTCTAATAGCCTAAGAAGAGGTACAACATTCCTTTTCAAAGTGCCAAACGGTCAGTCTCAAATAGCGATCCTCGTTATCTGTAAGCATTCCAATAAATTATCCAACAGATCAGGACAGCAAATATGGGATAGCAGACTGAGGGCTGGCTAGAAAAGATCCCCTCCATTTTAGAGAAAAATATCTTACTTTCCAGGATACTCACTTGTGACAGTGTTATTTGAGGCAGTCAGTGCTGTTAGCGTATTTACATCCCAGAGGAATATCTGTCTGTCCAACCCTGCAGATGCTACCAATTCTTTATCTTTTGCATATGCTAGGGCTTTCACATAATCCTGAAATAAAATACGCAGGCACATGTGATAAACCAGAGAGAGCATAGACAACTTTTATTGATTGATTGATTGATTGATTGATTGATTGATTGATTGTATTTATACCCTGCCTATCTAGTCATTTCGACCACTCTAGGCGGCTTACAACATAAAGGATAACAAGTTCAAGAAAAATTTATAACAATTAATTAAATGATTCTGCAAGATGGGAAAAATACAAAATAAATCAAATAAAGAGAAAAAAAGGAAAGAGGACAGGATTAACTGGAAGGGAAGGCCTGCCTATACATCCACGTTTTTAGTTGGTTCTTAAAGGTACCCAGTGAGGGTGCAGCGCGAATCTCCGGAGGTAGGTTATTCCAGAGGTGAGGAGCCACCGCTGAGAAGGCCCGGTTTCTAGTTCTTTCCTTTCGGGCCTCCCTCGGCGTCAGGCTCCTCAGCCTCACCTCCTGGCTCGCGCAGGTGACACGGGTAGAACTAGTTGGGAGTAAGCGTTCCGCCAAGTATTGAGGTCCTAAACCGTTTAGGGCTTTATATGTAAGCATTAACACTTTGAAGTCAATGCAGAAACGGATGGGCAGCCAGTGCAGCATGGCCAGAGTAGGAGAGATATGTTGGTATTTTCTCACTCCAGTAAGGAGTCTGGCCGCCGCATTCTGCATCACCTGAAGTTTCTGCATCAGCTTCAAAGGAAGCCCCACGTAGAGCGCGTTACAGTAGTCTAATCTAGAAATTACAAGTGCATGTACTAAGGTAGTGAGCGCCCCTGTGTCTCGGTAAGGTCGCAGCCGGGCAATCCGCCAAAGGTGGAAAAAGGCGGTGCGGACTACCGATGCCACCTGGCACTACTGATTTAACAACTGCAGCTGTCACTTGTTGTAACAGCCGCTGTAATATAGTTCTGTTACCTTATGAGTCCTTAATGTTGACATGCAAAATCCCTTATGTGCATTCCATACTTTAACAGTAGTATCAGATGAAGCCGATATCACTATAAAGAGAAGTTACAGCAGATTATCATTCTGTGGCAAGTAAGATAGTGCACCTATTTTACCCTTCAAAAATTAGAACGTGCAGTCTGTTTTCCCTTGCAAGCTAATTTAATCTAAATCCCCCAGTAAAACTTACCACTCCAATAAAAAATACACAAGAGCAGGTGAAACCACAGCTCTACAACCCTGTCTATGGGGCAGCCCAAAATACTACTCCCTGTCATAACTTCTGATGCCACAGAAGTGTCTGATGACACTAGTCAAGAGTAGTTTTATAATGGTTTTAGTTTGCACATTTCATTTTACTGTATTTTTAATGTCATTTACTGTATTTTTCGCTCCATAAGACGCACTTGACTATAAGACAAGCCTTGCATTTGAGGCGCCATCGGGGGTGAAAGGGTGTGCGCGTGGAGGGGCAAGGGGGAAGTCAGGCGGCGACTTGATTTTCCGGCACTCTAATCACTTTTTCTTCCCCCGGATCACTTTCCTCCCACCCATCTTTCCTTAATACCACTCTTTTCTTTCAACTGTCCTCCTTCCTCTCTCATAAGAATGATGGCGCTGCTGCGGGGCCAGGGCTCCAGCAGCAAGGCATGCCTTTGCTCTCCTTCCCCAGATGGCATGCGAGACCATGAGGCTGTCTCGTGAGAGCAGCTTGAGAGGAGGGGTGATCCGGAGGGCATATAAGGTCACTCACCCCTCCTGACTTCCTCCTTCATAGGGAAAGCTTCGCTGTTCAGCTGGCCATTGGGCCACCATGTAGGGCGGACCTTGCGGCTGCCTTGGAAAAGGCAAGGGGGACGGAGCTTTGAGGACCTAGGCGGGCGGTTTTAGCAGCTGTTTTTCCGCCACTCTAAACACCTTTTCTTCCCCCGGATAACTTTCCTCCTATATGTCTTTCCTTAACACCACTATTTCCATTTCTTTCAACTGTCCTCCCTCCTCTCTCATGAGAAAAACGTTTATCCCCCTCTTCTCCCCCTCTCGCGACTCCTCCCTCTCTTCTCCTACTTCCCCCTCCTCTATCCATTCCTGTGTCTCGTGCTGCTCCACCTCTCCTTCTTCTATCACTTCAAACTTTTTTTACAGTATTCGCTCCATAAGACGCACACACTCCCCCCCCCACTTTTTTGGGGGGGAAGTGCATCTTGTGGAGTGAAAAATACGGTATAAGTTATTTTCAGCATTTTCATGATACAACAGGACTTTCCCAATTAATTTGGCTAACAAACTTTATACGATTGTTGCTAGAACTACTGAGAGAGTGCATTAGCTGCAAATGAGAATATACACCAAGCATTATAAAAATACAGAACTTTATGATATACTGACAAACATGGAACTCTAAAATGTTCTTGTTTCTGAGCTGTATTAACTGTGCAACTGTTTTAATCTGAGAATTTTTAAAATACTGTTTCAATAACATAATTTATTAGAGGAACCTGTTTTTAAACATTCATTGTAAGCCACCTGGAGTTCTAGAATGGAAAAAGGCAGAAAATATTAAAATCATCATCATGTCACATACTGTTCAAAATGTTACTTACAGGTTTTGCCATTGCAACAGAGTACAATATCATTCACCCAATCTGTATGATGTTCCATAGATGCTATGTAAGGGTCTTGCTGGAATTAAAAGGATATTGTGAGTTCTTCTGCCTAAGAAAATCCCAATTTTTCATAGGCAGTCTCTTGAGCTGCTTGTGACCTCAGACAACTTTACCTATGTTTCAGAGCAATTACTTTCCTGAATCAATTGAATCAATGAACCTCACAGAGTAAATTCATAAACAAAGTTAGACTTGAAGTTCCATTATAATATAGTGGGCAGCATCCTACTGAGACGTTACTCTGGAGTAAGTAAAACTGTACAAGTTGTGGTGGCAAACTGCAATAATTAACAAATTACCAATCACACTGCCACAAGTAGGGATGCAACTAGTCACATGACCCCATCTTGTTAATTAGCTGCAATCTGTTGCTGCAACTTACTCATTGTCCCTTGGTCCAGAGGGCAAAATCTCATAAAGATTCTTGCTTGTAAGTACTCTAGAAAGCAATATGCTAACTCTGGGAAAACTAGATGAATCTGCATATCTGAAGGCCCTCTTCTGGGAGTCAGCATATTTACTGTCAGCCAGCCTCTGAATTCAGCTGCAGTTCCTTCCGCCACTACTATTCCGTTACAAAATGCTTCTGTATTCTCAGATACAGCCAAAAGGAAATGGCACTCTTTAATTACTTTTTTAAAAGCAAACTTCAACGGTTATTTTGCCTATTTCTAACACTCTGAGCACATCTTTTACAGCTAATTTCAATGTCTGATTTACCTTGTGTTGGTTGACACTCCATATCCTGATGATGGAGTCTCGTCCTGCTGTGAAAAGTCTGTTTAATGCTGGGTCCAGTTGCAGTGCATTTACTCCATTCCGATTGTACTTCTCCACCTCATCTCTAATTACATAGGAGACCTAAAACATGTTGACACCAATCCAATTAAAGCATTAAGGATATATTTCACTCTAGCCATTTTCTCAATGCTTTCCATGTTTGAAAGAACATCATGAAGCACCTCATGCACGCATATGCCTAACAAAGGTACTTAAAAACTGTAAGGAAACTTACACCTTTCTTATGTTTTGTGCAGTGTAGTAACAGAAGGAGAGCTGTGTGAACCATCACACAATTTCTATTGTTTAAGAGGGTGACAAGGCAACAATATCTGTGTGCAACTTTTGCACATGGCAAACAAACTGTAGACAGTTCACATTAAAAGCATTAACATGTCAGCTGCATGTGCACTCTGCTGTCTTAAGGGAAGGCTTGCAGGATTATCAGGCTGGCAAAATTTGGCCCACATGTACCCCTCTTCTGCCTGTGTTTTGTTCTCCTTGCTGCCATACTTGCTGTGGTGACAGGCAGCAAAAAAAGGAACACCAGTGTAGTTTTAAAACAAGATTCATGGATAGCACATACCTTAAAATAATTGACTAAAATAATAACTAACAACATTTCCTTGAAAGGGAAGAGAGAGACATAGTAAATGTAAGTCCTGTTGGTTCTCTAACCTCCCAGCATCTTTTGCCTGCCCTCTTCCATCCTATTAATGTTGACTTCCCTCCACTTCCTGGGGGGTATGAGCTCCTCTCTGTAGTGGCGGTGGAGCCTCGCACTGTGCCTGTTCTTCCTGTAAATTGCCCTCAAGGGCTTCAGCAAATCCACTGACAGGCCCCGGTTGTCCCCATCCTGGCCAAGCAGCCTTGCCTTCTGGTGTTGAAGAGGACAATGTGAGGGTGGGAGAATAGCTCAAGGTGTGAGACAGGTCGGAGAAGAAGCAAGGCACTGCAGCTGCTGTTGTTAAAGCAGAGGAGAAGACAAGGAGTTGGAAGAAGAACAGGAAGAAATGGCTATCTCACAAAGTGAAATTAGACTGGGTCTCTGGTTTGCTCTCCCACACCAGGGGGTGCCTAGAATCCATCTGATGGTTCAAATAAATTTTGCCTCTTAAGTCGGAGGGACAAGCCATTTCAAGGATGCAATTTCTCCTGTAAGAAAAGCTGGACTACAAATGATTTAGCTGCTCAATCATATCTCATCCGCAGTTTCAATGATCTAAATACAAGTTCCATATTTTTGTTCCAGTCGCTGGCAAATACAATAGGAAGTGGACCTTTCATAAGCCAATTCTTTTAGCATTTTAATTAACTGTCTGTCTTTTTCCCCTCCTAGAAAAATGTATTACTTATCAAATTTGTAGGGCAAAAGCAGCTTAGCTAGCTATAAGTCAGACTTCCAAATATGGTTTTGAAAGCAGATGATACCCACACATATAACTATTCAGTTTCCACACAAAATTACCAATTCACATGTCTTCATTTTCCATACTAAAATATGCATGGTTGTTATTTAGAACTAAGTGGGACACTCAACATTTTGAAGAGCGTCATTGCAGTGATGCCAGAATTAAAAATACAGTAATAATAATAATAACAAAAGCAACATTTTAAAATCACAATCATTTGGACTAGTTCAAAATCTTTGTTTGGCTTTAAGCAAGCAGTTAAGAAAAATAACTGTTTTAATCTGAGAATTTTTAAAATTTCTTTCAAAAATACACACTCAACCTACAGCCTTCAAACGAGTTTTGAAGCAAGAAGTTCATTTAAAACAGCATTAATGAGTCCATCTGCAATAAGCAATGAGGACACCATTGACTTTTTCAAAGCATGCTAGTTTTCTGAACAGTTTATACTGGTAAAAAATGAATAAAGAGACAGAGGGACTATGAGGGCTCTCTCAAGATAACTGACAACATGAACACCCTCAGAGAGGAACCATCAAGCCTTCCAGATCTGAAAATGTGAAAAATATGATGGGCTGTGTCTAGTGTTTATTGGAGTGTGATAACCGGGTGGCCTTCCTTCACAACGGGGAGGGGGGAAACGTGGCATTTTCTGGATAGTGTTGGGCTGCATCTTCAATCATTCCCCATGATGGGATTTGTAGTTCAACAACATTTGGAGGGCGACACATTCCGTAACCCTGGAGGAGAGCCCTTGAAGGACGACCTCCACTGAAGCAAATCACATTGAGAAAGAAGATGACAAACAAGGAGCCCAGAAATACCAGTGCATGCTCCAGGCAGATAAGAAGGTTGACTAGTGTAACAACATTGTCATCAAATAGGGAACTGTATTTCATGTCTTAAATGGTATATGATCATACTACAGAAAGACGCTACTGCTTGAAGGTGCCACAGCAGCACATGTACAGACTTGTGAAGCATCTTTCTCTCTCTCAAAATTTGTTCTAAGCACATTAGCTGCTTAAAGAACCTGCCAACTCATATTGAATAGAAGGATCATCACTGACATTTTTATGTTCACGTGATACAGACTGGGACATACACCCCCACAAACAATAAGAAAAAGAAGATTTATCCCTGTGCAACTCCCACAGCAGAATACGCTAGTGCCGGGTGGTACAAATCAGCACATGCCAAACAAATGGATGTAGCTCTTAATGAATCAGGCTTATTACTGACTACCGGAAACCTATTTCCTTTGAAAAGTTCTGTTATTTGGCTGGCATTGTCCCTCCAGAAATACATCAAGAGGTGCTAGCAAATAAAGAACAAAAAAAGGTAATACAGCACCAAACCCATACTCTTCATGGACACCAATCCGCTAAATGATGGCTAAAATGGAGGAAAAATTTTCTGCACACATCTCAGGCTCTAAATCAGAAGAGGTTAAGCTAAACTTATGGAGAGAAAAAAAACAGTCACCTTGCCAAATGGATGAATACTGAAGAGTGTCTCCTACCAAGACAAGACTCTAGCTGGACCACCTAGAACTCACTTAATAGACTTCGAAAGAAAATAGGAAGCTCAAATAATAATAAAATAAAATGGGCTACTTGGATACAGGACAAATTTTCTGTGACTGCAGAGAAATTCAATCAATGCAGCATTTATGCACATACAATTTATGTGACCCCTCACATACAAAAGAAGATCTAGCAAATGCCTGAGACAACACCATTGAAGTAGCCTGCTTCTGGCAAAAAACAAAAACAAAAAAACCAATAGTCTAATTAACAATTTAATTTGTTTTACATTTTATTTATATTTCACAAATGTCCATAATTTTAAATTGTGCAACATTCTGATGCAAATAAATAAAGAAAATATTAAACAACTTGTTTCACCACTAAAAAGCAGAAATCTGATCAGTAGGAAAGAAGCAATAGGAGAAACTGCAGAAAGAAGACTTGTCTAAACCTCTTTGTACCTGTGAAAAGAATCTGCCACTCCCCCACAACTCTCTGTGAAAGATTGTTCTCACCTGTGATATACTCTGGAGAAAATACCAATTAATAAATGTCTTCCTTGCCTCTGTTTTAAGCATTTATATCCAGATTCAAAATGAGGCTAATGAATAAATAAAAAACCCTAAAAATGTCTGCAGCTCCTGCCTCATCCCAGAAGCAAGAGTTCAAATTTGAATACTGTGGCAGATTCCTAGGAAAGCTGGCCTGAGAAGTCACATCTTGATGAAATGGCAAAATTGAAGATCTCAACAGGCAGGCTTCTTAGGGGAGGGCATTCTAGATTCTACAATAATGGCACACTAATGAAGCTGATCAGAATGCATGAGATGGAAGGCAGTGTTCTAGAACAGTGGTCCCCAACCTTGGGCCTCCAGATGTTCTTGGACTTCAACTCCCAGAAATCCTGGCTAGCAGAGGTGGTGAAGGCTTCTGGGAGTTGTAGTCCAAGAAGATCTGGAGGCCCAAGGTTGGGGACCACGGTTCTAGAAGACACACATCTCTCTGGACCATCTCTCTTTAGGACTCCAAAGACAAGAAGGAGAATCTAAAACAGAACTCACAGACTGGGGAACAACTACTGAAGTCTGATTGAAGGAATATGTTCAGTCTGCACTGCCCTGAGTTTCTGTGAGGGTGGAGTAGAGGGTGTTTGCTTATTTCTTTTTAAGGGTTGATGTCCTCCTGCACTTGTGTCGGAGGACGTGAGATACTAACAAGCTAAGGCATTCCAATATGGGGTTATAAAGAGTCTTGGGTGCGAAAAGTTTTTATACTCTAGAGTTCTGCACACGTCTCATGCAATTCCAGTTCAACTCTTGCCTGCGACAGGTTTCCTTATGGCGCTTGCAGGAGGATCCCACTTACTTTTGTTCCTTCAATTTATATTCCACTTTTCAAGGAGTGTTCGTATTGAAAATAGCATGCAAAATACATTAGCAATTCGGGACAGAACCAACAGTGTGTTTCCATGACCAAGCTAAGTAGCACTGCATCAATTTTCTGCTCAATATGGAAACAACAGCATACACTTTAAACATTAAGAGAAAGGGGAAAGGAAAACGTCTCACTGAAGCATCTGACCTTGTTCCCACCATCTTATCTGCACTTCATAAATCTGTTACATTTTAAAATAATACATAAGCCTCATGGCACAGTGGTTAAACTGCAGTACTGCAACCAAAACTGTGCTCATAATCCAGGGTTCAATCCCAGGTAGTCAGCTTAAGGTTCACTCAACCTTCTATCCTTCCGAGGTCAATAAAATGAGTACTCAGTTCACTGGGGGAAAGGCAATGTGTAGCCTGCATAATTAAGTTGTAAACCGCCCAGAGAAGACTTGAAGCGCTACAGGGAGGAATTCTGAAAGAACAGCAGCAGGATATATTTTCTGATGGGGATAAAATAATAAAAAAGTGGAAGGAACATACTGATGAAATATATGGAAGAGATCCCAGACAGCAGACTATTTTAAAGAAAAATCCTGTTATTAAAAACTCCCCAACATTTCTAGAAAGCAAAGAGAAGCTGTTACTAAAGCACATAGAATAAATCAGTAGGAATAAAAGGCATAGCAACTGATTTATTCTAAGCACCAGAGACTGAATCTATAAAATCCTTTTAAGAATATGGTGCCAAATAAGAATAATGCTGGAAGCATTCAACACACATTCCAATCCGAAAGGAAAGATATGCCAAAGATTACAGTTAACTACTAAACCACATAAATTTCCAATGTAAGTAAAGCAATGCTCAAGATTCTACAAGAAAGACTTTGACTACATGCAAGATGAAAATATCACACATTTAAGCTGCAGCCATGGCGATCATACTGGACATTTATGTACTCTGGTGAAAATTTCAGGGGAAAAAACAGTCTGTGCTTTAAATTACAGTAAAGCATTTGACAGGATAGATCATGAAAACTATAGACAGATTTAAAAAAATTTGATGCCCCACACCATTTGCGTGTCTTGATGTATAACCTTAACTCTAAACAAACAGTGTTAGGACAGAATATGGAAGAACAGAATGGGTTCCAATGGACAAAAGTATCAGAAAATGCTATTTTTATCTTCCCATCTGTTCAATCATCATGGAAAACATATCATACAAAAAGATGATTTAGACTGCTATGGAGGAAGACTGAATTATGGTAGAGAAATCTTCAATAATTTGTGATATGCAGATGATACCATGTCCTGCAGAAAACCGCAATAACTCAACTACTTAAGATGAAGTAATTTTGCAACTACTAATAAAAATAAGGTAACACTAAGAACACAGAAGTAATGACTACAGAATTAAATAACTTTAACATTCACAATCAAGAAATTGAAAGTGTAGAGGGTTTTTGTTTTGCAGAATGGTTGATGGTTGGATTCTGAAAGATTTCCTGTATGGAGAATTAGTGCAGGGAAATCGTCCCAGAGGGAGACCACAGCTGCAATACAAGATTTGCCAGTGGGATCTGAAGGCCTTAGGAATGGACCTCAACAGATAGGAAACCTTGATATCTGAGTGTTCAGCCTGGGGACAGGCAGTGCATCACGGCCTCTCCCAATTTGAAGAGACCCTTGTCCAGCAGGCTGAGGCAAGGAGGAAGTCCTGAAAGCAGCAAAATCAGGGAGCTGGACAGTGGCTGGACATTGTATTTATCTTCAGTGCGGAAGGGATGGTCCCTCTCGAATTGGCCTTCTCAGCTACACTAGATGCTGTTCCAAGACCTCTATTCAGAGCATGTTACCATAGTCTTTTGAGACTGAATGATGCCTACCTACAATCAAAATGCAGACTACATTCAAGAAATCAGAAAAGTAAGACTTGGAAGGGCAGCTGTGCAGGAATTTGAAAAAATCCTGAAGTGTAAAACATTTTGACACTTGTGGAAACCAAGACCCAGATCATTCACACTACGGTATTCCCTATTACTATGGAGAGATGTGAACACTCAGCAAAGATGACAGGGAGAAAAAGATTAACTTCAAATGTGCTATTGAGAAAGAGCTTCATGAAAGACAAATATGTGGGTTGTAGATTAAATCACACATCACCCCTTACTAAAAAGTAAAATGACTAAACTAAGGCTATTGTACTTTACACATATCATAAGACAAGACAAGTTGAAAGTAGTAAGAAAAGTGGAAGACTTAACACGAGACTGCTTGACTCAGTACGGGAAGCCAATGCAAGAAATGAATACGGTTGTTAATGACAACCTTTTGGAAGTAGGTATTCCTTGTTTGTTATGTGCCGTGAAGTCAGAACTTATAGTGACCTAATAGGGTTTTCAAGGTAAATGAAATATTTAAGGAGTGGTTTTACCCATTCCACTTCTCCTGTATGTTTCCAGGTCTAAATGGGGATTTAAACCCTGTTCTCCAGAGTCCTCGTCCCTCACTGCACTATTTCACACTGGGAAACCCTACTACTCCTTAGGGTCACCATAACTCAGAAGCACTTAACATTGGATTTGGCCTTCAGACTGCAGGCTGAGACATTCTCTCACAGAAGATGCTCCTTTATGGCAGCCTTTGTATTCTTTCTGTTTATTCCACTTGCATGCCACCTCTCCAGCGGAAGGCAAAACATGAGTCTCTTTCCTCTGGTCAGCAACCCTGTGAGGTAGGTCAGGGCAAAAGACAGCAGATGACTGAAGGTGGCCCAGTAAATTTCGCCCATGAATGGAAAGTTCAGCTGAACCCCTGTTGCTTAGCATAGCCATTCTCAAGGACAGAAGGCTCAGTGAATAGGCGAGGTAACTCCTCCATAAGCCTCACTTGCTCAATGGGCCTACTCTAGTTGCAGCTCCCTATGGAAAGCAACAGGATTTCAACCTTGAGCATTCCTAGCCTGGCCTCTCCTCCACACTGGGGATAAACATTGTGCTGTATTGATGTCCCTCTGAGAGACATTATGGGCTGCCCTTTGGAAGCACGTTCAGCCGACTTTCGCCGGGGGATACGAAGGGGGAAAGGGAGTCTTGGGGAAGCACGGCCGTCTTCTTCTGCCCCCCACATCCTGAGGTGACAAAAAACGAGCAGGCCACCCCTCCGGCGACGTCAAGGCACCCTCGAGCTTTTCCCGAAGGGCGCAGCCGTCTTCCTCTTCCCTCTCTCGGGGGAGATAAAGATCTGACGGGGAGGGAAGCCCACGGCAGCCGGAGGGACAATGAGACCGTTGTGGGGGGGGGGGGGCGGCACTGGCCGGTGGGCAGGATGTCTTCCTCAGCCGAGGCTACCCCACCCTTCGCCCCCGGATCTTCCCGCCAATCCACCTCCCTCCTGACAGCATCCGACCCCAACACAGCCGTCCCCCATCCTCTCCGGCCGGCCAGGCCGCGGCGGCTCCCGCTCTCCTTCCCGGCCTTGCAGCGCACCAGCCCGCCGGCCCTCCCTCCCTCTCGGCCGGCGCCTCCTCTCGCTCCCCTCACCTGCACTTTCCGCCGCCCCGCCGTGTTCTGTCGGTGATGGGCCGCCATCTTGCATGTTGACACTCTGTCGTCATGTCCTAAAGGGAGGCGTCCACCGGCCCGGAAGTCCCGCCTCAGGCGGTCTTTCGGGCAAGGCGGTGACTCCCCCCCTTCCCCTTTCCTCCTTTGCCTTCTTTCAAGCTTCTAGGCAAGCGAGCGGCCGTTGGAGGAAGGACATGAGAGGCGGGGCTAGCGCGGTTGCTATGGCAGCCGCTATTGCGACCTACTGCGCAGCCTAATGAGGGCGGATGGAAACCATATGGAAAATCTCGCGAGAGTTGGAAGAAGCGGGGAGGGGGAAAATGAGTGAGAGGCTGCGCGCGCAACCATTTGTCTTTTTCCCTCCCTTTCAACCGTCGCAATCGTCTCGTTCTTACCACAACGTGGTGACGGTTGCTGTTGTCGACCTGTCTTTTTTCTTCTCCTCATGAGCGCTCTTTCGAGTCTTTTCCTTACGTTCCCTCCTCAGAGAGCCATGCTCTGCTCCTACTACCTCTAGTAGGCGCAATGCACTTTCCACACGTTATGTATGTTCACGTGTTCTCTGCTAATTTTGTGTGTAAATTTATTTCATCACCTGACAGTGGGGACAGGGTACCTAATCTTTCTTCAACAACAGGCAGTGTGGGATGTAGACCAAGAACTGTTAATAATGGCAATAAAAAGAATAGTGCCAAAATATTATTTAAATAACATTCCTCGAGATCTTTAAAAACACATTAATGAATTTGTGTCACTAAACTCCATCGTCTGTGATCTAGAAGACAACTAGATATATTGCCACTACCTTTCTAAGGTGGGGGCTGATAGTCAAGCGCACTTAGCTGTCCGGATAAGCGAAGCTTCAAATCTGCAGGTGCAACTTTTCCCTATAATTGACAATCTATCTGGAATTGGTCTAAGTGATGGACCATTTTGCAGCATTTAAAAAATCTAAAGTGGAGGCCATCCGCCGGGAGCTCTCTCCTTTTTTGAACATAGATCAAGAAGAGGCATCCAGTGCTCCACCTTGCCCGATGAGACTTGATCTCTTTCAGCCTGCGACACGAGATATGGTGGACAAAGCCCTTGACTGCTATTGTGCCTCCTCCTCCTCCCTTGCCCGGCCTGGCTAATCAAAGGAGCCAGGCCTACAACAACTGAATGGGCCACGGGAATAATTAATGGGTAATTAATGAGGAGACACTCATTAGGCCCATCAGGAAGAAAGTGAGCTTGGCAGGGGACAACATTGGCAATTAGAGGTCCGTCGCAAATGTTTCTTTGCTCAGCAAAGTGGTAGAGAGGGTCGTGGCTGACCAATGAATGGATGAAACCAATGCCCTGGTGTAGCGTTCCCCTTTATTATGTCAATGGTTCATGTTCTGTCATGTTAATTGTTCATACAATTGTTCATAACATCTCTCCAACGCTGGCCGCATTGCATTGGCTGCCCATCTGTTTCCGTGTCAACTTCAAAGTTTTAATGCTTACTTATAAGGCCCTAAACGGTTTAGGACCTCGATATTTGGCGGAACGCCTCCTCCCACCAAGGTCTACCCGGATCACCCGCGCGAGTCAGGAGGTGAGGCTGAGGAGCCTGACGCCGAGAGAGTCCCGGAAGGAGAAGACACGTAACCGGGCCTTCTCGGCGGTGGCTCCTCACCTCTGGAACAATCTCCCTCCGGCGATTCGCGCGGCCCCCACCCTGGGCACCTTTAAAACCCAATTAAAAACATGGCTGTTTATTCAGGCCTTCCCTCCAGCCAACGCTTGATTTTTTCTTACTTTTCCTTTTTATTTTTACTGCTGTTCTTGTTTGATTATTATGTATTTGTCTATGTTTTATTATTTGATTTTATATTTGGAAGCCGCCTAGAGTGGTCCGGTGGGCCAGATAGGCGGGGTATAAATAAATAAATAAATAAATAAATAAATAAATAAATAAATAAATAAATAAATAAATACTCATGTTGTGGAGAGGCGGAGCCAAGAGAAATGTGATAAATGACGGAACCTGAGAGAGAGAGAGAGAGAGAGTCAGAGAGTATGAGTAGCATGAGAGAGTGGACAAGGAGATAGAGTGTGGAGTTTGGGGAAATCTGAGAGGTGGTTAGAAGTAGGAGTGTATTATCAAATAGAAGATTGTTGTTAATAATAAATTTACCTAAATACAATATTTATGAATCACTATCAATCTGTAATCAATAAATAAGAACATTTTATTTAAAAGATTTTGAACTGTGGACCTGAATATTCATCTTCCTGAAGTAATGGTGATTTAGTGATCACCTGGTGGCAGCAGTGTAAAGAGGGGATTGTTTGCCTTCGTGTGCTCTGAGTCTTAACAGTCAGGCAAGGGTCATGAGGGTGAACGCCACACCTGGATCCATTCCACTCGGGCTTCAGGCTGCACCCTGGTACGGAAACGACATTGGTTGCCCTGTTTGATGACCTGCTGAGGGAAGATGTCACACACCCCAGTTCCCCTGTTTGTTCTTCTACACAACTCAGGTTCCCTTTCGGGCATGACATTTAATTTTCACTCTTCCGCTGCAGAACGGGCATCACCAGAGTGTCCTTGGAGCACAGTGGAGAGTGAAAAGATACCTTCACCACTCACTTCTCCCAATAATGTGCCCCATTGCCCAGTTGCTCAAGAAGAGGGGTGAGACACTGCAGCTCACCCTCTTAGTGTACATCTGAGAGGAGTCTGGGAAGTCCAATGCCCTTCCAAAGGTGTCCCCACCTTCCCGGGATCGCATAGAAGAATACGAGATATACAGTCTCCCTTTCAAGGATTAGCCCTTTGACGGCAGGAAGAATTGCCCACATGTTGGCATGACCCAGTAGAAACCCAGGCAAGTGGGGTGGCTTGGGAAGAGATGAGGATGGAAGATCTTGGGAGGGATCGCAGAGCAGGAATGGAGGCAAGACCCTAAAGTGCAAGACTCAGAACACCCTTTAATGGAGGCTCATCTGCCAGAGAGGTTGACTGAAAATGCATGTTATCCACGCGGAAGAACATACAAAGCTTCAGAATTTTCTTTTGCCATGCACTGAGCAGGAAGTTGGACTCGATAGCCTTATAGGTCCCTTCCAGTTCAATGATTCTGATTCTATGCCTCACCTCTCTTGCCTGCACATGTGCTCCCCATATGCTTCGTATGTGCACTCAGCATGCAGCCTCAAGCAAAGTGAGGCAAAAAACTAACATGAACCCTATACATGAAAATATTTCAAGAAGCCTTCACAAGAGACATTTGGCCACCTGATCTGCAGGGCAATACACAGGGGAGAGTAAAGAGAAACATCAGGACCCACAGGCAAATGCTAGCCTGCCTTGCTTGGTTATGGGGAAGAACACTATCCTATCACTGGTGTTGATATCAGACTTTCTTGCCAGTCCAATAGCATCTTTTAGTTTTAGGCAAAACGTCTTGGATTAGCCTTGCAGGTGTCTAATAAAGAGGAATAGTGATTATGAATGAGCCTGAACCTTTGTTTCAGCTCACTCACTGGGAAAAGAGCCTCAAATACACTCCTGGTGTGGCAGAGCGGTGAGCTTCCCATAACAATGATCCAATAATTATTGTTTATCATGTGATCTCAATACTGGTTTACTGGAATAGTTGTACAGTATTTTTATTTTCCAAGCACTGCGAAGAGGATCTTGATATGCAAAATAGTACAGCCATGTTCTGAATAGACACCATACTGTAGTTTGGCAGAGGTGCTGAAACTTCCATATGTTGTATATAGCTTCCCATTTACGTACTAGGTACTTATTAGGCCATTTAAATAAAAGACCAAAGAGTGCTCTGGGCAGCGAGCTCTTTAATGTGTACAGTACTTCTTTTAAAAGCCATTCACATCCTGTTATCCTTTTAAATCTGTTACAAGTTTGCAAGATTTTAAAGTGGAGTTTCTTGTATCTTTCTGTAGCAGACTGGAAACAAACAGGAACCTAATTTTTATTTTGAGATAGAGAACAGTTAAGTATATTTTCAGTTAGAATGTAGGCCGGATCCAGAGGATACTTTCAACATGTTTGGAAAATTGTTGACTTTTTTTTTGCTCCAGATGTGTAGCAAACAGTTGTCAGCTGTGCAAGGGAAAGATAACAGCTGGATCTAAGATACCATCCACTTCACCTTGGCATTTTTAAAGCCAAACTTTCTCATGGGAAGATATCATAATACATACTGAAGTCAGATCAGGAAACAAAACTATCATTTATTGAAACAATCATTTGCAATAGTACAAGCTCAAGAACTGTAAAAGTTTTCCCCTTAGACAATTTTCTTTTCCCCTTCCAGGTTTTATGCTGCAGAAAAACAATTAGGCATTTGAGCTCTCTGCCTCTCACTTTGGGGTAAAAAGAATGGATCTTTAATATTTCATAAGGAGAAAAAGTCTATGGAGATTTAAATTTACTTTCTGTTGCATTTTCTTTGATGTTTGAAAACAACAAAGTTTATGTTATTAAAATTGTGCCATGCTCTGTTAGTAATCTGTTAACACATGTAATTATGTTTTTTTGTGCGCTATTTTTTATTTTTATTAAACAGTGTACAACCATTCTATGCATGTCTTAACAAAATAATCCCAATTCAGTTAAAAAGGATTATTACCAGGTATGTATATAGTATAACAAACGTTTTGATGTACAGAATCTGATGGAGCTTTTACTGTTATAGCATGAGTCTCATTTCCAACTGCTAATTACTGTTAGTGAATTAACTACTCACTACTACCCTGTTTCCTTGAAAATAAGACTTAACCTGAAAGCAAGCCCTAGTATCATTTTTCAGGATGCTTCTCATATAAGCCCTACCACAAAAATAAGCCCCAGTTAAGTGAAACCTTGCCCTTCACCATTGTGCAGCAACCAGAAGAAGATGACATGACTGCATTTGAATTAGTGTAGATTGTTGTACATGAAAAAAAAATCCCCTGAAAATAAGCCCTACTTCGTTTTTTGGAGCAAAAATTAATATAAGGCCCTGTCTTATTTTTGGGAAAACACGGTAATTATTTTAGAGGTTATAAGCAGAGACACCCAACAGGATAAAGTTGGGAAGTTGGCAGTCCAACTGAGATTATCCAGCAAGGAAAATGAGTTGGGTGATTTGCTATCCATTAAAAAAAGCATTTATCTTGTACTAACAGTATAATTTAATCTATGCATTACAAGCAGTGGTCACGCAACCCATTATACATGGAGTGGAAGGAAAGGCTGTATAAACTCTTTCATGTGTCCCCTGCTATACATTAAGACTTAGAGGCCCAAATAGTAACAAACGGTGGTTATGCAGTATTTTTAAAATTTTTGCTTGTGCTACCTTTAGTGTTTCACTTAATTAGCAGTATATGTACATCTAATCTGTATGCAATGAAGGAGTATTTTTAAATGGAGGAAAAACATTCAGCTAATATCAAAGTAGTTGGAACGGCACTGGAAATAAATATTACATCATAGCCAGTGCTGGCTCACTGAGTACATGTTTGCAAGGCAGAATATTTTCTAATTGCCCATTTCCCTTGTTTCTGAAAAGCAAAACCTTTTTATGTAATTAGCTTTACAACATTTTCACAGTGGTGAAATAACCCTGTTTAGAAGTTGATAATGTAGAATTATCACCATCTCCATTTACGTCTTCATATTACATATTTTGCTTCCTGTAATAGCTCCAGAAATCTCATTTATTTATTTCAAGCTGAAATCATAGTCATCCTTCTTTACCCACTCATTCCACAACAACCCTGCATAAAATACTCTTTCTACTATAAGGGAGAGCAAGCAAAAGGTGATTATTAAACTCCTTGCTGTTTTGGAAGACCCTGTGAACCTGGATGCAATTACAGTACACAGTAAAATGTGAGTTATGGGGGCAAACTGTGCCTGCAATGTAGGGAAATTCAGTGAAACAGTAAGGGAAATGTATTTGGTTTATGATTAATTTGTTTTAAAGCCTGGATAAGTTTCCTTTGAATATGTAAAATTGTAATCTGAATTTCAATCTGCTTTGTTTCGATTATAAATATTATATACATTGTTATTGTATTTCAGTTTTGTATGCCCAATATGGCTGACTTATGGCCGTAATAATAGTAATGTTTAAATATGTACAGTTGTTTATATCTTTTTAGGAATGTTGCATAAGCATATGCATAAGTCCTTCAGTTCATGCATACATTTCAAATGTAGTATGCTTAAAGCTTAAAAGCAGGAGGGGAAGAGCTTGTGGAATACTTGATCAATTCTACTGATTGTGTTGGTTTCACTGTTTCTCTGCTAGGATATAGGGTTTTACAAAAATGTACACATGGAATACAGTTTTAACAGTATGGTAGGGACTCCTGTCTTCTTCTTGTTTTTAAACTACCATATATTAGCAGATTCTTGTTCTGGAATCTTATCTGTAAATAAGTAATGTTTTCCTCTACAGTTTGTATACATCTTGATTTGGTTTCTTCTTCTGGGTGGAGATGCTCAGTGTCATCCACGCAGACCTCTGTTTTTCCAGTGGGACTTTCCGTTCTTCTTCTCCTCTGACCCATAAAACAGCAACCTAAAATTGCTCCAGAACGTCCTCTAGACTAGAGCCGATTTTAATGATAGGCACAGGGAACGTGGTGGTATCTAACAGCATAACAGAGGAGAAGGGAAATCCATTTCTACCAGTGGTTCATATTCCTTGGTGGACAGTACTGGGATTTAATTCTCCAAATTTCCTGTTCCTCTGTGTGATTTAGTATTAATACTGAATCCTGTTATCAGAGCTTGACTTCTGTGCCACCTTTTCCAAGTCCTCACAGAACGTTTCATTCTTAATTACCGTATTTTTCGCTCCATAAGACGCACCTCTCCATAAGACACACCAAATTTGTAGGCAAAGAAAACAGGAACAAATATTCTGGGAATTTTGCTCCATAAGACGCATACACTTTTTCCCCAATGTTTTTTTGGAAAAAAAGTGTGTCTTATGGTGCGAAAAATACGGTATTCCTCTGTCTTCCTTTGTACCATCAGTCTCAGTTTCTTGTTGGAGAGCATGGACGGTATATAAAGCAGTTTTCTTTTAATTGTTGTTTGTTTGTGCAGATGCTATTAGGAGGAATGAATACAATAACAAGCTGAAGCCATCTCTAACCAAGCAGGATCATACATGAGGTCTGATAGCATTATTGCGTAGGGATCTGTGGCTTCAGTATGTTCTTATATTAATTCCTCTTAAATTCTGCATTGCAAGTACATTAATTTGATTATATCTTTGAGTTTCCAAGCTATCTCGAGCAGAAGAGTAAGGGACAAAAGACATTATAAGGAAGAAATCAAAGTAAATATTTAGCATTACTTACCATTTAATGTAGTGAGCTGGCCATTTCAGATTGAAAGCTGGCATAGCAATGTACAAGTTTTTTTTTTGTAGTCGCTTCAGCTTGCTGTTTTGAGTATTTAATCTAAATCTGTGTTTTCTGAAATGTAATCGTATTGTTTAACTTGAAAATTAGATTTGGAATCTAGTAAAACTGTCCCCTTGCATGTGTAATATGATCCAAATTCTGTGTCAAATTACATGGGACAGCAGAAGTCACTTTTAGAAATGCAATGTTTCATGAAATTAATAAGCACCGTAGTACCGTAGAAATTAAGATGAACAACTGGCAGTCTAGTTAGGTGACTATTCCTAGTTTATTTAAAGGACATTTATTTATGTGCACAGCTCTTTAGGCATGTGGCTTTTATTGCTAAAAGCCGATAAAGAAATGCTTTAAAGGTAAGCAGGGCAAACACATGCTAGCTTACCACTGCATTTGCTTTGACACTTAAACAGTAGAGGCAATTTAGAATTCATGTAGTTCCTTTAACATGTTATAAATCTGTGATTTGAAAACAGCATTTTGCAGAATCATTGGGTTTTTCAAGAAGAATTGAAAGGGCAGGGAAGTTTCTTTGGCAGTTTGCATAACACTATTGATGTTCTGAGCCTCAGTCGTGTTATGCAAACTGCAGTTGCATTCTCAGTTGACAAATTCTTTTTAAAACCAGTCTTGTCTTGCAGACTGGTTTTAAAAGAATTTGCCTTTAGTTCTGTTTCAAAGCTGTATGCTAGCCAGCCAGCTCTTTATAATATGCTGACTGGATAGCTCAGTGTGGCCGAGGTATTTGACTAGACAGCCAGAGACTGGTAGCTTAAGTCCCTACTGTGCCTCCTAGGAGGATAGTGAGAGTATGAAGTCTTGGGCAAAGCTGCACATATCGAAGGTACACTCAGATGAACAGAATGGTAAGCCACTTCTGTGTATTTTTTATTTAAAAAGCCCAGGAAAGAGTTGCCATAAGTCCAAACTGATATGCTATATTACAACCTTTTGATAATTGTTTTTACTGAAAAGCAGTATATAAGTATTGTAAACAAATAATATGCACATCTCTGTTATCTTGTAGGAGTCACTAAATGCTGCTTGTCATAGGAAGAACCTTGCTGATGCCATGGCATCAACAGACTCTCCTTTATTGTTGATCTTTATGAGTGGTAATCAGAATATTTGTTTGGTGTTTTATTTCTCTCCCCATCTAAAATAGCTGTGCCAAAAGATGCCAAATTTTTCTTTTTCGACGGCTAATAATTTCCTCCGTTTCACTCCTGAATCCTTGGATGAAATAAGAAAGAGAATTGCTGAGAAGAAAGCAAAGCGTGCTAAAGCCTTCAAAGATGATGATCGTGGACAACAAGAAGAAAACATCAAGCCGCAACTGGATCTGAAGGTTTTCAAAAAGCTACCACATATTTATGGGAAACCGCCTCCCTGGCTCTTTGGAGAACCACTGGAAGATCTTGATCCCTATTACAAGGACCATGAGGTAATGACACTTTAAAAGTATATAAATAAACTTTAAGTTTTGTTTTGACAAAATTGTTTTCCTGAAAGAAAGAAAGAAAGAAAGAAAGAAAGAAAGAAAGAAAGAAAGAAAGAAAGAAAGAAAGAAAGAAAGAAAGAAAGAAAGAAAACATGGCAGAATCATTTTTTGGCAGCTACACTAGAATTCAGAAATGTTCCAGCTCTCATACAATCCATTTCAGAATAGAGCTGTAAACATAAATTGAGAAGTATGTAAATTGATGAGTGTGGTACAATCATCAAGCACAGACTTGAATTCGGCAATGTTGTTGTTAAGGGTTGTTTTACTAGAGAAATTGATGTTTACAGTAAGCCACAGAGAAACAAACAGTAAATCGTGGAAGAGAAATACTCCCTTATCCATTCATCTATGTTACACTCTTAAAAAAAAAAAAACAGACTTCTGGAAGTCCCAGCTCCTTGGTGAACTTAAGCCATTTATTTCTTTATTTAAACTATGTTTACCCCAACTTTCTCCTTAAAAGGACCCAAAGCGACTTCATTTATTGTACTTCATTGACTGGTGGTATCTGAGTTACGAATTGTAATTTATCCTGTCAAGAATAAGGTGGCCCAACAGTTACACAATGACAATCTTTTGTCCACCTAGTTGTGTTACGCAGTTCTTTTAAGATAGAAGACTTCCACGTGGGAATCCCAAGCACACAGCATCACAATTTTTTAAATTAACAGAAATCAGATTGAATTTCCTGTGCATCGACCTAAAGCAAACAACAATTGGGTTTATCTTTGGAAAATGTGCACAGGAAAAGGGTGAAAATCTGTGCTGCAGATATGTAGTCTGGAGTTTCATAGTCGGTTTCTGTTGTTGAGCATGGGGAACATAACACGGACAATCCAGTCATCTTAGATGGTCTACTTTTGGAGTCCTTGATTTATATGTTTGTAGAATGACAGGGATCTTGTTATTATTCCTCACATACAGAGTGGGTAGAGCCTCTATCGCTCTTGATATCCTTGGTCCAGAAGGTTTTTGAAATCCCAAATCAGTACTTTTGAACATGCAATAGCTTTACATTTGTAAACATTATTTAAAAGCATATTAGTTCAGAATATTTTTACTTCAAAATAATTAAAGGTAAACTGTATATAATATTTTTAAAACTATTTGCATATATTTTACAGACTTTCATGGTGCTATCATCCAGGAGAAGAATTTTCCGATTTACAGCCACCAAGGCATTATTTTTGTTTAGTCCTTTCCATCCGCTGAGAAGACTAGCCATCAAAATTCTGATACATACATATCCTTCTAGTAAACTTCCTTCTCCTGTGCTTTATAATAAAATGTGTCCATTGGTATTTGGTATCTATTTCATAGAATGAGCACACAGCAGAGTGTATAATATTTTGTAAGGTGTGCGCCAATAAAAATTTTACGGTCATCAAGTAAAGGGGTACATCTACATATTTCAACTGTAATGGGCTGCTTTGAAGAGGAAACTGATTTTTTTCTTGATTAGATTAACTCATGATCATAGAAGTTAACTTTATCACCCACTTTGTAAAGTTGGCTGGACTCATATGTTAGATGTGCTTAAAGTCCTGTGTTTTCTGCTTATTTTGGCCTATTAAAGTCAGAACATACACTACAGGTGCTCAACCATTAAGACTGAAATCATGTTTGTGATTGATTCAGACAGTCAGTTGTGCCTCTAAAATCACACTTGTAAATCAATAATGTGTTTTTGTCGAGGACCAATCATAAAAAAAGGCAAGCTAATTTTCAAACTCTAGGCCGGGCTGAGAAAACTTTCTGCTGTGGCCAAGATACAAAATCTGTGCCTTCATCTTCTAATGACTGGGTCATATGTGTACAGTTTGACCCAAAGTTACATGGACTAAATTTATGGATTTTATGACTGACTAGAAGATTCTGGGAGCTACAATCCAAAACAGTAACATTTCCAACCTCTAGACATTATGTCACTAGTAAATAAAGACTGTTGGAAACCAATTAGTTGCTTTGTAAGTCTTACTAGCACTTAGAGCTCATCATGACAATTATGCATTTGCACTGAAACTAGAAACAGTTACATTGAAGTTATGAGAATTCATAATTTTTAGAAATTCTTCCTTAAAAGTGCCATTATAAAAAGCAGCACTCACCTTTTTTTTGGTAGTTATTAACATACGACATATATCGAGCATGTCCTTCTGTGTTGTCAGAGCAATGCTGTTTTTCTTAACTTGTGATTTACATTCTTCATTATATTTATCACATCTGTTGTTCTCACTAACTGTGTGTTTATGACTTTCACAATTTCATCAGATACCTTCAGTGAGTAAGTATTACTGCACTTTAATCTATTTCCCTCAAGCCACAATTAACTGACCTGCGGGACTATGTCAGGTAGCCCTGTGAAACTGAGATAGCCAGAAGTAAAAGACAGCCCATGTAGTGTAATGTGAGTGATAATGATACAAAGGTGAGTTTTGAGTAGCCCAGTGGCTTCTGGTATTCTTTCATCAGAGATAGGAAAAGAGGTGGATTGTTGGAAATCTGAACCTATATTATCCCCCGCCCTTTTCTTTAATTAAAGAACACTTAAAAGTATGATTGGGCCATGGCAGTGGGAAAGAGGGTATTTAACCTTCCCACAAGAAGTCTTTTCTAGATTTAAATACCTCCCATGAAGCTGATATCTGCATTACTAGGGATTCTCCTTCCCCCCCCCCCCCAACATTGAAGCACATTATTGTTTGGGGAGAGATGATGGTGTTAGATAATAGTTAAAGATCTAAACATCTCTCGAGGGATCGTAGTCACTCAACTTTACACATAAGCACCAGCCAAACATCTGCTTAAAAAACAAACAGTACTGTATAAGACAACCCTTATCATGTGTCTCCTGCAGCTCGACGAGTTTTGTCTTAACATTTTTAAAGATAATATAACAACTGTTGTTCATATATCCAGTCTCATTATTGTCTCTAACCAAACAGATCTTGGAGTTCCGGGGGTATTTAAAATCTGCACACCTTTTTTTAAAAAACAAGAAATAACGATGAGGCAAAAAAAACCCTAAGATCATGGCCACTGGTCCCAGCACCTCCTGGCAAATAGAAGGGGAAGATATGGAGGCAGTGACAGGTTTTACTTTCTTGGGCTCCATGATCACTGCAGATGGTGACAGCAGCTATGAAATTAAAAGACGCCTGCTTCTTGGGAGGAAAGCGATGACAAACCTAGACAGCATCTTAAAAAGCAGAGACATCACCTTGCCGACAAAGGTCCGCATAGTCAAAGCTATGGTTTTCCCTGTAGTGATGTATGGAAGTGAGAGCTGGACCATAAAGAAAGCTGACCGCCGAAGAATGGATGCTTTTGAATTGTGGTGCTGGAGGAGACTCTTGAGAGTCCCCTGGACTGCCAAGAGAACAAACCTACCCATTCTGAAGGAAATCAACCCTGAGTGCTCACTGGAAGGACGGATCCTGAAGCTGAGGCTCCAATACTTTGGCCATCTCATGAGAAGAAAAGACTCCCTGGAAAAGACCCTGATGTTGGTAAAGTGTGAAGGCAGGAAGAGAAGGGGACAACAGAGGACAAGATGGCTGGGCAGGGCCATCAAAGCGACCAACATGACTTTGACTCAACTCTGGGAGGCAGTGGAAGACAGGAGGGCCTGGCGTGCTCTGGTCCATGGGGTCACGAAGAGTCAGACACGACTTAAGGACAAAACAACAACAATGTAGTTATAACAAGGTTTTTTTTAAAAAAAATACTAGAATTGACCACCAGTAATTCCTGTTTCATCTAAAGGTGCTGCTGCATCCCCAGCAGGATCCTTGGGCTGGCAGAATGGCTCCTGCTGAATACCCTTGTCCTAAAACCCAGACCAAAGGCTGTGTTTTCTTGACTGGATCATGAATTGTGCATGCGTGGGCTAGCAGCTGGATCAGGGTTGAAAATAAACTGAAATTTAATAATAAGACCAAATGCCATCTAGCATTTCCTGCAATTCTGTCACAGCGCTTCCCTTTTTTCCCTCTTGGCTTTCCTTTGATGGATAGAAAAAGGATTTGAAGTGAGCTGAATATTATCGAAGGAGAGCATATTATCGAATGCATCTACATTTTCAATTAATCTGCTCTCCTTCCTCCTTTGCTTTTCAGGTATATCTTCACAGCTGTGTATTCAGTTGAATTTGTGATAAAAGTCATAGCAAGAGGATTTGTTTTGAATAAATTCACCTATCTTCGAGACTTCTGGAACATCCTGGATTTCTTTGTTTTGATTATGACGTAAGTTTAATTCTGCTCTCTTCATTTGCCAGTCAGAATCTCCAAAAGTGGAAAAGGCAGGTTAGAAATCATTTGCTAGCTTTCGACATCAAGGAGCTTCCAATCGAAGGAAGATGTAATCATGTGGAGGTCCAACTTCTTCGGCTTTTATCTGATAGACGTCTTGCTGCTGTTGAGTGCACTTTCTGTCGTGTCATTTGTGTAAGAAGTCTAATGAGGTGTGGCTTTTCATCTTTTCTAGTACTTATGGGTATGTACTGGTGGAATCCTGACTGCCTTATGAGTAAGCCAGCTGCTGAAGCTCTGTGCAGAGTTGTATTGGGGCACAGTGGAATCACAAAGTGCATTGGGTTGAGGGGCCAGTGAAACAATCTGCAGTTTCTGCCTGATCACCTAATCTGAGTAGAAGTATAAAGTAGGCTGAGAATTAAGCCGCAGCAATGGCAAATTGCTCCAATTTGACTTGCCAGTACAGTATAGTTGTAGCCTTAGGCAGGAATCTTTTCCTCTAGCTGGAGATGCTGAGGTCTAGAAGTGGAACCCCATGCAAGCAAAGTGTGTGATCTATTAATGAGCAGCTTCTCATCCTAAAGAGGATCTGTACATAAGAAACGTTCTTATCCAGAGCCAGGGTGGGGTTCCATCAAGGCCAGTATTATGTTCATTCCCATTGGCGGCAATTAACCCCGGGGTCTTTCCATGCCTTTAATTGGGATTGCATCTGGGACCCCTGGCATGCAAACGACCTCTCCTCTGCCCCTGAATGGTGGCCCATCTGCCCTGCTTTGACAGCCCTGGAACAGGAGGAGTAGCGATTTCCCTGGGTAGGCAGGAACGCAGCTGTATGTGCAAAATGCAAATTACTGCTGATGATTTTATAAAATTATTAGCCTGCCAATTTTGTGCCAAAACCTTTCTGTTGTTTTCAGATACATCGCCTTTTGCCATAAGTTTGGTAGCATTTCGGCTCTCCGAACCTTCAGGATTCTGAGAACTTTAAAAGCTGTTTCTGTGATCCCAGGTGAGATTTCGTTCCCCCCCCCCCCCACAAACACTAAATTTTACATGGCAAATAAAAGAGCAGCAGGAACAACAACAAAATTTATATCTTTTATAATGTTCTATTATATATGTTGGAAGCTGCCCAGAGTAGTCAATTGACTAGATGGGCTGGGTATAAATAAATAAATAAATAAACAAACAAACAAACAAACAAACAAACAAACAAACAAACAAACAAACAAACAAACAAACAAGTGACAAACTGAATGATCCTGGAAGGTTGCATTGCAGTATATTGAGTGAGGTCATAGGTCCATCTTGCCCCATACTACCACCTTTGACTGAGAGCAACTCTCCAACTTTTAAAGCAGGATTCTTTCCTAGCCCAGACTGGAGATCCTTGATGTTTCCTGGAGGTTTACCATCTAATGCTAAGTAACTTCTGAGATCAGATGAGATAATATATGTTCAGGGCAATCCTATCTATATACCTATTACTCAGGGTGGGAGGTATATTGCTATGAAGTTGCAACGGCTGCTATTTATCAAACATCAGCCCTTCCCCAACCTGGTGCCCTTCAGATTTCTTTGCGGTACCTTTCCCTAAACTCCAGGTGAGTTACAGGGGTAGATTCAGGGCTTTGGGAAGGCATATTTTTAAACAGTTCCAGGGGTGGTGGTGTTACATGCTATGCTGTACGTGCTTAGCCCAGGACCAGAGGAGCCAAAATACACAACTCAGAAAAACTCCCACCATGGATCAAGAGTAGAGATGGACACAAACTGCTGGTTTGGCAGTTTGTGCCAGTTTGTTTTTTTCAGTCAAACAGGTGTTTGGCTTTTCCCAGCCCTGCCTCCTCCAGCAGGTGCCCCTGGCTTCTCTACCCTGCCTCCTCAGGGAACTGCCACTGAGTGGTTGCCCACTGGAGGAGATGGGGCTGGGAACCCCCAAACGCCTGTTCGGCTGAAAAACAAAGGGGCATAAACCCCCAGTGTGGCAAGAGTGATGGGCACACCTCCAGTAGGGTCCACCAATCATAGTTGTTGCTGCAACGGCATCCAGGCAGAGAACCAAGCACCTTGTATCAGCAGGGATGACATGCCATGAGCTACTCATCCCTCCATGTGATAACATCAGTGCATCTGGGCCCCACCAATGCCTGTGGAGTGCAACTCCCTGGAATCTTTGCTGGCAGAGACCGCCATCCCTTTAGCCAACACGCTGTGGTTGAGCCTTGATTTTGAGCATAAGTGCGCAACACGAAAAGGGAAAGAAGCCGCCTAGAGTGGTCCGTGCGGACCAGATAGGCGGGGTATAAATCAAATAAATAAATAAATAAATAAATAAAGAAGGGAAAAGCCACACTTGAGAATTCATAACTGAGCCATCCTGGCTGGCTGCAGTTTTTTATCTGTCTTATTTTATCGTGTTCATTTTTCTTTTTCTCCTAGGGCTGAAAGTCATTATCACGTCCCTCTTCCAATCAGTGAAGAAGCTTGCAAACGTGATGCTGCTGACAGTTTTCTCCTTGGCCGTCTTTGCTCTGGTCGGCCTCCAACTCTTCATGGGGAACTTAAGATTTAAATGTGTGCACCAAGATTTTATTGATGTGCCATACAACGACTCATGTATCTTAAATAATCCAGGTGAGTTACATCTCACCCTCCATACATTTTATATAAATTGTATACAACTCCTTGAGGAGCAGGTGGTAACATTTATTTATTTATTTATTTATTTATTTATTTATTTATTTATTTATTTATTTATAGCCCACCCATCTAGTCATATAGACTACTCTAGGCGAGTAACAACATCTCATATAACAAATTACAGTTTAAAATCATAACAATATGTTACAAAAAAAAAAACCCCACAATGATCCAAGATGGGAGAAAACACAAGAAATAAATCAGACAGTGGATGGAGGAAAGGCTTAAACAGCCAGTTTTTCAATTGGTGTTTGAAGATGCCTAGGGAAGGGGCCATACGGATCTCAGGACGGAGGCTATTCCAAAGGCGAGGAGCCACTGCCGAGAAGGCCCGGTTTCTTATTTTTTCTTTCCGGGCCTCCCTCGGTGTTAGGCTCCTCAGTCTCACCTCCTGGCTAGATCGGGTGATAAGGGGAGATCTAGGTGGGAGGAGGCGTTCCGCCAAGTATTGAGGTCCTAAAGCCTTTAGGGCTTTATAAGTAAGCATTAGAACTTTGAAATCAACGCGGAATCGAATGGGCAGCCAATGCAATGCGGCCAGAGCGGGAGTAATATGTTGATGTTTCCTTACCCCACTAAGAAGTCTGGCTGCTGCATTCTGCACCATTTGGAGTTTCCGCATTAATCTCAAAGGTAGCCCCACATAGAGTGCATTGCAGTACTGTAGTCTAATCTCGAGATTACGAGCGCATGGACCAAGGTGGTGAGCGCACCAATGTCAAGAAAGGGACGCAGCCGGACAATCCGCCAAAGATGGAAATAGGTGGTGTGGACCACTGACGCCACCCAAGTTTCCATGGTGAGTGCCGGGTCCAGATGTACTCCCAAGCTGCGAACCTCATTCTCAGCAGTGAGAGTCACACACACACCCCAAATGAGAGGGAGTTTCCCAAACCTCTGACCGTGAGTCCACCCACCCTTGTCCGGGTTCAGCCTCAGCTTGTTTTCCTGCATCCATTGCAGTACAGACCCCAGACGGTGCTGAAGGGACAGAACAGCCTCCTCTGTATCATTCTGATGATACAATATCATTCAGTATCATTCTAATGATATTCTCTTTTTCCCCCCTGCCTCAGTATTTATTTTCCTTCCTTCCTTTTGGCCTAAATCAGTTAAGGAGTGAATGGATTCTCAAACTCACAACATAGCAAAGTATTACTTGTGTGTTGATTATAATCTCACTGAATGAAGGTATTTAAATAATGCCTGTTACTGTCCTCCCAGAAAATGAGACTATGTATGAGAAAATGAATGGCTCTTCTAATCCATTGCTGTGTGGATACTCCTCTGATGCTAAGTAAGTAATTACTACACTTTTACAGTTTACAAAGTAGCTGGGAGAAGGGGCGGACGGGTAACAATTAAGATCAGGACCATATAATGGGTGTGCGAGAGAATATTAAACATTTTCCCTATACCATGATCCTAATTAAAATTAGTCCTATCTAGATTGGGTTATCTCCACCGGGGAATCAAACTCCCAACCTCTGGCTCCACAGCCAAACGTCTAACTCACTGAGTGATCCACCTACTCAATCTAAAACTGGATTTCCCCCCATCAGGGGAATGTCTCCTAGTTTCTCTGTGCTCTTAAATACGGGGGTGGAGGCTGGCTTCTGATTTACAGCTCCACTTAAAAATGGACCCTCGTTGACCTGCTGGGCACAAGAAAAGAATGGTCTTAATTCTAGTTTTTTGTTAGGAAAGGGAACCACTTAATTTTCTCTGCCTTTTCTCCGCTCCTCTCCTGACATAAGTTTAATTTAATGTGGGGATTGTATGTGTTTGGAGGTTAATGCTGTGCCCCTCCACTTTATGTTCATCCAGATATGTCAATAAAACCATCTAACCCCACCATACATCTCTAGTGGCCTCAATAAAGGAGACCAAACTTTGGGTGAAACACTTACAACCTTACATGTTCTTAATGTTCTGACAGTTAGGAGTATAAATTCATAACAATATAAATATCTGGGCTCATTAAATATTTTGATTGTGAGGTAAGCAATTTTTAATTTGAAATCTCTTTGTAACATAATATCTGGCTTCTGGTTAGTAACACTGAATGCGGCGAAAACTATTTCTGTGTAAAACATGGAATTAATCCTGATTATGGATACACAAGCTTTGATCATTTTGGATGGGCCTTCTTGTCTTTATTCCGACTGATGACACAGGATAGCTGGGAACTTCTCTACCGGCAGGTAAAACATTATTTGTTTAGCTGATTTTTGTGTAAATGTATTGTGTTATTCAGCAGTTAACATTTTCTTTCAGTTTTCTTTTCAGTTTTATGCATACAAATAAATTTTATTTTCCCATATATATATGGAAAAATCTAACTGATCTCACCTGGATTTTAAATCTAACTGATTTAATTTGTTTTGTCAGAAGGAAATGTTTATCTTACAGAAAAATCAGTGTGAGCAATCTATTAATATATTAACCACACAATAACTTCATAAACTAAAGCCGGATTCTGCATGTTGTTTTGGATGCTGCCAATATGTTTTTCATTCATTTATGGTATTTTTTCTGTCCTATCATTAAGGTATTATTATTATTATTATTATTATTATTATTATTATTATTATTATTATTATTATTATTATTATTATTATTATTATTATTATTATTATTATTATTATTATTATTATTATTATTATTATTATTATTATTAGTGTTAGTATTAGTAGTAGTAGTAGTAGTAGTAGTAGTAGTAGTAGTAGTAGCAGCAGCAGCAGCAGCAGTAGCAGTAGCTGTATTAGTATTATTAGTATTCAAAAACTCTCAGCACAGTCAAAATTATAAAAACATTGACTGGTATTATAGAACAGATACAAGTTTTAACCAAAAACCTAAGTATCTGTTAAATATCAGTATGTGTGAAATTATTATTATTGTTGTTGTTGTTATTATATTGAGTTGTTTGATTTTTTTAAAAGTCGGACTTCAAGTAATCTAATTGAAATGATTTATTGGCCGCAATCCTCTTGGTATAGTTCTGAATATACAAGGTTGGTGCCATCATCAGCTGCATCCCTTTAATTTTAATTCATTTTTTTCTATTCCAACCCCCCCCCCCCATGTTCTGAGGCTCCCTAGGGATCACTTTCAACTTTAGAAAGCGTTTGGGGTCTTCAGGATGGAAGGAAGCCTCTAATGTATGAAAATCACTGCTGGCAGGACCAGTCCCAATGGTTGGGCTGGCACCAGTAGTTTACAGACATGAAAGGCTCCCCCTCCATAGTTCCAAGCACCCTGAAGGCTTCTTCAGGTCAAAAGGGGTCCCTTGGATCCTGGAGGAGAATAGGACATTTTAAATTAAAGCTAAAAGACATGGGTGATGCCACCAACAGCTTTGTGCCTGCAGAGTGGCACTAGCAGGATTCCAGACACTGACTGAGAAAATTATTGTTATTAAAAAAAATTCCATAAGCATTTAAACTCCACCTCCTTTCTTGCTGCTGATCTGCTCATTACACTTTCTGGAACCAGAAAGTAAAAGCGAAACTCCCAGCTTTGGAAAGTTCCTACTTGCCAGAATCTGCTAGCATCTTGGTGTCAGGCAGATGATTCTGTGTATAGCTGTATCCGAAGCTACATTTTGAAGATGGCTTCTAGGAGGACATTTTTTTAATATGCAGTGGCTGGATTTCAAGCTTCATCCTGACTTCGTTCCATGGCTATCACCAGTTGCTGCAGACAAATGCAAAGGTTATTTGTAAAATGTGCTACAAAGCCTTTGAACTAAGTAATATGGAAATTAAAGCTATGGAGTCTCATGCACAAGGACCATTACACTGGAAAAAAACTGAAAATTAAATCAAGTCAACAGTCCATGTTTAGGTTCAAAGCCAAGTTGATAGAGAGAAGTCCTTTGAAGTTCAAGATGGTGCGTGGCCTATCAGCATTAGATCTTACTATCATTTTATACAAGCCAAATCTTGGAATCACCAGAATAAGGGCTGTTCTTGAAGCTCTACATGCAGCAAATCAGATCAATGTGACAGTAGCAGAAAAATCAAAGCACTACTTTTAACCACATCCGTCCTCAGAGTTCAAGGCTCAAATTCAAGCATATGTTGCAAAACCACATTCTACAGTGGTATTTTGATGTCCAACAAACGTTTCTCAGACCTGTGTGTGGACTGTTGTCAAAATGTGCCGTAACTTGTCTCACGGTAAGACTTCTGTTGAAAGTGGATTTTCAGTTAATAAGTCAATGTTAATTGAGAACTTGGTCGTCTGTTAACGTCAGATTTACGATGCTGCCTTGAACTGTGGAGGACTTGCATCGTTTGTAATTAATATCAATCTGTTGGCAGTTGGTCAGGCATGCTCATGCATGCTATACAGAGCACTTGGAGGCTAAACACCATAAGCCACAAGAAGAAGTTCAGAAGAAAGAAGAAAAGAAGAAACTTGAGAAACAAATTAAACATCTTGAAAATTCTTTTAAAAAAAAGCTTGAGAGGAGAATTGATGAGAAACTAAAAGAGTTACAAAATAAAAAGAGAAAACTGTAGAAGTGGCAGTTTTATATCTTAAATCTTTATTCTTTAAAAACAGATTTTTGTTGTTGTTTAGTCATTAAGTCTTGTCCGACTCTTTGTGTAGTTGTAGAATGGAACATTTCATTAAGACTTGCGTTAATGCAACACAACCTATTCATTTTTTTAACTTGTGGTTATACAGTACAGTATTTGAATGGTGGTCAGGGAAATTGACAAATGTTGGTCAGGGAAAGTCAAGGAAATGAAAAATAAAATTTAATTGGCAACCCTGTATACACCAACACTTCCTGTACACAAAAACCTATGTTTAGGGAAGATATTTCTTCTGCCTTCATACCATTTTGTCATCTACCACAGTGTGCAATTAACTCAGATGTACAATTAACTGGTTCTGCTTTAGAATAGCTGTATATTCTGGGAACTGAGAAATGATCAAAATTAGTAATGTTCTCCTTCCAGGTTATCAGGACATCTGGCAAAATCTACGTCATTTTTTTTGTGATAGTCGTCTTTCTGTGCTCCTTTTACCTCTTTAACTTAATCCTGGCTGTTGTAACAATGGCGTACGATGAGCAAAACAGAGCAACAGCTGCATATACAAAGGCGAAGGAGAGGTTACTTCATGAAGCAAAAGAGATCCTAAGAAAGGAAAAGGTTAGTGGAACAAGCATTGCAACAAAGAATATTTATTTTTATTCCATTTGGCAACACAGTTCTGTGTAATACTTGAAATGCAGCCGTAATATTTGGCTATTACATTTCTGTAGCAGAGATTGACAGGGCAAACATGAATACTGTATATGAATTGTTTGCTGTTATGTGCCATCAAGTTGCCTTTGACTTATGGCTACCCTATAGATCAGTGACCTCCGAAATGTCCTGTCTGCAACTTGTAAACTCAAGGCTGTGGCTTCCTCTGTTAACTGGGTAACATTTATTAAATAAGACTTAGAAAACAGCAATATATATATAAATCTTCCAGGAAGAAATTGTCACTGTAGAGCAGGAGTGGGCAATTAATTTCTATAGGGGGGCCACATGAAAAATCTGAACTGTGTTCGGGGGCCGAACCAACTTTACTTAAAAATAAAATGAAACAGTGATGTTATGATTGTTTTTATTTAAAACCTGTTAATCTTCACAAATACTAAAGAGTTTTTTTGCGATATGTTAAAGATAAGCAACGGATCAACTTTAGACAAAAAGCTATAAATGGTTTTGATGTTCAAAACTGTCTGCGGGCCGGACAGGAGCAGCTCACGGGCCGTATGTGGCTCTCGGGCCGCACTTTGCCCAGGTCTGCTGTAGAGTCAAAGTGAACATTCACATGCACAGTTTAAATATGAGGTATAATGTTTTAGTTATAAAGTTTGTTTATACCTGAAGGTTGGACAGCTAAAAATCCATTTTAAAGAAATCATAATCAAAGGCTTATAAACCAGATTTGGCAATCTATGGCTCTTCAAGTGTTGATCAAGTACTACTCCTATCCTTCTGTATTGGTCAGGCTAGAAGGAGGTGGTGGGAACAAGAGTCTAGCAACATCTGGAAGCCAACATAGTCGCTAATAGCAGTACAGTGGTAGTAGAGCACTGAGCTAGATATCCAGGGAAGATATCCCTGCACATAGGTAGGCTCCCGACAACCAAATCAAGGAGTGATATGTGTTCCTCAGAAGATAAGGGCTGCTCCTGCTATACAGCCCCCTGCCATGAGCAACTTTCATGGCTGCATCCCATAAGCAAAGACTCAATGGAGCTGGTGTTCTTACTCACCAAAGTTAATGACAGCCGATCCCCTTAAGTGAAGAAAAGAAAAAGGATGCATCTGCCTCGCATCCCAGGACCTGATCTGGCAGCAAGGCATATCGCTCTGTCAAGATCAAGAGATCAAGGCTGCCTATGTTTCAAACATGAATGGGGTGGGGCAAGTGAAAGACATCCCTCTCATGACCAATTTCATAATCCCTCTCCCACTTGGAGAGAAGTTATAAATCCTGTAGTGCCAAAGACATTTTTGCTGCATGTTTACAAGTTGTGAATTAGGTTCCTAGTTAGTATAAATGCTCTGTTGAGGACAGATCTAGGCATGATTGCTGACACAGTGTTCTCAATCATCTTAAATATTAACATTTTTTTTTTTTGGAAACTCAGATTTCTTAGATAACAGGAGCCTCTGTATTGCAGTGGTTGGAAGAAGATATACTGTATTTTTCTGTGTATAAGACGCCCCCATGTATAAGACGCCCCCCACTTTTTAAATCCAAAATTAAGAAATCTAAGAGGGCTTAACAAGTGTAGGGGGAAAGGGATAAAAGCACTGCAGGATCGCTTTGATCCCTGCTTTCTCCTCCACTTGTTTTTGTTCTCACCTCAGCTTACTTCCGTGTATAAGATGACCCTCAATTTTTAGTCTAAAGATTTTAGACAAAAGTATAGTTTTATACATGGAAAAATACGGTAAGGTCTGTAAGGTGTAAGGTCTTGGTCCAAAAGAGGAAAAGTTGATTGCTATCAGCTTTGGGGGCTGGTGATTTGTCTTCTCAGTGAAGAGAAGGTAGTACTTCATATGGTGGTTGTCCATCTACCTTCGATTAGAACATGTTTTTTTTAAACAAGATAATATTTATATTGTCTCAGTTTGTTTATTCCTACGGTGCTTATGGTGCTTATTTGGAAAATATCTGTTCCAGGACATGGTCGCCCAAAGACATGATGTATCTACAGGTGAAAATGTTGAAATGCGAAGTGCAGAATCCCAAAATAGGAAAGACAGAAAAAGCAAGAAGAAACGCAGAAGCTCAACCACCAGAATATATGGAGAAGACGAAACCATGTTTTATTCAACACCAGACAAGAGTCAAAAGGAGCTTGTAAGTTTGAGTGGTGTCATCTTCGTATGCGGAACTTAAAAAATTCATACCTAAAAATTAGGTATGAATCAAGCTTAGCAATACTGGGTTTTATTTTCACACCTGAAAAGAATGTTTTAAAAATTAACATTCATTTCTACCTAAAAATAACAAATTCAAAATTTTATTTTGACATCTACATTTTACATTGGATCTCAAAATCGCTTTATTCTTCTTAGTACTTTTTAATAAACATGTTTCATCAATGGTACAATTTTTACTCCTTTATTTAATCAAAATAAGCAGCAGTGGCTCTGCATGGTTTCAGGCAGTTTTTCCAATCTATCCTGGAGATGTCAGGGATAGAAGCTAGAAACGTCACCATGCAATGCATATACTCTTCCATCGAGCTACATGTGTCCTTTTCCTTAAGATCAAAGTCATGTTTGGTTTGTTTGTTGGAGTTATCCATGCCCTACTCTGCTCCTAAAATACATAGCTGTGCTCCATCTCTCTTCGGCAGCTAATCCTGTATGCCTGTATCAGTATGCCTATTCTCTGGTAGACAGAAAATCAGACGAGAACGCCAGAGACCTGAGTTCAAATGCCCAGTCATGGAAAGTCATGGTGGTTGTCGGGATGGGGGCAGCAATAGCAAACCACTTGTTGCATGTATTTTCTGGATCATCATAAGTTGGGATTGACTTGATGCCCAATTGGTAACTATCTTGTAAGTCCCTTCATCCCTGCTTGATTTTGGGTTAAAATTGGACAGAAGTAGAGTAGGTCTACAGGACATCAACCTCAGGCAATGTTTTGATGTGGATATATCTATTTGACCAACTCAGAAGGAATCTTTGTGGTTAGTATTTAATATTCCAGAAGCAGAATTAACTGCTTACTTCAGGTGCTCTGTAAGCTAAGAAGGACTTTAGACTTCTAACCAGGTTTCCTAGTCTAATGCTAATTTATGTACAATATATTCTCTGTTCCTCCACTCGTTCAGTGGGATTTATGTATAAATTCACAGAAAGGTCTTAGTGTCACTCACTCACTGTTGTTTTCTGTGCCTGAAGAAAGAGCTGCTGATGTCTTATCAGCTACCTGTTGAGACCCTTGCCGACCCATTTCAAAGACAAAAATTAACAAGTGCTGCCCATGTCATCAGCAAAACTATGGGTAAGTTAAATAGAAATATAGTTCCTAAAAAAACATGGGTATTTTTAAAAAAGACTTATTGAAGGAAAGATGAAAATAACACATCCATTTTATTTTAAAAATTGTATAGAATATATTGAAAATGATGCAGAACTGGGATATCTATTGGGAATTTGACAGATAAATTCTGACTCAGTCTGTCTTTATATTAGGTTTGATAGTTTTAATGTAATGGTATTCCTATATAGATACATTTGATTTTAATGTATTGTTTAAAATAACTTGAGAGTCCAGGGTATGTTATCAAGCAGTGCATTGCTTTTTTCTTTAGGCAGATACATTTTTCTAGAATTAGAAATGTATTGCTAATCTGATTATTTGTTAACATTTTTTTTAAAAAAAATAAGCAAACTATATTAAACTCAAAAGTGACAACTTATTCCTGTTAAGTATCTTCTAATAAAAAAACCACCAAATATTAGATTAAAGCTTTACTCTGCCTATCATCCAACATTTAATGTAGGTTAAAAAAAAATTAAGCACTGCCATGTTCAAGAGTGAATCAACTGTCATGTCTCTTTCTCAGCAATTAAAGAAAATATCGTGAAAATAATGGAAAGGCATGGCTGGTGCAGAATATAATCGGGTTCTATGTAGAGATGAGCACGAATTGGTTGGTCCCAGTTTGTAAAGGCAGCAGCACAGATGCTGTTGCTCCTCTCCCCTCCCTCCTCAGCCAATCAGCCACTCACCAGGCCCGGCTTGCTTGCTTTTCCCACCTCCATAGCTCATCTCCCAGTCAGGAGCAAGAGCCCAGACTTCTCTGCCCCGCCCTTTGATCTGATTGGGAGATTAGCCGAGAAGGCGGGGCAGAGAAGCCTGAGCTCTTGCCGGGACTGGGAGATCAGTGGAGGAGGTGCAGGAATCTCACAGGCTGGGCCTGGCAAGGGGCTGGTTGAGCCAGAAGAGGCAGGACTGGGGAGAGGCAGCCTTTATGAACTGGGAAGAACTGGAATGAACCAGTTCATGACCATCTCTAGTTCTATGTCAGGGCATTCCAAGCTGTGTTATTTTTTTAAAAAGCCTGTCACATTTAACTGAATTTTTTTCTTATTTCATAACTGAGCCTACCTCTATTATGTATTGTATTATTTATATATATGTTTTCTGCTTGATGCTTAGAATGGGAAGAACGGAAACTGGAACTCCCTCCTTTCCTGAAAGAAGCTACCCGGAAATATCTCATTTGGCAGTGCTGCCCATTCTGGTTGCAAATTAAACAAAAGCTGAAGAAAATAATGATAAATCCTTTTATGGAATTATTTATCACACTATGCATTGTAGCGGATACTCTGTTGATGGCATTAGAAAACACCCTTCAGGATCCAGCTGTGCATTCTCAAGGAAACAGTGTAAGTGGTCAAATCCTTCTTGGTCTGCCTGCTAAGAATTACTTTTTTTCCCATATTAGCTTCGGGGAATTTTTGTTGCTGCTTCTGAAGTGACCTTAAACCAACTTCGAGAAATGGGAATCGCGGAATTGTTCAATGCTTCTCTTACCCTTCTTTGTGAAATCAGTCAATCACACAGTGAAGGTGATCATCACGTGAGGGAAAAATTAATGTTGCAAACCTGAAATTGCTGGATTTGTACTCAGATGCCATATACCTGAACTCCAGAAGGGCAGCTATTCTTTCTACCATGCATCTAAAAATACACGAGTCATAAATCCTTCAGGCAGCAGTCTTTACTTGGGTGCAGCTCTCCTCCTTCATCTGAATCTAACCCATCCCACCACATGATACGTTCTTTCTGCATGTCGGCTGAACAGAGAGGGACGAAATGTGTCCTTGTCTGACACTTTTGCCCATGGGAAACCATCTTAATTTCCGTATTCTGTCATGACAATGACCTCTTGTCCAAAGTCCAGGTTATACATCAGGACAATTAAATGTTGCTGTGCAGTTGGGGTATTCTTAGCAACATGGGAATGTCTGAGGTATGCTTCACAGCTCAGAAATAACATATGGCATAGTCAAAGGCCCAAATTCAAAAGCACCTGGCACTATTGGAACAGGGAATTCCCTCCTCCTCCCCCCCCCAAAAGACCCTGGTACAGTGTTTCTCAGCCTCTGGAGCAAGGTTTTAGGATGCACTGTGTGGACAGCTGTTGTTATTTAGTCATTAAGTCGTGTCCAACTCTTCGTGACCCCATGGGATAGACCACGCCAGGCCCTCCTGTCTTCCACTGCCTCCTGGAGTTGGGTCAGATTCATGTTGTTTGCTTCGGTGACACTGTCCAACCATCTCATCCTCTGTCCTCCCCTTCTCCTCTTGCCTTCACATTTTCCCAACATCAAAGTCTTTTCCAAGGAGTCTTCTCTTCTCATGAGATGGCCAAAGGATTGGAGCCTCAGCTTCAGGATCTTTACTGAAGAAGATCTTCTCCAGCTCAGAGGCAGTTTTGAGAGACAGGCAACCAATCACTCCAACAGAGCTCCTGTGTTGTAGTTGTGCCAGAAAGAAAAAAAAAAAGCAAGCCGAGTAGCCGCTCTATCCATTTCCATAACTGCCTGCAGCTTTTCAGCTACTTACTTAGGAATTATAACAATGAGTTTGATACGGTGTCACTGTGTGGATTCATTGTTATGGGAAAGAATTTTGTGTTGTGATCCATCTTCCTGCTCTGACCCCATTTCTCTTTTTCAGGTTTTCACTGCCATTTTTGCAGCGGAAGTGGTCCTTAAGATCATTGCACTTGATCCATACTACTATTTCCAAATGGCTTGGAATATTTTTGACTTCGTAGTGGTCGTCATAGGCATAATAAATTTGATATGTTCAACCCGATATTCATTTTTCAGAATGGTAATGATAACTGCTTTGTTCTGTTTAAGACTTCCAAGCAGGTCTATGAAATCTTTCACCTCTTCCTTGCCACCATAATTCATGAAACTGAGTGTATATAGGGGGGAAAAAACATTAAAGGGACTTGACAAATTGGTGACATGCTAAAGGTATTATGGATCTGAGAAGGGTTTTTTTTACAAAAAAAAAAACCTACCTTCTTACTTGGTTGATATGATAGCAATGGCATTTTAAAGTTTATAGCTCTCAACTATGTCATTTATAGCTCTCAACTATTGATATTCATTTGGAAAAAAAACAAACAGTGGAAGCAAACTTAGCCTAAAGTACATAAATGAAAAAGCAGAAGTAGCAGATGATAACTGAAGCTAAATAACCAGATGGCTGGCTGCATGGCCAGTAGGTAGGTATGTGTGCCACGCATTGTTATAAGGGTGTGCTCTTTCATATTTTTTTTCAACTCCAGCTCCCAGGATTCTGAGCATATCCTTACATTTCGCTCACCTGGAACAGGCCCTGTTTCTCAGTTCTTTGTGGCCTTTTCTGGCCTTGAGTTCTGTTGTGTGCGTAATGTAAAAAGAAAGAAGCTGCCACAGTGCTTCCTATGGGTTGCCGTCTCATTGTCCATTAGGATCTATATAAGGCTCCTCCTGAAGAACTACGACTCCCAGGATGCACCATGGCAGCTTCTTCTTCTTCTTCCTGAATTAACTACAGGAGCTAAGGCCAGAAATGGCCATGCAGTTTGAGAGCCTTGCTCCAAGTCGGCAAAATATAGGTGTCTATAGATGTGTGTTTTGGGGCTGAAACTCCCAGAATTCTTCCCAAGGAACTCTTAGAGAATTCTGGGAATTGGAGTCCCCAAACCCCAAACAACATGCCCTTCTATTAGCTTCAGCTACCCACTGCACTTTCCATGTTTTCACTTACATGCATGTTTTTTTTTAAAAAAAAACAAAACCCAAAAGCCTGGCTACAGTGCATATTGTGGGCTAATTCTAACATTAATTTTACCTGGAGTAGTCCAATTGGAACGGATGGGATTTCTTAGCCACAACTAACTTGATTTCAGTAGGTTAATAGAACTGGATTTAGCTGAGTGTGTAAATATTAATTCTAGGATGCTACAAGGTAGGATGAGATAAAATGAGATGAGGAGAATGATGATAGGGATGCCTTGCTAAGATGTTATTATTTTCAACAGGAGACAGAAAAGTTGCTTCTTAACATCTTTATCCAAAGAAAGAAATCTGTATTTAAAAGTATATGTCCTTCTTCATATTGATCAACTATGGAATAGGGACTGAAAGCAGGATTCAAATGTATGTTCAAAGACAGGTGTTATGTACAGTGGTGCCTTGCTAGACGATGATAATCCGTTCTACTGAAATCACTGTTTCGCGAAATCATTGTCTAGCGAAAAGCATTTCCCCATTGGAATGCATTGAAACCTACGTTCCAATGGGGAAGAATCGTCGTTGTCTAGCGAAGATCGGCCATAGGAAAGCCGCTTTGCGAACCTCCGATCAGCTGTTTAAATCGCTGTCTTGCGACACTTCGGTCCCAAAAACACCCGTTTTGTGAGTGCGGAGGGAGCTGTCAAAATCCTTGTCTAGCGAAAAACGGTTTGTGAAGCAGGGACCAAACATTGTCCAGCAAAATTCCCCCATAGGAATCACTGTTTTGCGAATCGCTATAGCGATTGCAAAAAGTCAATGTTCTAGCGAAAAAACTGTCATGCGGGGTAACTGTCTATCGAGGCACCACTGTAGGTGCTTATGAATTCTAATGTAGATTAGAGCATAGAGGCATTACCTGTAGTACACTTCCTCCATCTTAACAGTGCAATCCTAAATTACATGCCCTGTCTGTAGAGGGTTAGGAAAAGAGACGAGCCGGTGTTGCCAGCAGAAATCCCGTTATGCCATAAAAGCTGTCGTGCTGCTAAAACTCCTGTCTGAGAAGGGAGGCAGTGAAGGCAGAGCTGACTTGTGCCGGATCCCAGCCTCATCCTGCTTGCGCATTATGCTACTGCAAAAATAGGCCAGGGAGGAGAGTGGTTCCCAACATCCCAAGGCTGGGAGGGTTTTGGATCCAGTCCTGCTCCAGTTGGTCTAGCGTCCAACTCGCTATCTTGGTTGATTGAGATTGCACTCTTTTTCCAGGACCTACCGTATTTTTTGCACCATAAGACACACTTTTCCCCCACAAAACAGGGGGGTGGAAAGTCTGCGTCTTATGGAGCGAAGAAAACAGATTATATTTTCCTGTTTTCTTCTCCTAAAAAATTGGTGCGTCTTATGGAAAGGTGCGTTTTATGGAGCGAAAAATACGATATGTTCTTTCTCTCTCTTTCCCCTCTTACAGCTGAGAATCTTCAAATTGTCGAAGTTCTGGCCAGCTTTGGATAAACTCATGAAAATCATGTTGAAGTCCGTGGGCCCGCTGAGTAACCTCACGCTCGTTCTGATTTTCACCATATTCATTTTTGCGGTCGTTGGCAAACAGGCCTTTGGGAACTATTACAAAGATTTCAGGAATAGATCGAATTGCGCCATCTGTGTTGGTGACGAAATACCACACTGTGACCAGGCTCCGAAATCAACATGCAGACTGCGATGGCACATGGAGGACTTTTTCCATTCGTTCCTTATCATATTCCGAATTCTATGCGGAGAATGGATCGAAACCATGTGGGGTTGCATGGAAGTTGCGAGCAAAGAGGGCTGCATTCTTCTTTTCATGTTCGTTTTAGTAGTGGGAAACTTAGTGGTGAGTTTCCAAATATTTTCTTGATTTTGTGCCGTATATTTGAATGTATTTCTCTGGGTGAACTTTGTCAAGAGCAGAGTATTAACTACTCTTTGTGGCTTTCCTTTGAAAAGGTCAGGCTCCCAATTTCTTTCCCTTGAGGCTAGAAAACAGTTCATCTCTAGAACCATGCGTAGGATCAAGTTCTACAGAAGGGAGGACCATCATTTCCAGCTCTTGCCTTTATAAGCATCCTCATCCTCATCTTAAAACTGCAGAACTGGAGTCCAGCCATTCGAGGAGGCAACAGTGGGGAATCGAACTCCCAATCTTTGGCTCTGCAGCCAGAGACCGAAACCACTGAGCTATATCCTCTCTCTCAATTTCTTAGGTGCCTTAAAAATACAGAAAAAAGATAGGTAGTAGAATATTATGTGTTTCTCTCTTCTGTTGCCAAGTCCAATCATTTGAACTACCATATTTTTCTGTGTATAAGACAGCTTCATGTATAAGATGCCCCCCCACTTTTCTAATCCAAAGTTAAGAAATCTAAGTGGGGCTTAGCAAGTGTAAGGGGAAAGGGATCAAAGCGCTGCAGGATCGCTTTGATCCCTGCTTCCCCCTCCACTTGTTTTTGTTCTCTCCTCAGCTTACTTCCGTGTATACGATGACCCTCAATTTTTAGTCTAAAGATTTTAGACAATAGTCTTATACATGGAAAGATATGGTAGTTTAGTGCAGAATGGAGAAGCGGCTCCATCCACAGGCAAGCCCCTCATTCAGAGTTTGAAGGAATGAGTGAAAATTGGCGCAGAGAGATGCTGAGCAGAGCTGAGACCTCTTATAAGGTACTCTGAGGTACCAAAAAAAAACACTTCGTGGAAGATGATGGTGGATGCCACCTTGAAGAAAGATTCTCTTGTGTTACTTTGTAAAGCCGCCTAGAGTGGTCTTAATCGACTAGATAGGCGGGATATAAATAAAATAAAATAAAAAATAAAATACATAAAATAAAAACAAATCAATATTCTATCTTTGAATTAATGGCAGATGTCTATGAGTGCATTTGTCTTGCAGAGCTGATGGCTGCATTTTGGGAGTAGATGGGCAGGAAGTCCCTTACCCAGGCTGAAAGTTAAATATTATGGGTGAATAGGCATTAGTGAGGACTTGTTGAAGATTGCTCCAAACCTTCCTAAGGAAGAAGGCTCCCTGGATGGACAGGGTGGCAGCTGGTGGTAGGCTAGTCCCTGTTACCTGTTATTTTTCCCTGCATTTGCTCATCCACTGTCTAGTTAAGACTGGAAAAAGGAAACTGCAAATACTCTCTTCACATATAAAGTTACTGGGGGTTACCAGATACACAGGCCTCAAAGCAAAGCTTGCTGCTTCTATACTGCCCCATAGCACATAAAGCATGCTCTGGGCAGTTTGCAATTTAATTATGCTGGCTGCAGCCCCCCCCCCCCAGCAAGATGGATTGCTCAGTTTACTGACCTCAGAAGGATGGAAGGCTCAGCCAACCTTGAGCTGGGATCGAATCCAGGTTGGGAGCAGAGTTTTGGCTGCAGTACTGCAGTTTACCACAGTGTCACGACGCTCCTGGTAAAGGAAAGGAGCTGCTAGTGTGAGGGTCAAATCTGTTTCCCTTCTGCCCAGGAGACTTACTTCAGAGGTAGATGCTTCACCAGTCAGTGTTTCAAATTACCCCTGTTTAACTTTCTGTGACAATTCATAAAATAAAGCACGCTAAATGCAAGATGCAGAAGTGAAGGAAATCATGTGCTTTGACAAACATGTCTTTCCTCACTTGAGGTCTATGCTCATCAGTTTGACACCTAAGCGGTATGCTCCAGCACTACTTTGATTGCATCACATGAGGCTGCTAATAGGATGTATTTCATCTTAGTTTATTTGACTCCAGGTTTTCTAGGAAAGAATCTCTAGCACTGCCTCAAACATTAACTAAAGTTCTGTGCAGGACCCCCTGTATTGTCAAACATTTTGTGGTTGTAGTGCCTATATGCTTTCAACATTTGTTCTGATTTTTTCATCTGACTTTTCTTTTGGAGAAGCACGAAAGGGTTGTGTAGTAAACGTGAAAATGGTATGTAGGCATAGGATCTTTATACCGACGGAAGAAGGCTTGGAATTCCACTCCTATATGAGCCTACAGAGAAATACGCTATATAGAGTTTAGTGGGGCGCTTCCGGAAAGTGAGTCTCTAGGATGACCACCCAAGTGTCTTATTTTCTGAAACATCTCTGTGGCTTCATCTTGTTGCATTTCACAGGTCCTTAACCTCTTTATTGCTTTGCTGCTGAGTTCCTTCAGTAGCAGTGATCCAGAAAGCGAGGCTGGTGACACAGGGCCGAAGCCTCAGGTGGCCCTGGCTCACATTCGCAGAGAATTGCAGTCTCTGAAAGAAGTGCTGTGGAACTGTTGTTGCAACCGATTCCTGCAGAAGCTGAACGCAGCGAGACGAAAGAACAAGGAAGTGGCCGTTACCATCCCGAACGCTAAGGCCCCTGAGTCGGTGAAGGGGATCCGGGGGAGCGGCGCTGGCAGCGAAATCTTCAGAAGCGGTGGAAAACCGCTAGCGAATGAGAGGGAGGCAGAGATTGTGGAAGAGTCTAGCACCATTGCCCATGTTCCCCTTGCGGAACAAGAGTCTTTAAATGACGAGAGTGGATATGCAATAACAGAAATCGATTGGAATAAACAGGTATGTAGCTAAGACCTTGGAACCATTTTTCCATCTGTGATATTTGCCATATGGGTCCAATATGGTGTGGGTTGAGTGAAGGTCTAGAGCTCAGGAGATCTGTGTTCACATTCCTGCTCAGCTGTGGGAACTCATGAAGTTGGAGTGGGGGGCGACGTCGGTGGTAAAACTACTCCTTCAAGAGCTCACGTACCTTGAAAACCCTATTAGGGTCTTTTAAAGTCAGATCTGACTTGACCCCGCCCCAAGAACAACAAAAATAATAGTAATATAGGATGCTTCCGAACAGAGGACACCTCCCACCCAGCTCACAGCAAAAAGGCATTCTGGAACTATTCTGGGTGGTTTTCTTTTTTTTTTAAAAAAAAGAAGGATACTTCAAGAATCTCACTGGGTTTCCTCTTCTGCTTGCACCTCTTCATCATCCCCCTCTTTTGGGATAGGTTCAGTCTCATTGGACAACAATGTCGTTGTTGTTTAGTCATTAAGTCGTGTCCAACTCTTCGTGACCCCATGGACCAGAGCACGCCAGGCCCTCCTGTCTTCCACGGCCTCCCGGAGTTGGGTCATATTCATGTTGGTCGCTTCGATGACACTGTCCAGCCATCTCATCCTCTGTCGTCCCCTTCTCTCCTCTTGCCTTCACACTTTCCCAACATCAGGGGCTTTCCCAGGGAGTCTTCTCTTCTCATGAGATGGCCAAAGGATTGGAGCCTCAGCTTCAGGATCTGTCCTTCCAGGGAGCACTCAGGGTTGATTTCCTTCATGTACATACAGTGTAGCAAAATAGTTTGATCCTGTTGATTCTCATTGTATAGCCTCTAGAATTGTAAGTTTCAAGATTTCATAATTTGTTATCAGCTAAATTGCATTATTATTATTTTTGTAAAGGAAAGATGGCACTGAAAATAAGCAGCAGAGCTTCTTGTGTAAGCTTTAGGGAAAGCTTAAGAACAAAACATTTTATTGATGAAAAATTTTATTGTCTGTTGGATGCTTTCCATTAGGAGAACCCACTGCGAATGAGGAGAGAGAAGTTCAAAAGGTCAAGATTATCTCAGTGTTCTGAAAGCCCCAGTATGGGATCTTTAAGTGTTCCTAAGGTAATGCAAACAAAACAGCCACTGCAGGCGGAATAGCCCTTAATATTGCCTGAAATCTTGTTAATCTGGGGCAATAAATGGATTTTGTTTTTTTTTTTCCCTCTCTAGAGCCAGGATCATGACACCATCAGTTTTTCTGACACTAGCACAGTAGATCTGAGGTCTCCTGCCTTCCAAATACCTCTGAAGAACAAGAAGGAGCCTAAGAACTGTTTTCCACATGGTAAATGACAATGTTCTTAGTATCAAAATACTAAGCATATATATTTTTTAAAATCAGTGGCAGGAATCATTTAGTAGGTTGCAACTAGAGTAGGCCCATTGGATGAATGGGGATTTGGTGAGCCAACCCCTATGTAAGTTCCCTTGATTCAGTGAGCCTGCTCTAATGGCCACTTACTGGTGGATTTCAGCTGGTTAGTGGTGGGTAATGTTTTTGATAGGTATGCTATATGTCAGCTAAACAACATGGAGCAATGGTTGTTGTGGGTTTTTTGGGCTCTTTGGCCGTGTTCTGAAGGTTGTTCTTCCTAACGTTTCACCAGTCTCTGTGGCCGGCGTCTTCAGAGGACAGCACTCTGTGCTCTGGTGTAGTCTGCCTGGGAGTTGAGTATTTATGGCTGTGAGATAGGCTTTTGTCCTTTTCAGGAGATGGGTGATTAGTGTGCCTTGTTGTGGGTGTGTTGTTGTGGTAAGGAGGAGAGAGTATCTGTCACTGTGATTGATGGGTGTCATTAGCTGGTCTTTTGTGTGTAGTGATCCCTGGTCCTTGTGGCTGGGTAGAGGTCATTGACCTTTTGCAGGCTGTATTTTTGAGAGCTGGGAGCCAAATTTTGTTGAGTTTCAAACTTTCGCCTTTTTTGTTGAAGTTCATGGAGCAATGCTATTCATGTGTGAATCACAGTATATAGGTAGCCCTATACTACCTACGGTGTGATTTTGTTTCTAAAATACTGTTTTGAAGAGGACATGACAAGACACCCAGGCAGGGAGGAGCACTGTAATTCCAATCCTGTGCCACAGCCAAGCTAATGGGCCCTCCTGCTCTGCACCATAAGAGCCACCGCTAAACACGCATTGCACCATTAGACATGGAATGGGCCCATTTCAATCTTCTTGAGTGCCATTCTGTTACCCAGTAGTTGTGATGGGGAAATATCTCATTTTCTCCAGCATCTCAATTTTTCAAGCTTGTGTCATCTGGAATACAAACAAACCTGGTAAATGCTTCAAAGACAAATTGGAAGCAGGATTATCTGTCATCTACCCCAGTTCCATTCATAAGTATTGGCAGCATGGGGAAGACCATGTTGTACTTGTCTGCCATATAGATTTTAAAGACCGGGGGGGGGGGCACTCTTGGAAACCAGGGTAGAACAAGTCTAACGGATGAGTGATGAAGCCTGGTAAAGACACAGCCTTGGGTTGGGATGGAGGAATTTGATGGAAGTTTTGATTTCTTCCCCGTTCAGCTTTTTTAAAAAAAAATGTAGATTTTTTTTTTTGCATAATCTTAAAAAATGAATTTTAATTCTTATTAAAAATGTAAAACATTCTGCTAGGCTGCTCGGTATTTAGGAAGCATTTTCTTCAAGGAAGCATGGCACAAAATTGTAGGCACCTTTTCAGGGTTACTAGACCACCAGTTTTATCAGGATAATGCTGCAAATGGTGGGGTGGGGAGAAATAGGAAACTTTCTGCCACCCCCCAAAAAAGGATTAACAGATTAAACCATGATGTTTCTCTGTCCCTGTCTGGTCCCATTTGGGACAAAGGAGAAGAGACAGCAGCTATTCAAATATGGCTCTCTCAGGTGATGCACCACTACAGTAGTCTTTGAGTGCAGCCATTATGATGGTTGAGAAGGTATAATCAAATTGTCACCCGCAAAAGTTATTGCATACATGCACTGAGACACAGATTATTAGCCACAAATGTAAATATGTAAATGTATATATTATACAATCACTTGCTACATTTCCCTTTTAAAATTAGAATGTAATACATCATGAGTAGAATAACGAGTTAAGTATTCCTGCATTACAATTGACAGATCAGACAAAATATCTATTTTTCCCTCTCGTCTACTCCTAGATGATTCGTTTTAAGCAACACACTTCTGTTTGGGCCCCTGCTTGGCGATCAGCCTTGGGGAACAGCCAGCTCGATGCAAGGAAACGGAGTAAATATTCCAGTGTGCTAGTTTACCCACGATAACTTTGCTTCTTCAGGCCTCCTCATGTATGCATTGCGCACAGAAAAGGCAGCGCCATGAATAGAGAAGCAAGGAGGAAATGTTTTGCTGCTCTTCTCCCGAGACGGTGCAATCTCTCACAAATACATCTTTGATTTCCTACCCTTCTTTTGGATCATTTCAAGATTTGATTTCTCTTTATTTCAGTTGTGGTCAACTGCTTCCCATGTTGCAGCATCAACACAAATAAATTTCCCGGTAACGTTTGGTGGAACTTTAGAAAAACCTGCTACCAAATTATAAAACACAGTTGGTTTGAATCCTTCAGCATATTCATGATATTACTGAGCAGTGGAGCCTTGGTAAGTTTACTATAATATCCTCCTTTAATCAGAACGCTGTACTTTTTTAGCCAGCTCTGCTTTTCTTTGGCTTCTGCTACTGCCCAGGAGGATTCCCCCCCAAAAAATGTATATAAAGCATGTTTAGTTTAACCATTTGGTCCCCCCAACTGCATGTTACAGTCCTAACATATATTTTTCACAATGCATACTTTACATTATATCCTTGTCTGGATGGATTCCACCACCAGTAATTCTCTCTATTCAGTGTTGCTCCCAGTGTCTGAAAGTCGTACACTTTTGTATGCTTTTGGAGAGGGAGAGGCTTAACTTTGTCTACACAAAGTTGCAGAACATCTAATTTTAAATTTTAAAAAAACAACTCTTAGAATGGCAGAGCTGGAAAGGACTCTTATGCCTAACTTCTGGCTCTTCAATCAAACACTCAAGCCACTGAGCAGTTTAAATTCATCCTAATTGTTGCTGATGTTTGTTTGCTAAGATGCTAGGTATTTTTGTCTATTTATATTTCTTCATATTATTTAATCATATGTCAATTTTAGTGGCAGGTAGTAAATAAAACCCAAAGAATCATGCGCTGAGTTCCATGTGCCCCAGGGTATCTCTTGAATGGCAGCTCCTCCAGGCATCTTGCAGACCACTTTTGAAACTGAAGTGGGTTTAAGAAATCACAATAGACCTGGCCATGCCTATGGGTGCACCTAAAAGAAGTCAATAAACTAGGTGAGAGTAGTTTAAATATTACTCTTAAAAAAGATTTTCTTTGAAAAATAGGATTTTTTTTTGATCAGTTGATCAGTTGTTAGCTTTTCCTGTGAAACTCTCCCAGTGGGTAGCACTTTCTCTGTTAGGAACTGATCACCGTGGGGGTCTTTGCTGATTCTGTAGACATTTAGACAAGCTGAATGTACAAGTCTATTCTAACATCACTCATCCCCTTTCTTGAGTCCTTATCTGGCATGTTGTTCTTGACACCATTACAACAGCTCTCCAAAAAGTACTCACATTTGATTTCTGACATTCTAGATATTCGAAGACATTTATCTCGAGCAGAGAAAAAACGTAAAAACCCTCCTGGAATATGCAGACATATTTTTTTTCTACTTTTTTTCCCTGGAGATGCTTCTGAAATGGGTGGCTTATGGCTTCCAGAAATATTTCACCAGTGGCTGGTGTCTTCTTGATTTCTTTATTGTATGTGTAAGTATCATGTATACTTTTGTAGTATATTTAGAATTATGCAGATACGTTCTTTACGCAGAGATCCATGTGATTAGAAATCACTGGCATAAGGAACGCAGTAGGTGGAGGGGAGAGCAAAATGTGTTCATAAATTCATCAGAAGGTATGCCAAGAGTTCCTTGGCAAACAGCAGGGAAAGGATCTGCTCTGTATCCTTGTGTTTGATTTCAAGAGTATGTTTTACAAGTTAAACAGCCAGTATTTTTCTTTAATGTTCCTAGGTGTCCTTTCCTCTATCAGCAGTTATACCACAGGAGAGAAGTATGTGTGACACCACGATCTCCGTAAAATCTCTCAGAACCCTGAGGGCCTTGAGGCCCCTTCGAGCGTTGTCCAGGTTTAAAGGGATAAAGGTACTGCTCTCTTTAAATGTATGTTTCAAATGTTACCGTGATGCTTGCTTTAGGTCAGTTCCCTCTTTTCCTGCTTATTTATTCAGGGAATTTTCCATGCCCCCCTACCTGACAAAGCCTCTGCTACCCCATGTTCTTCCTTCAACTTCTCTTCTCCCTCACTTTCTGCTGCTTTCCCCCATCTTGACTAGATAGGGTATATCTAGTGTGCCAGGCCCTGCCTATGCACATGGGGGCTGATCCCTCACTAAGGAGGGTGCTCTGGTGAACAGTCGCTTGTGTCCAGTAATGGCTCCGCCTTGATCAAGTTGCTCGCCTGCGAATTTGCTGGCCGGTGAGTTCCCATTGTTCTCGGCGGTTGACAGACCTATTCTGTACACGGATGTGCTGACCCGTGTCTTTCATTCCCTTGTGTAGGTGGTAGTGAATGCCCTTGCCGGCGCCGTTCCTTCCATTGGGAACGTACTGCTCGTATGCGTCGTTCTTTGGCTCCCATTTAATATCCTCGGAGTGCAACTCTTTGGAAGAAAATGTAGCAACACAGTTCCGGATAATGCCTGTAAAAACATCAGTTTTAATCATGTTGGCATGGGATATTTGGCTCTCCTCCAGGTGGTATGTTCAATCACACATATATTTTCTGGGAAAAAACAGCTGGAAAAACACATTTACAACCAAATAATGATATTTCCCTATTGCAGACAGAGGTGAAATTCATTTTTGAAACAAGATACTTTAAATCAAAGCAACCTGAAATAATAATGGTTGAATTCAGGTGAAATTATATTTAGAGCAGATTCACTGAAATGGATGACTGTATGTGAAATCAGCATCGTGTGTTGCTGGCAGTTCAAATCAATGATCTTAAGTAGCATCTCCCCCAATCTAGTACTCTTACACCTTGATTTTGTTAGACTTCCTAGATCTAACAGCCTCCATTATTAGGAAGATTAAAAAACAGCAACACAGAGTTAGAATCCAAAGTTGAATTTTTATCAACAAACCTGAGTTATGAAAAACTGAGTTTTGAAGGGAGCTGCTACACTATTCTTTCCAAGAAAAGTCGCTCATCTTCAATTATTGCACTTTTTAAATTAACACAACTTTAAATGTATTTGAATATTATAACTGATGTTTCTTTGTCAAAACCATCATTGCCATTCTCCATCTGGAAAAAGAAATTACAGATTGACAAGATATTGACAACGTGTTCTTTCATGACAATATTAAATGCAATTGATGTGGAACGAGGATGGAACAGATTTACGACTGATTAAATTCAAAAATGATAGTGGCCAGAAATAGACCAACTTGTCCATCTTTAGTGAGGGAGAAATATGTGGAATATGTAGACAAGACACATGTCTGTAAAATGCCAAGTAGATACTTGCTGTGGTAACGGCATCCAGTAGCCATTGTCAGGATCAGATCATGACCGCCATTTCTTCCTGCTGTTTTGAGATGTGTGTCTTCCCTTTACGCTTTGTAAACTCATCACAACACACACACAGGTGCACTGTTTGAATGGAGACATTTTATTGTTGTTATTTAACCTTTTTAAAGATTGCTGCACAAAACATAATGTTTAAATCTCCGCAACGTGACGGATCAGAGAAATGTTAGGTTCCACAGAGGCTTCTTCTTTCCCTTAGTTTGTTTAGGGTAACATTCTGGGGAAATGAAAAAAAACTTGTTTAGAACTGAGTACTTTCTCAGCTGTTTTCTGTGGGGTTTTTTTTTTTATACATTTGATTTTTCAGTGAAAAGTTTGAATCCATATAAATATATAAAATATAAATAAAATACCACAAGTAGTTCAGATATATAAGTAGCAGTTTGCTGTGGCAAACTTGCAAAATGTAAAGAAAAGCTCTAAATTCATATTTCTATCCCAGCCAGTCTTTCTACCAGTGAATGAAACTGCCAGGTTACAGATTAGAAAACAGATGAACCTCCTTGAGTTCACACTGGAGATCTAGAACAGAAGTGGGGCAAAAAAAGGGATACAGTGGTTGTGCGCAATGCTCTCACCATATTTTCTTTTTAAATTGTGGTCTTAAAAAGTTGGAGTGCAACGAGGCGCATGTTCTATCACTTACTCCTTAGCCTGGTTCCATAACGGAACTGAGATCGACTGGGAAACCACATGCTTGTAATGGCAGACCATGTGGTGACCGGGTGTGAAGGAATTCAACTCTCTTAAATGTGGCTCTCTTGGAACAGACTCCCATCCTTATTTGTGTGCATGTATGGGGCAGGCAAAGGGAGGTGGTGGCACTGCAGGTTACAATGCAGAATTCTTTGTGTGCTGCGGGGTCAGAAGACCAGCAGTCGTAAGATCGAATCCATGTGACAGAGTGAGCTCCCGTCGCTTGTCCCAGCTTCTGCCAACCTAGCAGTTCGAAAGCATGTAAATGTGAGTAGATAAATAGATACCACCTCGGTGGGGAGGTCACGGCGTTCCATGTCTAGTTGCGCTGGCCACATGACCACGGAAACTGTCTGCGGACAAACGCTGGCTCTACGGCTTGGAGACGGGGATGAGCACCGCGCCCTAGAGTCAGATACAACTGGACTAAATTACGAGGGGAACCTTTACTTATGGGGCAGGCATGCAGGGGAAAAAACCCAGTCCTAATGTCCCTATCATTTCTGTTGTGGACTTCGTTACACTGAGGAGGAAAAGGTAAGGCAGACAGAGTTACACTCTGTGTGTACTCTCTGTGTACAAAATGACAAAATGATACTGGAAAATGTTTATGGTGCTGTGGTTGGGTTGGACACAGAATCTGATTATCCCTTCTGGCCTAGACAAAATCAGGTATAATAATTTACAGACTCCTTCACTGACATTGCTTGTTTATATTTTTGTCCAGGCAACGTTTAAAGGTTGGATGGAGATTATGTATTCTGCAGTAGATTCATCTAGTGAAGTAAGCCATGAAAGTTCTTCTGTTTTTCAGTTGCTTTTCTGCATACTCCATGTGTGTGTTTGTATGTGTATGAGATAGTACTTAGGCAATTTGCACCAAAATTTGTATTATTTGGTGCTCTGCGCCTGATATAATTAGTCCCATGATATGTTTAGTATATCATATTTTATATTGTTGACCGTTCTAAATTTCTTCCCCTCTGATGTTTTTTCTCTCTCTTCTGAACCCATGATTCCATTCCCATCCAAATGGGATGAGAAATTTGCTGTATAAAGCACATGCATATACTTTTTGATGAGTGTAAAAGAAATCACACACAGCATCCTAAAATTACAAACTTATTGTTCTTAAGAGCGGCTTATCTTATCCAGGTGATAACATGCTGACCTGGTCAGAGAAGGAGTTTGTGCCACTTAGCACATAACCAGCTTCTCCTCCCTGCCTTGAAGTGGGATCGTCTTCCATTCCTCTTTAGCCATTTCAGCCTAGAGAGTCTAGGCTTTAAACATCCTTTGCTTGCCCTGGTCATTCTGCTATAAGGGGGAGCGAGCAAGGTGCCATCTCTGCGGCACCTGGCTCCATGGACCACCTCCCAGCTGGTGTTGTCCAGGTGAGGGGCTCCCCATATGTGAGGTCGTTTGTGTGCTTCTTTTCATTTCATTATATTATGTTGCAACCACGGGCGGTACACCTTCTGTTGCAGTAGTGGCTGGCTGCCTCTCATCATCAAAGAATGCAAGCTCAAAAGTTTCTGGCTGGTCCAAAGCCCCCGATTACTACAATGACAGCAGCTGCAGCATGAGCACAATAGCTTTTCTGTTCTCTTCATCAATACGCTGATCTCCGTTCAACTTTATTTTAGGAGAACGGCCAGCCGTGTTTCGAAAACAGAGTCTATGCCTACCTTTATTTTGTGGTTTTTATCGTATTCGGGTCGTTCTTCATGCTGAACCTTTTCATCGGAGTGGTTATCGACAACTTTAACCAACAAAGGAAAAAGATATGTACCGGCATGAATATATGGATTTTTTTTTTTGCATGATTGCTCCTAGAAATAGATCTACACCTTCCGCCAGTATACTTTGTTAAATAAAATGTAAATAGAAATATATGGTAAAATAGTGTAAAATTTAAATCTTACTATGACTTTTAAATATAAGCAATAATATTTGTTTAAAACTCACTTTGAAGTTCCAGCCTAAATTTCCCAAAAGTGAGACTTCGGGAAAAGGACTGGATAGTTTGCTGTACAAGAGAGAGTAAACAACTACAGGCGTTTGAGAAACGAAATGCCCAGTTCTTGTTCAGTGGCTTCATTTGGGAAACAAATAAGCTGATAGCCCATCAAGATCATGTGATAGGATAGCCATGTCATAATAACGTTCTTGCTAGTGAAACCATTTGGGATCAGCAGGATCCTCTAGCTTGGCAGGATCATTGAATGGGTGAAAAGAAAGCAAAAAAAAAATTGAGGTGGCTTTTAGAGAGCAAGGGTAAACTGCTCCAAGAACATCTCAACCGTCCTTGAAAACCTGGTTAGGATTGCCATAAATCAGAAGCCACGCAAGAACACGTAACAAGAACATACTGAATAAATTAAAGTTGGAGAAGAACATTTTGTCAAAGTGCTTATACTATGAAAAGCGCAAGCAGAAAGGTAGATGGTTGTTGTGGGTTTTATCGGGCTCTTTGGCCGTGTTCTGAAGGTTGTTCTTCCTAATGTTTCGCCAGTCTCTGTGGCCGGCATCTTCAGCACAGAGTGCTGTCCTCTGAAGATGCCGGCCACGGAGACTGGCAAAACGTCAGGATGAACAACCTTCAGAACACGGCCAAAGAGCCCAAAAAACCCACAACAACCATCAGATCCTGGCCGTGAAAGCCTTCGCAAATACACAGAAAGGTAGATACTTAGACCAATGCTTTTGAAAATATGCATGGATCTTCATGCAAGCTTTTTTGGCCAAACTGATTTGGAGGTGGTTTGAAACTGAGTGTATGATGATGATGTGATACTAGAACTGAGATTCACACATCTCTTGAGAAGCACAGATCTGGAGAAGAGAGATGAGAGATTGAAAGCTACAATTCATTTTTTGTTCTGCTATAATTTTGAGACTTTTGCCTTTGGTACCTTCTTTTATTAATGCTGTGGAACTAAAGCTTATGGTTTAGAAAGATGCCCTCCACACCCCTGAGCATGCAGATGTCATCTCTGAGACAACAGAAGCTACCATAACAAGTTTTTAACTGTTAACTCCCATTTTGTGATAGATAGTAGTACATATTTGACTTTGTATACTATCCGTTCTTGTGCGTTAAACTGAAAGAAGGTCAGTATCTACAGGCAGAAAGATACATCTCAAATTTATTTGAAGTGTTATTCTCTTTTTTTTATACCTAGGTGGAGAACTTATCTTTTTGTCAGAGGACCAAAAAAAATATTATAATGCACTAAAAAAACTTGGAAGCAAGAAACCACACAAGCCTGTTCCACCACCCCTGGTAAGAGCATTGCAAACAGAAATGTGTTTCCTTAATTAGCATTGTCAGTTGACAACTAAGAACAGCTTTTCAAAAACTACTGTATGTATATTAAAGCAAATTAGTTAAGGTAGAAGCATTTTCTGTTCAGATCGCAGTCAGATTGTTCTATCTCTTCTGATATTCCTCAGTTACTTCAGGGAAAGAGGGAAATGACTGGGAAGTCTGAAGAACTGAGTATGTTTTCTGCATTGCTCTTCACTAATGCAAATATTTTCCTCTCTCGTTACAGAATAAGTACCAAAGATTTCTTTTTGACATTGTAAACAAGCAAGCGTTTGATATCTTTATTATAAGCCTGATTTTGTTAAACGTGGTGATCATGATGGGAGATCATGAAGGAGAAAGTAAAGAAACCAAAAACCTGCTTGAAAACATAAATATTATCTTTGTCAGTATTTTTACTGGAGAATGTCTCGTGAAAATTTTGGCTTTGAGGCTGCATTTCTTCAAGGACAACTGGAATATATTTGATTTTCTGGTGGTGATTCTGTCTGTACTTAGTAAGTAAAAATAAGAGAGAGAGAAAATCTTTGACACTCCCCCCTCCCATCCCTGTATACTGGGGTTTCAGGAATTAGCATGTTTGTACTAATTTATTTATTTATTTGTTTATTTTATATCCCGCCTATCTGGTCAATTACGACCACTCTAGGCGGCTTACAGCATAAAAATACACATTGAAATACTAATTTATGTATAGAATATAGCTTGAGACACATACCCAGCAGTAACGGTTTGCCATGGAGGCAAGCTTCTTCCTTCTCGGATGGACCCAGTGTATGTATGAAAAGACAGCAAAATGCCAGTGCTCAGAAATGTATATGTGGTTATCTTTGTTGTATAGGGTCTTTCACAACTTCCACCAGATTATTAGAAACAGCTTGCTTTGATAGCACTGATCCCCAGGGTAGGTAAAGGAATAAAGAGCAGGAATCCATGTAAGTTCCCTCCTTGCTGAACAATTAAACCATTTGTGGTGAAATCAAAACCCACTACAGCTGGATATGCTCCATGGTGTTAGGGGTAGATACTTGTTTTGATTGGGAACAGAACCTTTAAAGCAAGGGGTCTCCAAACTATGGCCCACAGGCCACATCCGGCCCACCTTGCCTTTTTATCCAGCCCGACAGACACTGCAGGCTCAGGTCCGTTCCCTTCAGCCTGAGTGTGCATGCGCATGCATTCCTTCGGCCCTCGAAAATGTGTCAAATATATGATGTGGCCCTCGTGCTGAAAAGTTTGGAGACCCCTGTTTTACGTCCCGTAAGATGTGCTTTCTTTTGACAAAGTAGCATATTTGAAGAGAAAAGCCTGAAAAGACGAGGCATAGTTCTCTTTAATAACTGGTGATTATATGATAAATAGGATTTTAAAAAATTGTATGTATCCATCTTCTTGTACTAGGTAGCACAAACAGTGTAATTTAATGTTAAAAACCCAGTGTTTACAAGGAGGCAACACATACCCAAGTTTGTACTGTGCCAGAGGACCGGTGTCACTTGCAGTGTGTGATGAATGAATGTAATTTTGCCAGCCTAGGTTAGTTTTTCAGTGGAACGAGAATGTCAAATTGAAGAATCAATTATTATCCTTGCTCAAAAAGAGGATCTTTGCTTGGCCTCCCGCCAACCTGCACCCCTAGTATGACCTCTTATGTACAGTGAGAGGAAATGGAAATATGTTAGCCTGAAATTGAATTGGGTGTAGCGATGAGGTGTCCAAGTAATGTCATAAGGCAGTGATTCCCAACCTTGGGTCCCCAAATGCTCCTGGACTAAAACTCCCCAAAGCATTCACCCTTGGCTTTGCTGGCTGGGATTTCTGGGATTTTGGTCCAAAAACATCTGCGGACAGAAAGTTGGGAACCACTGTCATAAGGGATCACTGAAGCCAATGACATTTGCTTGCTCCGATATCCGTTGGTTGTATCTACTGGTTGAATGATGACTCTCATGCCAGCAGGGCCATCAGCTGTATTTTCTCAATCAAGTCCAATATTTTTTTTATTCTGTTCTGTCTCTCTGCTCTGCTTTTGCAAGTCTGGAAATGGAACAGAATACAAATGGAAGCACTTTAAAAAGGGCTAATGGGGGGGGGGGAAGGATTTGGCGCATCTTCCCTCACGCTCCCTGTCCAGCAGTGACACCACTGTAGCAAACCACAATAATGCTAATTATAAGCAGAATTTGTGTTTGGCAGGAAAGTTCAGCAGTTATTTGAAGATGAATTACTTTGGCAGTTTTAACAGTACAAAGAAGAGCTTAAGGTCTAAACTGGAACCTATATTGTGCTGTCAATTTTTTTCCAAAAAAAATAAAGAACTACTTTTTAACAGGTGCTGCAATATCTGGCCTCCAAGAGAGTTTTGATTTCCCGCCTTCGATCCTGAGAGTGATTCGCGTGGCCCGGATTAGCCGATTGCTGAGACTTATCCGAGGGGCCAAAGGGCTCCGGACCCTCCTCTTTGCCCTGCTGATGTCCCTTCCTGCTCTGGTCAACATTGGGCTCCTCCTTTTTCTGATTATGTTTATTTATGCCATTTTTGGCATGACCAACTTTGCCTGTGCCAGCTGGACTGGAGGGATCGACAACATTTTTAATTTCCAAACCTTCGGCGGCAGTATGCTTTGTCTCTTCCAAATCACCACGTCGGCTGGCTGGAACGATCTTCTCAACCCCATGCTCGGCAGCAACAGCAACAGCACTTGCGCTGGCAAAGCGGAACGAGGGGGTCCCTGTGTCAACCGAGGCCTGGCCATTGCCTACTTCGTTAGCTATATCATTATATCATTTCTCATAGTCGTGAACATGTACATTGCCGTCATCCTCGAGAACCTGAACGTCGCCACTGAAGAAAGTACGGAGCCCCTGGGTGATGACGATTTTGAAATTTTTTATGAGGTCTGGGCCAAGTTTGACCCTCAAGCGACTCAATTTATTTCTTACTCGGCCCTGTCAAACTTTGCAGATTCTCTGGTGGAACCTTTGCGCATCCCGAAGCCAAACCGGCAACAGCTGCTGTCCATGGATCTTCCCATGGTCAATGGAAATAAAATCCACTGCTTGGATATTTTGTTCGCTTTTACCAAAAGGGTGCTCGGAGAAGCTGGCGAGATGGACACGCTGGAGTCTCAGATAGAGGAGAAATATCCAGAGAAAATTGCCTATGAACCCATCATAACGACTCCCAAGCGGCAAATGGAGGAATGTGCCATCGTCATCCAGAAGGCTTTTAGGAGGCATCTCTCTCGGCGTGCGATTGAGGAAGCCCGTCAGAAAACCAGCAGAACCAGCCTCCTGGAAAGCATACCTGAGGAGGGAGGTTCCTCTACCCTGAGACTATATGAAAGTGAAGAAGAAAGTGATGCAGACGGTTCCCAGAGCCCTACCTCTTTATGTATTCCTCCCTCTTATAGCAATGTCACAAGCACCGCTGACCACTTTCCACAGGATAAAGTCTCAGAGAACATGACTGGCAATGCCAAGTGATTTATACTTCAATGTTTTTCTCGCCACACTCTGATTTTCTAAGACATGTAAGGTTGCGATCATATTTCTTCCATTATGGCCACCATAATCCAAGTGTTCAGTGAGCAGCTTTTCCTTTGATATGCTTAAATCTTCCTGGACTTAGAGAGAGAGAGAGAGACCCACTGCCAGAATAACTTAGGCTGTGCCATGGTGCTCCTACTGATGTAATTGAGATGAGACTCAAGTCAAATCCTTCCTAATGGTGGGGAAGGTAGAGGCAATGCGTAACCAGCAAAAAGTGGCCTCCTGGTTGCCAAGTGGAAGGATGTCTGATGGGGATGCTGTTGCCGGAGCTAAGAAGTATCCCTTGAGCTGCTCTGGCTGGAGGGCAGGTCTCTTCCATTTCCTTCTTTGACCTTAGCTCATTGGTGCCGCTCCAGATTAATCTCTGTTTGACTTTCCTCAGGCCATCAGTGCTGTTGGTTTGAGAAAGAGTTCGGGCATGGGATTTTTCAGTTAGTTTTTAAAAAAAGGATTCCCAATAGGAACAGAAGGCATGGTTGGCCGGTTGGCCCATCAATTCCAAATGAAATTGCATTAAAACATGGAATTTGCACTCAGAACTAATTAATGTACAGCTTCTTTATGTAGCACAATGTGAATATAATTACCATATTTTTCGCACCATAAGACACACTTTTCCCCCACAAAACAGGGGGGATGGAAAGTCTGTGCGTCTTATGGAGCGAAGAAAACAGATTATATTTTCCTGTTTTCTTCTCCTAAAAATTGGTGCGTCTTATGGAAAGGTGCGTCTTATGGAGCAAAAAATACGGTAGTATAAAATGATGTAGCCATTATCTCTGCCCATAAAAGCTTCAATGCAAACATTCATGCAGTGCGGTAAGGTAACTAGTGGATTTCTTCGATGAGTTATAGAGACCATGTTGTTCTCCAGATATGTTGTAGGAGCCTCTTGGTGCAGTGGTTAAACGGCAGTACTGCAGCCAAAACTCTGCTCATGACCGAGGTTCTATCCCAGGTAGCCGGCTCAAGGTTCACTCAGCCTTCCATCCTTCTGAAGCTGGTGAACTGAGTACCTAGTTTGCTGGAGCAGGGTGTGTGTGCCATGTGTAGCCTGCATAATTAAATTGTAAACCACCAAGAGAGTGCTTTAAGCGCTATGGGACAGTATCTAAGCAGCACGCTTTGCTTTGCTTTTGTAAGACTGCACATGACACCATCCCTAGCCATCATAGCTTATGGTAGGGGACGATGGGAATTGCAATTCACCGGCATCTGAATGTCCCTCATTCCTGACTTCTCATCAACATCACCTATGTATATACCCAAATTGCTTAAGTAAGCAAACAAAGTTATTTGCTTGGTGTATGTTATACTACAAACAATATTTCAAAATGATATTACATGAATAAAAACAATTGCATTTTCATAGTGTTTTGTTTCCTCAGGGAACCTAGCGGGGTGGGAACTTGCATTTGAGTCACTGATCATACAGCTTTTACAAAGTGTTAATGCCTAACCATAGCACCTGGAGAAAACTAGCAAATGAATGGAAGCAAGATTCTTTGGAGCCTCGGCCTGCATTTGTCTTCAGTGCTGAGATGGTTGGACAGTGTCATTGAAGCGACCAACATGACTTTGACCCAACTCTGGGAGGCAGTGGAAGACAGGAGGGCCTAGCGTGCTCTGGTCAATGGGGTCACAAAGAGTCAGACACGACTTAAGGACAAAACAACAACAACAATGTAGTTATAACAAGGTTTTTTTTAAAAAAAATACTAGAATTGAGCACCAGTAATTCCTGTTTCATCTAAAGGTCCAAAACGATGGTCCTATGGGGAAAATTTGCTTGACGATGATTGGTTCCCTGCTTCGGGAACTGACTTTTCGCTAGACGACGATTCTAAAATAGGTGATCGGCGGCTCTAAAAATGGCCACGCACTGTGCAAAATGGCTCCCCGCTGTTTTTAGCATGGGTTCTTTGCTTTACAGGCACCGGAAAATGGCCGCCCTATGGAGGATCTTCGCAAAACGAGCAGGTATTTCACCCATTGGAATGCATTGAACGGTTTTCAATGCATTTCAATGGGTTTTTTTAATTCGCTTGACGACGATTTCGCTTAACAGCGATTTGAATGGAACAGATTATCATCATCAAGCAAGGCACCACTATATTTTAATAGAAAGAAAGAAAGAAAGAAAGAAAGACCTCTAATTTATCCTGGAAACACATTGACAAGTAGCATAAGTAAGTAGGATGTTAGTGTAATCTGAATGACGGCCTCCAATCAGATTTTTGCTAGCTGCATTTTGAACCAATGAAAGCTTTTGGTCTGTCTACAAAGGCAGCCCAACATTACAGTAATCTAACTTCAAGGGACTACAACCAGGCCTTGCTTCCCTGCGCATTAAAAAAACCTCCATTGGCATATACAAAACACTTCTGGTAACCGCTGCCCCTTGGCCTTCCAGAAGCAGGGCCAACTCCCGGAGTGCAGTCAGCTAACCTTCTGCCTCCAGTTAAGGCAACCTTTGGTCCAAAGCGCCATGGCATGGAAATGTGCATAATGCAGCCCTTCTCATGGCAGCAGAACATGTTCTTGGAGCAGAAAAAACAGCAGACAAGGAAAGCAACAGGTAACTATCATTTCTCTACTATCCACTATCCGACAAGGGAGAAAATGGATCATTTGATTGTGCTTTCATCCTTCCATGGTGATATTACAACGTTAGGCCGGAACTGTGTGGACAGTTTCACACTGTAACTTTGTTTTCCTTCTGGTTTTGTAAATGGTCCTTAGGAATGGACCTCAAGAGATGGGAAACCTTGACCTCTGAGCGTTCAGCCTGGGGGCAGGCAGTGCATCGTGGCCTCTCCCAATTTGAAGAGACCCTTGTCCAGCAGGCTGAGGCAAAGAGGCAGTCCTGAAACCAGACAAATCAGGGAGCTGGATAGGGGGACAGACTATATTTGTGTTCAATGTGGAAGGGATTGTCACTCCCCGAATTGGCCTTCTCAGCCACACTAGACGCTGTTCCGAGACCTCTATTCAGACCACGTGACCATAGCCTCTCGAGACTGAAGGATGCCTACACACAGGTTTTGTAAACTAGAAAACCAAAAAAAGAAGAGGGAAACTGTCAAATATTAGAAACCTTTTGTCATCTTCGGTGACAGAATTGTATCTCTAAATGAATAAACAAACAAAACAAGCAAATCTGATGAATGCTGTATCCATATTTGCCAGAGAAGCAAGACTGTTTCCTTGTCTTTGATATCCAAGGCACCTTTTTCCAGATCTAGACTGTAAGCAAAGAGCCCACACTGTAAATAATTTAACTCTTCAAAGATGTGTTGAGAGACTGAGGAACTGTGCAACAGAGGGTGCATTTTATATCCAAAAGCCATTTAGCGTTCCTAATGGCTATCAAGGCAAAGGCATCCACTATTTTATATCAGGATGACATGTTGGTTACTTATCCATGTCTTGATCAAAAGAGCTAATGAAATTTGAAATCTACCGTTAATAAAATATAAAGGAAAATATATTCATTACTCATATTCTGAATCTTACAAGCAGGATTGTTTATTACAAAGCTTCCTACCCCACTACCGTTAACTTTAGCAAATACAAGTGGGATCCTACTATTGATTGATCACACTGTGGTTTTAAAGTTTTTAATGAAAGAATAATGTTCTCGTGTTATGTTAATGGGTTGGTGCCATTTTAGCCGCCATGGGTCCCTACAGAGGGCAAAAGGCAGCAGAATGGAATGAATAAAGAAAATCAGCCCTGGATTTTGTCTCCTTCAAGTGTTCAAAGGATTGTTACGACCTTGGGCCCAAACCTTGTGTACTGCTTCATTGGTAATCAACATAAGCACTCATCATATGCAGTGTTTCCAACACTGGGCAGTGATCACAACGCTGGCTCGGTACACATGGGATCCTTCTGTTATTCTTTTGGGAGAAACTCTAAAAGGGCTAGGATGATCAAGAACAAACCCTTGGCATCTACTTCAGGGAGATTACAAATTAGGGGCATAAACCCACATTGTCCAGGCCTGTGGGCCATTCCTTCCTCAGCTACCTAGCAGTCCGAGGGATCCTGCTAGCAGAAGGCTGCCACCAACCCCATAGCTTTGCTACCTTTTTGTTTTGTATTGCTTTGCTTTGCAATGTGATTCTTTTTTCTTTCAGCAAAAGATGACCTTATTTTTTTTTGCAGAGTGCAACCTTTTTTCTTCTTCAGCACATCTGTCTAAATGTGCTGACAACGATGTCTGTTAGCTTCTCTTGAGAGGAGGCTGTTCCCGGCTGGGGGAGCGGTGCCCAAGTCTGCTCTGCTCTCCCTACTCCGAGCTTCAAGTAGCTTCAAAAATGGAGAGAGGCCAACTGTAGTAAAGTCCTTTGAGTTTTCGGCCTGCTCCTGGAGACCAGAATGTGCCGTGTACTTGAACCAACGTTCAGCATGGAGGCAGGCGGTGCATCACGGCCTCTTCCAATTTGAAGAGACCCTTATCCAGCAGGCCGAGGCAAAGAGGCAGTCACGAAAGCAGCCAAATCAGGGAGCTGGACAGGAGACAGATTGTCTTTGTCTTTGGTGTAGAAGCGATGGTCACTCTCGAATTGGCCTTCTCAGCCACACTAGACAATGTTCCAAGTCCTCCATACAGAGCACGTGACCCTAGTCTTTTGAGACTGAAAGATGCCTAATGAATGCTAAAATACACTAAGCCTTCTCTGTAATCATCACCTGATGCACTGTGATGCACAGTCAGTTTTACGTGACCCTCGTGGTGGTAGCCTTCCTTTCTCTGACATCTCTCTGGACCTGTTTACTGTCGAGTCATAATCACCTCCCATCTCAGTTTAGAACAAGAAGTTGACTGTGGGGAAAATTTATGCTGTTATGCTGTTACAATGTATATGTCTGTGGCAGTAGCAAATGGCAGGCCTCATGCTAAAACTGCAAGTCACTAGTTTCCAGTAAGGATGATCATTAACCTGCTGTCTATTGTCTCTGGGTAATGTAGTTAAAGGGTCTACCTGAGGAATGTTTACATTGGCTGTGTATTTGAAGTTAGCTGTGTCTGTTTACTGTTGACTGTCTGGTTACCAGCCTGTCTGTTTACCAACCACTGTGTTTACTGATGCCTTTGTATTCAAGGAAATTAGCTGTCTCTGTTTACTAGCACTCTGGTTATTCTGGCTGTGTATTCAGGAAATTAGTTACCTCTGTATTGATTAACTAGAGCAAATGTAGTAGGGGGATACAATAAAAGAAGAGAGGGCGGGGGAACGAGAGATTCGGCCTCTGAACAGCTGCCATACACTCGAGTGTCCCGTCTTTTCTTTTCCCCCTTGCTGGTCAAGGAGAAAGATCCCTGCCCTGAGGCTTCATCTGCAAGACCCCTACTTCCCCTCATCTTGCAGATCCCGACAGTTGACCAACATAACTACTGTAGACTCTCTCTCTTAAAGTGGATCGAATCCTCACATTAAAATAATCAGTGGTAAGCATGCCACACATTTTTGCTCTTGCTCCTACGTCTTCTGGAAAGATCATCTAAATGAGGCGGAGGAGAGTATTTACACAGAAGAGAAAGGACACTTCTGTTTTGGCATGCAGCCACAACAACAATTATCTCCCCCACTTTTTTATGCCATGTAATTGGAAAATCTTGTTTCAGTGCCTTAGCTCAGGGCTGTTTCTCTCTCTCTCTCTCTTTCTCTCTCTCTTCTTTGAACCACCGGGTTCTTTATTATAATGAATATTAGCCGGTGTCAACACTTTACCTTCCTTCCTAAGGGCCTCTGCTTCATAACAAAGTACACAGTCCTTTCCTATCAGAATGCACAATTTCCATTAAGTGCACCAAGTACAGCTTAGCTTCTTTTTGAACCCTGTTTCAGTGGTACCTTTGACTTCTCCAAACCTCCCTGGATGTAATAAACACACTCAATACAACCATGGCTCTTGCTAAATTTTAACATGATTCTTTTTTGTCCTGCTTTTCAAAAGGATTGAAAAGTATTTCTCCCACCTGCGCTGGTTTAGCTCATCTACTTGAGCATCTTTGGTGCTTTCCCTGCCTTTAAAGAGTCAACTCCACACTACAAAACAAACAGCTTCACACTATTTTATTTATTTATTTATTTATTTATTTATTTATTTATTTATTTATTTATTTATTTATTTATTTATTTATTTATTTATTTATTTATTTATTTGATTTTTACCCTGCCCCTCTAGACCATGTCTACTCGGGGCGGCTTACAAAATAAAACAGAACAGTATAAAAATATATAAAATCATAAAATTACAATTTCAATTTAAAACAATTAATTTAAAGAGAGGATTACCAAGATGGAATAGCAAAGAAAAGAAAAAAGGAGAAAGACTTAATTGACTGGAGGGAAGGCCTGCTTGAATAACCAAGTTTTTAACATGTATTTTAGCATGTATTAGGTTGTTAGCATGTCAAGAGATCCTCTCCGTTCCCATTGCTTCACTGCCCATTTATAGTTGTTATTTCCTGTAACTCGTTAAAATGGGTTCCTGTTATCTGCTGCTGAAAAGATTTGAATGCATTCGTTGTATGACTTGGGTGGATTGTGAACGGTAAATGAATGTGTGAATTGCAGTGAAATTATGGACTGCATCTCTCTCTCTCTCTCTCTCTCTCTCTCTCTCTCTCTCTCTCTCTCACACACACACACACACACACACACACACACACACACACACACACACACACACACACACACACACACACACACACACACACCAGTTTCCAGTTCACCCAAATCCCAAGCTCCACAGTTCCCTGTGCAGTCTCTCCGAGTTCTTTTGAGGAAAGGAAAATTTAAGGAAGCCTTCGCGAATACATTAAGGAAGTCTCCCTCTGCTTCTTTTAGAGTCCACACCAATTTTCAAAATTTCCAGATTGCTGTTTTTGCAACATTCGGATCCCTTCATATCCATTAGTAATCCTCTTTAGCACAAGCTCTGTTAGGCGTACTCTAACAGAATATCAGAAAGAAGCAACCTCTGTCAAAAACGGTGGTTCGCTTCATGTCATAAAGTCCAGCCATTTGCAACTGGAGGCCTAGGAAGTTAGAATGAAGCATTTGCTACTCTCCACCAAGCCTCTGTCTTACTCCCAATGTACTTCAAGGATACTGGAGTTTAATCAAATAAGTCTTTCCTAAATCAGAGTTATTGGCTGAAATCGTGCTGCTCAACTTACGTCTGCAGATGGATGATGATGCCATCAGCAAGGATTGATTCCAGTACAGTGGACCCTCGACTTACAGACTTTTCGAGTTACAGACTTCTCTGGCTGCAAAATTTAGGTTCGACTTGCAGCCAGAGAATTAATCTACAGACCAGAAAAAAAAAAAAAACACAAAATGGAACAAAAATGGAACAAAAACGGCTGGTTATGGGATTAATCAGGTTTCAATGCATTGTAGGTCAATGGAGACTCGACCTACAGACTTTTCAACCTGCAGCCGCCGTTCCAATACGGATTAATTCCATAAGTACAGGGTCCACTGTAATTAAAAACCTCTGTCTAATTGCTTCACAATACAGTGTAGTCCTTTTCATCATGTGGATGCCAGAGCAATGGGATAGAAAGGTCAACTCTTTAATTACTGATAATCAGATCTCTTGATGACGTTTCTAGTCAGGGGGAGATTTATTTCTATTGTGTCACATCGTACCATATCATATATCATATATCGTACCATATCATATGCCTTCTTTCTCCCCATGAGGGACTCAAAGTGGCTCACAATAACTGAAACGGTGTAATGTTTTTTTAAAAAAAAACACGTTCAAAATAGTTAAATGTGTCAATATTAAAACCAAGATGAAAAACAATGTTTTTGAATTTTTAAAACAATTTAAAATTCCTAAATTTTAGTCAGTACAACATTCTTGAAGCTCCTGCTTGTTACTTAAAGGTAAAGGTAAAGGTTCCCCTTGACAATTTTTGTCTAGTCGTGTTCGACTCTAGGGGGCGGTGCTCATCCCTGTTTCCAAGCCATAGAGCCAGCGTTTGTCCGAAGACAATCTTCCGTGGTCACATGGCCAGTGCGACTTAGACACGGAACGCTGTTACCTTTCCACCAAGGTGGTCCCTATTTATCTACTTGCATTTGCATGCTTTCGAACCGCTAGGTTGGCGGGAACTGGGACAAGCGACGGGAGCTCACTCCATCACGTGGATTCGATCTTACGACTGCTTGGTCTTCTGACCCTGCAGCACAGGCTTCTGCGATTTAGCCCACAGCGCCACTAAAGCCTGCCTGAAAAGGAAGGATTTTGTATGATAGTGGAAGGAGAAGAGAGGGACTTTTCAGACCATTGCCTGTGAGCAGCCACTAAGAAGGTGGTCATCCGGGACTTCTTCTGCCTGGCAGCTCCCATAGCTTCCACACAGGATAACACAGGAACCAGGAGAATTGCAGGACAGAGGTAGGAAGTTTTTAATTAAATCAAATCCCCCCCCCCGTTGATGACAGCATCAGTCATAATCCACACAACAGGATTTCAGCTGTTCTGTAGAAAGTGGTTGAAAAAAAAAAAGCAATATTGTAGGTATACGCCACAAAAGGAAACCAGATGCCTAACAACCTGTGTCGTAGTTCAATCGCATCACATACTCTAGTTTAAGAGTAAACTTTTTCTGACAATGCTGTTGATCACACTCCAGTGGGAATTTCCAGGCTGTTGAAATTCTCTCACTTTTTAGTCCTTACCTGTCTTTATATTCAGCATGCTATCATTTTCTTCTTTACTCTTCCTCCTCCTCAGTCCTCCCTTCTCTTATTAGAGAGGACGTAGGGATTTTCTTTGTCAGTAGCCTACTGGACAAATGAGCTGATTAGCAGCTATATCCAATTAAACCCTGCACTGTCCAAGAAATATCCTGGGGATGGATCATTAGGGGCAAGGAACCACTAGGACCCCCAAAAAATGTGGAGCTGAATAAATACATTTTTTTTATTCATAAGAGCTGGACAAAATATAACTCTAAAACCCACAAAGCTTCATTTGCAGACTTTAGCTTTCTCTTTAGACAGAACAGAAAGTTATCTACATATTATGAAAGATTATATGGATTACAGAGTCCTCTTCGAAGCATCACTTCTACTGGGGCACAGAATTGCCTTGTTTTGTTTTAGAAGAGGTCCCCCAAATAGGAGGCTCATCCTGCCTACACAGGTAACCCAGGCAGTTACTTGAGGTAGTTTTTTCTCCCAGTGGCTTCAGGGTGCACTTCTGGAATCCCTCACAAAAGCTGAAGAAGTTTCTAGGTCTCCCATCTTTCCAAAGTTATAGGGTGGATCCACCTGGCAAAAACACCATGTCTTTGGACTGCTCGTTGGGTGGGAGATCTATTTTGGTGTAATAGATCATGATTGGAACAGGGACTGTTGCAGAGATCCACTGGTTCCAGATGGGGATTCACTAGCTGTCAGGGCCTTATGAACATTAGAATTTGATTAGGCATCCTTCAGTCTTGAGAGACTATGGTAACGTGTTCTGTATGGAGGACTTGGACCAGCGTCTAGTGTAGTTGAGGAGGCAAATTCGAGAGGGACCATCCCTTCCACACTGAAGATAACTACAATCTGTCCCCTGTCCAGCTCCCTGGTTTTGCTGGTTTCGGGACTGTCTCTTTCCCTCGGCCTGCTGGACAAGGGTCTCTTCAAATTGGGAGAGGCTGTGATGCACCGCCTGCCTCCAGGCCGAACGCTCAGAGGTCAAGGTTTCCCATCTGTTGAGGTCCGTTCCTACGGCCTTCAGATCCCGCTTGCAGATCTCATTGTATCACAGCTGTGGTCTCCCTCTGGGGTGCTTTCCCTGCATTAATTCTCCATACAGGAGATCCTTTGGAACCCAACCATCAGCTGTTCTCACAACATAACAAACTGCCTTATTAAAAGCCAGACCAGAGAGGGCTGGTGACTCCAGTATTGTGGAGGTAAAGAAATTGCTTTTAGTCTAATTTTTTTAGAAACAAGGTACTGACCTAGGCCTCCCTAATAAATTCAGCACATTAGATAGCTTCTTGAACTGCCAGAGAAAGATCTAGAGCCGATTCACCACATCTGTGGCATGGCAGTCACCAGCCTGCCTTGAAGTCAGACTATTTATCCATACAGTTCACTCTTACCTGGTTGGACTGTCAGCTGCTCCCCAAGGTCTCCGTAGGGGGAAGATATTCCCAGTCACCTGCTACATGGTCCTCTTTGCAAGACAATCTACAGTTTGCATTTGGGATACCTTGCATTTGGTTCTATCGGGCTATGCACAGCATCCAATTTGCACGTTATATAGGAGATGGGTGATTTAGATCTGCCAGTTGATGTAAAGTTTGCTGGTTGGAGGCAAATGATAACCTGCTGCCCTCTTCCGTGTAGAGAATCCATAACAATTCAACCCTGCTTCCTTCACCACGCCTGCAAGTAGCTGGTTAGCCTAGAAGGAGGAGAGCAAATGGTGAGGACTGCCAGCAGCATCTGCCAGCTAAGACCTCTGTTTCATTTTGCTTGACGTTAGAGACTGCCGTGCTTGCGTGGTCCACAGCAACATCCAGGAAGCAAGTGTATAATGAAGAATGACAGACTAGCTGTTCCATTCTGGATGGGCTGTTCTTACATACTTAATCTCCTCTGGCTGAATTTGAGCAAATGTACTAGGCTCCAAGTTTATGCTTTTCGAAAAGTCTGGGAAAGTACTGACTCTGATAGAACCCTAGTGTTTCCTTCACACAGCTTTTGCCGTAAAGAGCTTTAAAATTAGTTCTGGTGAGTGTTGTTCTTTGCACCCAGTAAGCATATATACGATCCTGAAAGGCTTCCCTTCTTTAAGAATTAATCCCTCTATCAAGTGTCCATTATCATCACTCAGTATGTACTGTGTCAGTTTCGTTTAAGCTGATTTCTGTGCCATATTCATCCCCAAAGGGGATAGCTCAGCCTTTTAGTGCCATTTCATTGTGCAAACTCAGTCCAAAGATTTTATTTCTTGTAGAAGGTATAGGGAGATAGGGAGGCTGGAAGTTCTGGTTTGCCATATGTGCATTGTCCAAAGATTAGCATGCAGCACTAATTGTAGCAGCTCCCTGTCCCCAGATAAACAATTGGAAAAACACACTTATATATGTGTGTATGTGTGTTTTCCAATTGTTTATCTGAGGACAGGGAGCTGCTACAATTAGTGCTGCATGCTAATATAGTAATTTCAGCTACTGCAAAATGCAACCGTCTTGACTATTGCAAAATAAAATGGCTGTGCGTGCCCACCTTGGCCTTATTTTGCTAAACAACCACAGGAAATATAGCTATCCTAGACCATGACAGATGTTATACCTTAGGAAAAGATCATTCCTATGGTTTGCTATGTCAGCCATTTAGCTGAAACCCCATGGACTTAATCTGCAAAATTTATGTTCTACCTCTGGGCTGATCCTTCTCCCAAAATAATTTAATGTTGTTGTTTTTTTTAAAAAAATCTGACCTGTGTCAATCTTATATATTTCTATCAGAACTGAAGCCCATTGAGGGCAGGGGGTAAGTGGTATAGAATTATAACTTGAAGTGCCTTTAGTATTGTCTCCTGTTCAGGGCCCTACATCAATTATCATAAAGTCAAATACATTGCCTGAAATAATTATTCAGCCAATCATGCAATCAAAAGCTAACCAGGCAATTGCCCGGTTTTGTTATTATCTGATTATAATTACTTTCCTGTTTAATACAAGAAACATTAACTGCCAATTCTTTTCACTTCCATAATCTTGGTACTCAAACAGGCAGATAAAAATAGTTTCACAAATTGTCAGGACAATGACCAACAACTGGAAGCCGGCAGTGTGCACTTCAGAATCGTGTCCACTTATTGTACACTTATTTTTCAGTTTTTGAAAAAGTCTCACAACATTTTTAACATTTCAGGTTAAATTCTTAAACAGGAATTGACAGCCAGTGGCTGTTGAATAAGAAACATATTCGATTTATTCTAGCGAGGTTTCAGTCTCAAGAAGGAAACGTGCACTGTATTTAGCCAATGACGGAAACACAAGAACAATATTTACAGAGACCGTGTCCCCAAAGAGCACCGGTCGGTGGGTGGCCCCTCCTCCATTCCCACAACCATGGAGTTGACACCAGGTTTCTCAGCAACAACAGGGTTTATTAAAAATTGGGTTGGGTGATGAACACTCCACAAAAAAGCTGATAGTTTGCCTTCAGAGTTAGTTGGCTTCACCAGTCCCAGGTCAGTCTAGTTTCTTCCACTCCCCCAAGTTAACTTCACTGGGGGGAGGATTAGAGTCAAATGCCCAACCCCAATGGTGGGTGCCACATTCCTTTGCAAAAGCAAGACCCTACAGACCTGCAACGAGGGCAGGTTATATGGTGTATCTGTGGTCCCACCACTGGGTCACTAGCAAACCCTCCGGCTGCACAGACAGGCTTTCTGGCACTGCCCAATGCCATAATTGGGTCTGTGTTGGCTCCCCTTCGCAGGATCCCGGAGAGGTTTGAGGATCTTGCCTTTGACATATCTCGCCCCAAGAGTGTCGATCAGGATATTGATGTTTGGCTCCCTCACTTTTAGGGACCTCAGTTCACCAACCTCTATATCTAGGGATCTTCTTTCACTCTCGAATGATGATCATAACCTCACTTAGATGGACATATTATAGTCTGACATGGTACCCTCCAATATGGAGGCGTATTACAGTAAATTGTTGCCTCCACCTGTTTTTCCGTCATCACTCTGAAGCCAGATTAAATTGCTAGAGAGGAAGACCTTGGGACAGAGTTCATTTGCTGAGACGATTGATCGATCCGAACAGACTCTCTCTTCTATGTGCTTTTAATTTAAAATAATATAATCAAAGAAAACTATGCCAAGCAGCAGGTTAAACCTCTCTTGATGTAGTACATGGAGATGATAATTCAGCATCACAGTCGAGGCTTTTGCAAAACTGCTGGGGCAGAATCTGTCTTGCAGTAATAAGCTTTATTCCCGCAGCAGCAGTTTGGTCAGAGCAGAATAAAATTTCATTCTTAAACAATTTTTGTCAAAACACAAAACAAATTTTCTAAAGTGGATTCTCAGCTGAAAAAAAAATCCATATCACCTTCTGGCAGTTTACTTTGCTTTTTTCTTGAATTTTGACATCTGGCTTAGTCTTGACTTTCCATTTTGTCTTATTTTATTCATGGAAGGTGATCTGAGTTGTCAACCTGTGTTAGATTGTGTTGTTACAACCCCCCCCCATGTCTGTTTACTGCTTATCAGTTAAGTTACCCCAAACAACGCTTTGTTGAATAGAGAAGCAGTTGGAAGACTGAATCCTTTATTCAGTGGTACCTGGAGTAAACCCATTGAATTAATAAGACATAAATATGTTTGAATTAACAATGGGTCTTTGTTCCTTGGATTTAACAACTAGATTTAGTCTGGATTCTGGTGGATAAATAATTTTGAAATAGATTTGAATACTGCAAATCTGAATACTTTCTAAAATGCTACTTTGTACTGCCAAACATCATTTGTTTCTATGGGACAGGGAGCCCCAGTGCAAGGCCATGTTGCCCATGTGCCACCAAAGAGACTCGCACTAATATCTGAATGATTGGAATAATATTTAAAAGGAAGAGCGAAAGAAGAAGCTTTCCCAACACTGTTTACTCAGGTTACAGTTTTCCCCCAAGAGATTGTGCAAAACTGCATTAGCCACTTCCAGCATCTAAACAAACGCACTCCCTCTCTTTCCTGCCTCTCCCCACCCACCCTGCTCTTGCTCAACACACGCCCAACACAGAATGAACACTTTCCTGTATTGAGCTGTATCAGAGAAGAAATGGCTCAAAGGAGAAATGTGGAAGTGGCTACAACTTGGATTTCCTCCCCTAATTGTAGGGAGATGCCTTGAGATGAGCTAAACCTCCTGTGGACTCCATAGAATAAACCCTAGGGATTTTGTGTGGGAAGCCAGTGGAAATATGTAAGTTTTTTTTTAAAAAAAAGTTTTGATCCAGATGGTGATGCTTAGCCGCAATTACTTTTTGGCAACTTGGTGGATTTTTCCAGGAATTTAACTTTAAAACTCTGGGGTCAATTCAGAATAGTAGAGAATTTCATTTCCTCATCCGATGAAAAAATGCATCTTTTGTATCATGGTGGGTTTTGTGTGTGTGTGTGTGTGTGTGTGTGTGTGTGTGTGTGTAGAGAAATACACTTCATTGTGTGTATAGTGTCTAATTTCCAGTGGTCTGGGGCTTAATGAAGGTTTGGAATAACAGTTCCTCTGAGGAGAGAAGGATTTTTTTTTTTCAGTAAAATCACAAATTTGAAAGGAAGATAGCTGATAAATGGATTGATCTAAATAATCTGAGAAAGGTTTGCTATATGTAACTCTAATTGGCTTGAACTTTGGCAATAAAGACTATGAATCTAGCGCTCAGTTTAATTGGATAACTCTCTGGTACTGGTGCTAGTGAGAATAAATAGGAGTATCTGCATATTTTCCAGCTCTTCAAAAACTTTTGGGGGAACACAATCGAAACTATACATTATGAATGCTCTGCATGGATGAATAATAGATTTATAGATGATGATGGTGTATTAGGAGTGATGATGTATTATAATTGTCATCGCATTTTCTTCGGCCTTCCTGGGAATTGCTAATTGTGACTTATTTTTTCTTTTAATGCAACATAATAGGTGACATTATAGATCTGTCAGCCCAAAGGGAACCCAAGATCTAGAAATGCTTATACCTAGTTCAGTATTCTTCAGTGCATATGGGAACTTAGAATGTTTTTACCCCAGAGTGCAAACTTTGCCATTTCTTACATAAAATTCCCATTGTTTTGTTCTCCTGTTAAGAGATCCTATAAAAGCTCTTCAATATCTGCTTGAGGTCTCATCACATCAGATATTTGGTATTACCTGCAAAAATGAGTAGTCTGTTCAGTAAAATTCTTTACTTCAGAGTTCTTATAAATACATTTTAAATACTAGGGTTTTTTAAAAACACTAATTCATGGGGAAACCTTTCTTGTCCCTTCAAATGTGAAATAGTTAATGCAACCCCACTTCAAACTTGTTAAAAGATTATTAACATCAATAAGATCATATAATTAATTATTTCCTGACTCTCAAATTTCCGTAGGATTTTTTTTTTGCAAAAGGGATTTTGACAAAAACATTCTGAAAGCTGAAGTATGGGATGTACTGTATGTTGGAGTCTGAAAGGAGCTCCAAATATTTGTGAAGCAAGACCTCCAACTGTAGAAGACATTCTGGTTTTGTTTAACAGTGCTTACTCTTCCACAGAAGTTACTAGTCTTAGCCTTAACAGTTCTTCAAACTGCTTAGGGATGATGCCTGGCCTTTTGGAAATTATGGATGGACTGTAGAAGGATCACATTTTGCTTTGATATATGAGAACATTGGTGAGAAATGTTGCTTAGATAAAGAGCTTCTACAATCACATAAATGTTAGCTTTCATTGTGCAAAAATCTAGAAAACAACTTTAAATTGTTCCTTGTAATACTATAGTTGTTGTTTAGTTGTGTCCGACTCTTTGTGACCCCATGGACCACAGCACGCCAGGCCCTCCCCTCTTCCACTGCCTCCCGGAGTTTGATCAAATTTATGTTGGTCGCTTCGATGACCCTGTCCATCCATCTCGTCCTCGGTCGTCCCCTTCTCCTCCTGCCTTCACACTTTCCTAACATCAGGGTCTTTTTCCAGGGAGTCTTCTCTTCTCATGAGATGGCCAAAGTATTGGAGCCTCAGCTTCAGGATCTGTCCTTCCAGTGAGCACTCAGGGTTGATTTCCTTAAGAATAGATAGGTTTGTTCTCCTTGCAGTCCAGGGGTCTCTTAAGTAGGAAGAGTAGCCACTAAAAGGGGACAAGACGGCATTGCTAGCACATCAAAGACAATTTGGGTTTTTCTTCCCCTACCCTCTCAGACCTCTTTGCTTCCCCAACATGTCCTTCACCAGCAAATTCGTAGCCACTCAAGACTATGCATAATGAGAATCCTATCATGAATTATGGAAGGACTGGGAAGGGATCCGATTTCAGCTAGTAAAAACATAGTAAATCAAGCAAGTGCTGATGACTTCAGGGTGGCGGAGCACTGGCCATGGTGCTGAAAAATCCCTTCTACAAGAGGGTCATTTTCTCCTAATTCCTCAAGATCTTCCTGCTAGAGATTGGCACAAAAGATATACGTTTAGGATGAGAGAATTTTGATCCTGGCAATGTATTTTGAATACCAAAATAGATTGGAACTTACACACACACACACACACACACACACACACACACACACACACACACACACACACACACACACACACACACACACACACACACACACACACACACACACACACAAATCTAGTAGTGGTAGTCAGAACTTTTCATCAACTCTTCCCATACAATTGAGGCTAGGAGAGTGAGTTATTTTATTTTTGGTATTGTTAAGCAACTGGAAGTCAGATATCCTTACTGATCCAAACCAACACACCCAGAGATTTAGCAGTAGCTCTGATTTACCATCTTCTCGACTCTGTGCTACAGCGTTAAACTCTGGTGGAGCAACAATGGAATACTCCAGTATCCAGCACCACTTCTCCCTCCTGCTGCTGTTCCCTGTATTGAAAAAAAAAGTGCTCCAAAGAATACCACAACCCACAGAATTGGCTCTTTGAGGTATTCAATGAAAGCAAAAGCAGAAAGCTGCAGGAGAAAGACACCCGCCACTGGTTTCTAGCCATAGTTGTGTTCTTTGGCTTCTTTTTCCTCCATTGATAGAGCGAGAAAGTATTCTAGCAAGTCTTTATAATGCACAATTTTTAAAATCTTTATTGGTCATCTCATAGGAGGCCAGATGGTTATTCAGTGATTGGCTCTCAGATGGAAAAGCTCTTAAAAGAGAAAGGCAATGGACAGGATGAGAAGACGGCATTGTAATTTAGCATCAAGTTTCAGGAAAGCCTCAGTGGTGTTGGTTGTTGAAGATGATAAGCTATTATCATTATAGTTAATTGACCTGGAATGATCTTTCGCATTCATATTCCATTCTTCTTCCAAGAGAAGCACTGAAAGTCAATTTTATCACAAGAATCCCACATGCCCCACTTCAATCTAAAATCTGTGATAAAGCCTTGTTCGATCTGCTGGGTGAGAAAAGCAGCACCTTTTGTGACAGTGCCAAAGCTACAGAATTATGCCCCAACATTGTATATCCTCTTTAACTTGGGAGGGAAAAGATGAACACAACCATTTTGGGAGGACTTAGGGTGGCTGTTTGGGATAACGTTGATTCCTTTTATAGAAAGATAAAGTAAACATTGCCCGGCACTTAAGAATGAACTAAGTCAGCACTAGGCAAGTTCTCCCCTTCCAGAGGGTATTCCAGATGTGAAGAACCACTATGGAGAAGACTTTGTTTCTGCTGGCAGCCTGTCACCTCTGACAGGGGGCAACCACATATTTGACCTGTGGAATTCACAGTCATTACCGTTGGGTCAGTCCTCACTCAGGACTGTTCTTATTGTGAGGCAGAACAAGTCAGTTACCTCAGGCAGCAGATGTTGGGGGGTCTGCAGCAGCACTCCCCTGATTTATTCGCGAAGGCTTTCATGGCCGGGATCTAAAGGTTGTTGTTGTTGTGGGTTTTTCGGGCTCTTTGGCCGTGTTCTGAAGGTTGTTCTTCCTGACTTTTCACCAGTATCTGTGGCCGGCATCTTCAGAGGACAGCACCAGAGCACAGAGTGCTGTCCTCTGAAGATGCCGGCCACAGAGACTGGTGAAACGTTAGGAAAAACAACCTTCAGAACACGGCCTAAGAGCCTGAAAAACCCACAACAATCATTACTCCTGATTGTTCACCTTGATCCTTCCATCCATTTTATTCTCCTGAAGGGTACAGCCCTATTTGTCATACGGTGTTTTCTTGCCTTGAAAAATGCTATTCTACCACCATGAATGAAATAACATTCAGTTAAAAATGAAGTCAGCTTCTGCATCTGGAATTGGGCAGGGACTACCATCCTGTTCTGTGTCTCAAGCAACAAAGTGTGTTGGAGCACCTCCGGCTTTGATAGTTTTGTTGTTGTTGTTGTTGTTGTTGTTGTTGTTGTTGTTGTTGTTGTTGTTGTTGTTGTTGTTGTTGTTGTTGTTGTTTAGTTATTTAGTTGTGTCTGATTCTTTGTGACCCCATGGACCAGAGCACGCCAGGCCCTCCTGTCTTTCATTGCCTCCCAGAGTTGTGTCAAATTCATGTTGGTCACTTCGATGACCCTGTCCAGCCATCTCGTTTTCTGTCGTCCCCTTCTCCTCCTGCCTTCACACTTTCCCAACATCAGGGTCTTTTCCAGGGAGTCTTCTCTTCTCATGAGATGGCCAAAATATTGAAGATCCTCAGCTTCAGGACCTGTCCTTCCAGTGAGCACTCAGGGTTGATTTCCTTCAGAACAGATAGGTTTGTTATCCTTGCAGTCCAGGGGACTCTCAAGAGCCTCCTCCAGCACCACAATTCAAAAGCATCAATTATTCAGTGGTCAGCTTTCTTTATGGTCCAGCTCACACTTCCATACATGACTACTTTAGAAGTAAATATATATTGGATAAGGCTATTTATCTCCATTGTCATTATAGCTATAGGTTACTTCCAGCATCAGGGGCTGCATAGTAAAACGATAACTGCAGCAGGGGGTGGATTGTGACATCAGGGATTAAAAAATTCTGAGTTTAAACACATGCTAAAATTCTCAGGCTGCTGAATTCTGCACTTGATGAATTTTAATCATTATTCAACAACACGTCAACGCTTAGAGCAATGTTACATGTTTGTGTAACTGGCTGAATTTTCAGAACAAAATCACAAGGTGTTTGCACTGGACATCCTTTGACAGAAGCATTGCAACTGCTAACAGACAAGTATCTATAAAGTTTGGCAAAGGGCGCAGATAGGCAATTATGGTATTCCCTGTGTGCTTTCTGTGAGAGTGATGACCCATACATAATTCAACACTAGCTTTCCTGCTTATCCCCACTCCATCTCATTTATTCTGAACAATTAGAACCACAGTAAATCTCAAAAGGTTGTTCGCGCTGGGTTTGGAACATGAGATAGTTTTGCCTACTGTATTCTGTACTTGGAGAAAAAAGCCTGAAGGAAATTCGAAGTCTGCAAGCAGACGAACAAATTTCTGCAGCCTACTAAATATCTCTCAGAAAGTGCTTTAGGAAGCAGAGGGCAGAATCTTCCCTTATTCCTCAACCTGTAATTGTTTTGCTGCCTCCCCCCCAATTAAAAAAACAACTGCTTTCTAGGAATTGTAATCGGACAGCTCCTATTCAATTGTTCAGTATTCAGATGATACAAATGATCTAGTCTTGCCCTCCCCTCCCAGTTCTCACTTTGCTCATACAAAGCAATAAGAGTGAAGGAGGGAAACTTGTAAATCTGTGAAGTCTCTCCATGTCAACCGCAACCTTGATTTCTTTGTGTTTTGACTAGCATGGAGAGCTTCCATGGATTGACAAGTGTCTCCTATTTTGAACAGTTTCTTTGTGTGAACAATACCACTATGTTTCATCTGTATTTGTCTTAAAGAAAGGCTCAGATGCATAGGCCTAAGCTAGCCTCTGAAGGCAAAAAATAGTCTGAGCAACCCCTGGCTTTCTTTTATTAGTTCATAGGTAAGTCAGCCCACAGTGTGGTACCAGAGCAACAGATGAGTGGTAAATGGGAACTAGGGAGACACAGATCCAAAATTTCTCCTAAATCATGAGGTTTTCATAAGTGATTGTTATCAGAATGGCGCTACCCTAATCTACATTCTTGTTGTGAGGACAGAATGTAGAAGGGAAAAAAGATGAACACCCTATTGATCTATTTGGAAAACATTAATGTAATACAGTGAATAAACATGGTACTTTGTAAAAAAAAAATTAAGAACCCATCTCTCCACTGAAAGTAATCTAAGGTCTGTGGCCATAGAGCTGGCTTGCTATTTAATTCAGTCTTATGTATTGGATTGAAAACAACATTTCTCTTCTGTGAAAATGATGCCCATGTGTTGCTCAGCTCTCCCCCACCCCCATTTTCTCTCCTAGTTTCCCTTTCATCCTACCCTTTGAGGCCTTCTCTCCTCTTTTCTAGCTACCAGGCCATGGCCTAGATCCAAGGCAGACTGCAACTTGGCTTCCGTTTTGATCTAAACATACAAGTGGTAGAAGGGTAGTAGGTATAGCCACTGTTGCCATAAGGGTCTAAAACCCAGGTGGTAGTCCCACTGACTGGAATTCTGTTGTTTAACTACAGAGGTGTAACTCAATGTTACGCCTGTGGTAGATGCAATAATGCAAAGGGAGGAGTGCTATCCGCAAGAACGTCCACTGGTGCAGTGTGCAATCAATCGCAAAAGGAGCCATGTGACCGACGGTGCAATCGGATGTGAGATTATATTTCTTTTAATAAGTGGTAAATGAATGCACACTATTGAGAAATTATGTTTTTCCAATACCACATGAACAACATTAACAGTATCCTTCCAAACGTATTTAGTTTTTAAGTCCTATTGAGTTCAGTGCAACTTACTCACAGGTAAAGAGCGGGTATAGGTTTGCAGCCTACCTCCTACAATCTAAATCCAGTCCCAAGTAGAGCAGATACTCTAAATCAAAGTAAGTTATATAAGTGGTAGCCCTATAAAATTCAATGGGTTTTCTCTAGTGGAAGCCAACAACTGGACTAAGGCTAATATATTCGTTTCCTGCTTTATGTAATGATTTTTTTTTTTTTTTTTTTTTGCACCAAATCATTCAGAGAGCCTCTTGCAACCACATGGCCAGTCCGTTTCTGGCTAGACCTTCGCAGTGAATTTTTCAACGAAGGGTTGACTTCTGTTCACGGAAAGGAACTGTAAGGATGCAAAATGGATGACTTGATGTTGCTGGGTGCTAATAACTTCCGCCCCTTCACGCGCGAATCTTTGGCTGCCATTGAGAAGCGCATTGCGGCCAAGAAAGAATGCAAAGACCCACCCCCTGCGGAGAAGCTCCGCCCTCAGCTGGACCTGCAACAATTCCAGAAGTTGCCTGCCCTTTACGGGAACCTTCCCCCAGAACTCATTGGCGAGCCCCTGGAGGATTTCGACCCCTACTATAATGATCAGAAGGTGATGCAATTGTGTTGTGGCTTGTAGAATTTGTTGATATCATGAGAAACAAACTAAGCTTCAGGAGTGGATTCTGCCTCAGCTGCTTAATGACAGCTAATTAATACTGCTAAATGTCACATTCATGTATAAAGGGCTAACTTTCCTTGAGCAAGGCTTTGTAGCTGAAGCAAAAAATAAGTTACCTGCTGATGAAAATAAGGTCGAAATCATGCTACCAAGAGATCAGTTTCTAAAAGGGTAGCCTTATTAGTCTGCTACCACAAAAAACAATGTGTTGGTTCTAGACTTTCAAACTTGGAATAGACCCAATGAGATCAAGCTAGCTCTTGGTATGATGATGAAACATAGAACCATCCACTGTTTCTGGCAACATATTAAAGTACCTAATACTTCTCTTTAAAATCAAGTCAAAAGCCTGCCCACATCTTAACACACTTCTTTCTCCCAGGGCATTTTGGGGATGGCATGGTTAGTTTCAGCAAAGATATTGCCCGATAGCCAGAGTAAACCAAGTTGTCCTGCAGCAAACAGAACAGCAGGCTAAATGACCATGTAGTCATCCTCTTAGTAAATACAGACCAGACCAGCATGTAAGCGCTTTGCAATGTGTAACATAAACGTTAACGTTCATAGAATATTGTTTTAGTTGATGGTACTTCCTTCACAGACCTTTATGGTGTTGAATAAAGGGAAAGCTATCTTCCGATTTACAGCCACTCGTGCACTGTGGATCCTTAGTCCCTTTCATCCAATCAGACGAACTGCAATTAAAATTTTGATACATTCATATCCTTTATACTGAGAAAAGGTGACTTTCCTTTTGTATTTGCTTCCAACTTTTGTTGCTGAGAAAGCCCAACATCTTTAGGGAGAGGTGCAAGATAGACCCGTGGTAATGTGGCACACCTTTAGCGAGGAGTTATATGTTCTGTTTATCAGTTTTTAATAACCAGAGTTTGCATGAATGCCATTAGTTGTATGTGAATAATATTTGCAGTCATCAAGCAGTCAATATGACATCAAAATGAACCTGGGAATCCACAGCAAATATTTGTTTCATGTTTATAAAATTGCTTCCCTTAACTCCAGCGACTTACATTGTTCACCATGTTTATCATGGTTACTATCTTCACTAACTGTGTCTTTATGGCTCTTTCCGAATCATCGCAAGATTCGTCAACCAATTCCTCGTCCAAATATGTTGAGTAAGTACTTTTGACAAGATGATTTCTTCTTAAACTCTGTTATATGTGTCTAACTCCGAGATGAAGGTAAACTTAAACAAATGGCATATAATTTAGTCCTTCCGATAGCCAGATTAGCTGGATAGTTGTATTGGGCTGAAGAGGCAGAGATTGGGGGGGGGGGGGTTCAATTCTCCGCTGTGTATCCCAGAAAACCCATTGTGACCTTTAGCCACGTGGCCCCTGCCTGCTTCACCACACAAGGAGCTCACGCTATGCCTTCTGACCACTTGAGACGTTTCTTATTTCCTTGCTGCCACCAGTGGATTTTCTTTTATCCACAATACCAAGAACTGTAGAGAAACACTGGTCTGATTACTGCCGACAAAAGTTATTTATTTATTAAGGTGTATTAAAGTTGTTCAGGATCACAGATGTTCTTTTATTTAATGCTTACAATCCAATCATCCAAGCGTCAGATAACATTCTACATAAACAATCACCACCTAGTATATTTATTGATCTTGACCAGCTTTTCACTATTATTTATATCTTACCTCAATCTCCCCGACTCTCTCTCTCTCTCTGTGCAATTTCTCTCTACCACTTTCAATGACCAACAGTCTCCACCATCAACTTCCTCTTCTCTCTCTTGCCAAGCCCCTTTATCTGGTGACTCCGCCCCTCCACTCCTCTCATAGGCTCATGTAAATGAGACCCTGAATGTGATTGACAGGAGTGACGTGGGGCGACCGCCATACCCATCTTGGGCGGCCTTGGGCACACTGAACAGTCTCGAGGATTCCCCAAGAAGAAGGGGATCATAAACCATTTCTGAGTATTCTCTACCTAGTAAATGCTGAAAAGGATCACCACCTCTTATGGTTGCTTTGTATGTTCTTTTCCTCTTCATTTTTACAATATTATTATTACTATTATTCTGATTGTGCTTTTTGTAATAGTTGTTTGAAGTCTGCCTAGGAACTGCCTTTTGTTGGGCAGATTTAAAATCAAATAAACAAGTATCTCGCAGTCTTTGTAACTGAAATTTATTTATTTATTTATTTATTTATTTATTTATTTATTTATTTATTTATTTATTTATATGCCGCCCACACTACCCGAAGGTCTCTGGGCGGCTTACAACATTTAAAATACAATAAAACGGCAAAATAAAAGGGCAAAATAATTAAAATACAATTAAAATATATACAGTGGGGTCTTGACTTGAGAACTTAATCCGTATTGGAAGGCGGTTCTCAAGTCAAAAAGTTCTCAGGTCAAATCTGCATTTCCCATAGGAATGCATTGAAAACCATTTGATCCGTATCGGCTCTTTTCTGTCCATAGAAACTAATGGGAAGCTGCTATTCTGCCTTGGACCACTAGAGGGGGATATTTTGTTTCTTTTTTTCTTAGGTCAACAAAGGTTCAGGGAAGGCAGGGAAAATACAGTACCAGGCAGTCTGAAGACTGTCTCCCAATCCACTCTCTAAACGCTGGGAGGAGTGAGGAAGCAGACAGGCACCCTTTTCACTGGCCAACAGTTAACTGAAAGTTCACATTTTGCACTTTCCCTGCCTCCCACGTGTTTTTTTTTAGTTCATAACTCAAATCTAAGTATGTAAGTCAAGCCAATATTTTCCTATGAGAGCGGTTCTTAAGTCAAAATGTTCTTAACTTGGGCCGTTCTTAAGTCAAGACCCCACTGTACTCTAGAAATTGCCATGAGACCCACAGCTGATATTATTTCAATTAAAAGCCTTTTGGAACAGGAAGGTTTTGACCTGGCGCTGAAATGTCATCAATGTCGGCGCCAGACGAATCTCAGTTGGGAGGGCATTCCATAGTCCGGGAGCAGCTGCCGAAAAGGCCCTTTGTCTGCAAGCCGTCCCTCTTACCTCCTTGAGAGAGGGGCTCTTTCAAAAGGGCCCCCTGGTTAGATCTTAACTGCTGGGTAGGTTCATATGGAAGGAGGCGGTCCTTCAGGTCCTTCTTTGGAGGATTATAGGTGAAAACAGACTAAAAATAAAAAGTGGGGGGGAATGGAGAAAACTCTGGTGGTGGCACATTAAAGACTAACTTTTATATTTTTTTAATGTGAGCTTTTGTGGACAAGTCCACTTCATCAGTCATAAGAGAAGGAGATATGACATGGCAAATATTTATACATGGCACCAGAGTGTAGATATCAAAATACAAAGATTATGGTTGGTTGGTAAGAAAGTCAGTGATATGATGTGATATGATAGTGTATTTGATGTGCAAGACTTTCATAGAAGCTAATGCTGCAGAAGATGTGAGAACCTATTTCATAAATTCACAATGGTAAAATAACAATGCTAGAGTAATATGAATGTTAATTGGATGGGCTATTTACAGTCATTGATGAACTCCCCTCCCTCACTACAAGTTTTTCTTTGTAATCTGCCCAGAGACCTCTGGGTAGTTGGGCGGCATATAAATTGAATAAATAAATAGTGTTTGAATTACCCCAGACAAGGGATGACCACAAGAGCAGAGTAAAGAATCTGTTTTACCTTTAGGGCAAGCTTTCTGTTTCTCTCTGTTGAATAGGAAGGATTTCTGCCAGTCTTAAAATCCTGGAGAACAGAATAAGCACAATAAACACTTTCTGAAATGAAATGAAATATTCATTTCTTTGGGAGGGGAACAGACATTTTAAAAGTTCTTTAGCCCCTCTTAATGCATAGTGAATTAGTACCTTAGTATAGGTTTTGTAAGAATTGCAAGAACAGGGGGTAAATTAGGTTAATATTTGTGTAATGTTTTTGTTGTTTGTGTTATCCTGCTTTCTGTGTCCACGTTATTCTCCAGGAACACGTTTACTGGCATTTATACTTTTGAATGTCTTATCAAAATACTGGCAAGAGGCTTCTGCTTGAATAAATTCACCTTTCTTCGAGACCCATGGAATTGGTTGGATTTTAGTGTCATTGTGATGGCGTAAGTGACATTGTTGACTTTTTATGTGTTTGCAGCTGAGTAATAGTAGGCTCCCCTTGTTTCCTCTCAGACATTTGACGGTAGTGGTTCAAAAGGGCAGTGCAAATTATATACGAGTCTTGCTTCTCAAGCTCTCTAAAAAGAGATGCAGATCCTGAACCTTTAATAGTTGTGTGAGGAGGGAATTTCTGCCAGTCAAATTTATTATTATTTATTATTTTATTTACTGGATTTTTACCCCGCCCCTCTAGACAATGTCTACTTGGGGTGGCGTACAAATAAAACACGGCAATATATACATATGTAAAATAATAAAATTTTCAGTTATTTATAATTACAATTTGAGTAAATTGATTACCTACTAAAACATTGCCAAGATGGCCTACCATGAGGAGAAAGAAAAAGAAAAAGAAAATGAAAAGAAAGAAACACCACAACCAGCTCCAGCTATTGAAATTCCCTCTTCTTTACAACATTAAAGCTTCATGATCCTTGTCTTCTTCTTATTTTTTTTAATGTTGGTGCCATCCCCCAGGCAAATGCTGATTCGAGGCATTCAGTTCTGTTCTAGATGGTGAACATAATGGGAAACACAGAGTTCTGCTTTAAAATTCTTAACAAGAATGATCAAAAAGCAAGCTTTGGGGGGGGGGAGAAAAGAAAAACTCTGAGAAGCTGCTGTGAGGAAATAATACTTTCTTATCTGCAAACCTACTGCATGTTGAAAGTGTTTGCCTTATTTTTCACAGAGGTGGTTGTAGAAGAGGTAGGCGTGTTAGTCTGTGCAAGCATGATCAGTAAAAGCAAAAAAAAAATTAAATAAAAACAAAAACCAAAGAACAGTGTTGTTCCCTTCCATTTTACATGATTTATTTGGCTTGTATCAATCAGAGTGGCTCCCTGCACTCATCCTGCCCAGTTTTTAGAAGTACAGCCTTATTATCAGGACTCCTCCTCATGCTTAGCTGGAGGTGTACTGGCTGCTATTGGCACCCTTCCCGAGCCTTTAAAAGCAAGCGGCGTTAGCAGGCAGAAAACGCTGGCACTTCCCTCAGCATTTATTTTCTCAAACACAAAAGAAGAAAGGGCCCGTGCGTTTTTACTCAGTGTGGAGAAGAGAGAAATTTAGCGGGCACTTCTTGTGTTCCATAGGGATAGGATGGAGAAATTTTGTGTTCCATAGGGATAGGATGGGGGAATTTTGCCTTTTTCGTGTCCTGTCCTTTTATCCTACCATGCTGGGGCCAAATCTTTATATTGGAATCGTGTTGCTGTACCTTAGTGCGTCAGAAATTTTGCTGAGGGAAAAACTAAAGCCCTCCTTTAAAGGGAAGGCCACAATCCACGCCACTTTGCCTCAGGTAAAATTGAATTTCACACCTCAAGAGGGCTCACACCTAAAACCCAAAATGGACAACTGTCTAAGAATTGTCCTGAGCGATCGGAAAGAAAGCCGAAGAGATGGAAATGTCAGAGATAGCTGTGAAAGCTATAACATGCCATTACAAGCCTCCATTTGGCCACCATTTTATCCCTTAGTAAATAAAACCAAAGTCATGAATCTAAGACTCAGATGTGGCATGGCCTAGTTTGTCTTTGAGAAATTGTGAGGTAGAAAGGTCTCTCTCTCACACACACAAATACATGCAAAAGTACAACAGGCTACATCTTCTCAAAATCCTCACATTGAAGATAAAAGTCCCTCTGTAGCTTCTAGGCTTCTATAATAATTATTTAACTGTCAAGGCTCGGCTACACCAAGAGAGATACTTCTCCCCATTGTTTAAATTATGCATGCTCTACAATAAATAAATAACTTTTGACATCTAAATAGCATTTCCTCCCTCATCTGTGGTGAACGCACAAAATGGAGGACAGGGTTCCACTACCTTTATTAACTGTGCTGAAAAGGAAAATGTCAGCAGGTGTAGTGTGCATAGCTACCTCTTCAGGTGGTCCTATTACACCTGCCAAAAATTCCTCTTCTACCCCATACCTAAAGTACAGGAGCCCTGTTCTCCATTTTATGCGGCCCAGTGCCACCCTATGGAGTGCTGTCAACTCACAGGCCATGCTTTATGTGAAAGAAATAACGAGCCATGGCATTCCATGCTAGTTAAATTAATGTACTGTTCCCCTCCTTCATCCAGGTCTGTTGGTGTTTCTAGCCAGTGGGTGAACATTGAGTGTCCAATGCAGCATTTACCTCCCCACCCAACCTCAAATGTGTGTAATCATAATATGGGATATTTGTAATAAATCAATATGGGGTATCCTTCTTGCTTCTCACATTGGTTTTTACAGATATGTGGGAGCATCTATTGACCTGGGCAACGTTTCGGTTCTTCGGATGTTCCGCGTATTGAGAGCTTTAAAAACCATTTCCATCATCCCAGGTATGAACGTCTTTGAATAATTTCTATCAGCTACACATTGGCGTTGGCTAATACATCATTGATATACTGAATGCACGTGTTTCTCTTGATTAGAGACAGTCTGGTGGTACTTGTCTCCATTTGCCTTTTTTTTGGGATATACATGGCATGAAACAGTGGGCTAAAAGATGTTATTTTCCAAATTCATTCCCCTCTCCCATCATCCGAAGTATATGCTGAGAGGAGAATATGGGCATCTTTCTTTCAGCACACATGCATTTTTCTTATAACCACATGACAAGCACCAATTTCTTCTCCCACATAACTATCAAAGGTATAAGAGCCCTGGGCCTTTTATGCAGCCGCTTGAATGCTTAAAGGTCCCGTAATCTCTTGCTGTGACTCGTGTATCTTTGTTTACTTGTCAAACATAATGAATGTACCTCACTAGGTGAATATCAATGTATAAGCGAGCTTGCAGAGAACGGTACCTTCCCCCTCTTCCTCTATCCAAGGGTGTCTGCAGGAGTCTTTTCATGGAAGGACCAAAGATGCATAATATTATGTTACCACAATTTGCTAGCATGGTGCATGCCACTACAACCCATTGCATCTCTCTGTGTATGCTAAAATATTCAGAGAGCAAGCACACACACTGCCAGCTGCCCCCATGAAAACCCAAGTCCCTTTGGATATTTTCTTCTTCTTTATCTTCATCAGAGGAGTTGGAGAAAATACAAGTGATGTATCTTAAAAATTCAGGTTAAAAAGTAGCGACCCTAACATAATGTCTATTCATTCATTCATTCATTCATTCATTCATTCATTCATTCATTCATTCATTCATTCATTCATTTATTTATTTATTTATTTATTTATTTATTTATTTATTTATTTATTTATTTATAATCTGCCTATCTAGTTGAACGACCACTACCAAGTCAGTAATTCTTCTCGAGTTACAGTGCACCTTCGACTTACAGACGGCTCCACGCACAGACTTTTCGAGTTACAGACGTCTCTGGCTGCAAAATTTAGGTTCGACTTGCAGCCGGAGAATCGACCTTCAGACCGGGAAAAAAAACCCAAAATGGAACCAAAATGGAACAAAAACGGCCGGTTACGGATTAATCGGTTTTCAATGCACTGTAGGTCAATGGAGCCTCGACCTACAGACTTTTTGACCTGCGGCCACCGTTCCAATACGGATTAATTCCGTAAGTCGAGGGTCCACTCTATTCTGACCTGCGTTCCATCCATCTCATTCTTCTGCCCATCTCTGTTCCCTTGCAGGTCTAAAGATAATTGTCGGCGCCCTTATCCAATCAGTTAAGAAACTTGCAGACGTTATGATCCTGACCGTTTTCTGCCTGAGTGTCTTCGCTCTCGTTGGCCTTCAACTCTTTAAAGGACATCTGAGGCACAAATGTGTCAGGAACTACACAGAATATTTTATCAGCGAGATGAAACGATTACAGTATCCCAATGAAACATCTTTTCTGTATGAAGTCAACCTGACTTCATATATGGACTTCATCAGGGATAAAGGTATGTGCTCTCCTCAGCTCCTAAAAAAAATAATGGCTCTTTTGCACCTTTTGATTCCATTGGTTGAAGAAGGCCATAGGAAATAAGGCATACATTTATGCAACAGCTCATTGTTACAGCTATAGGATGCATGACTGCTAAGTTTCCTTTGAAACATTGTTATTTGAATCTTTTTTCAGTCTCATAAGCATACTTCTAGGAATGATGTGATAGTAACAGAAGAAAAATATTAAGTCATACCAATATAATTCTCAGGACATGTTACTGGGAAGAACCACATGTAAATGTATATATACACTGTCAGTCCAATTCTGTAGAATGTTGGTAATTGCTATAACAATAAGTGCCAGGAATCATCTTTCTTTCTTTCTTTCTTTCTTTCTTTCTTTCTTTCTTTCTTTCTTTCTTTCTTTCTTTCTTTCTTTCTTTCCTTCCTTCCTTCCTTCCTTCCTTCCTTCCTTCCTTCCTTCCTTCCTTCCTTCCTGCCTGCCTGCCTGCCTGCCTGCCTGCCTGCCTGCCTGCCTGCCTGCCTGCCTGCCTGCCTACCTACCTACCTACCTACCTACCTACCTACCTTATCTATCTATCTATCTATCTATCTATCTATCTATCTATCTATCTATCTATCTATCTATCTATCTATCTATCTATCTATCTATCTATCTATCTATCTATCTATCTATCTATCTATCTATCTATCTATCTATCTATCCTTACTGTGCTTATATGATCATGAAATATAAAAGTACATGAAACTTCTTCCCAATGTGTTGTGCCAATCAGAATTCTATAACTTTTCTTGTAATTATCAGTACCATTCCAAAAGTCCCCCCACTGGCCTTAAAACTTGAGAATCTAATTCAGAAAGGTTAGACTTTGTAAAAGTGATCAAAGGGAAAAGAAAGAAGTGAAGCCCAAAGTGTTAAGGTTGAATTGATTTCAACAAAACTTCCATTTGATTACACAAGAACAACTTTATGTGGATGGAGTGATAAAGCGGTGTTACCCTTTTGGTGTTGCCTTTTTTTAAAAAAAAAATATATCCCTAGTTCTGAGATGTTTTGAGATGGCCGGGGAATGCTGTACTAAGATACTGCAAATCAACTTTATACCTCTGGGGCAACATTCTGGAACAGTTGAAATCATATAAGTATTGAACTGCCTTTCAAAAATGACATTGGAGTTTCGACACAATGTTTGACTTTTATAATGCATAACTTGCCTTGGAAAAGCTACTTTTCTGATCTATCAACATTAGTACCTCCAAGCCAGCATGGCCACCGGCTATGTTGAGTAGGAGTCCTGAGATTTATAATCCAAAAGATAACATTTCCAAGCACTATGTGTGAACACTAACAACATCACACTATACTCCACTCCACTTCTCTAGTGCAGGTGCTACAAAGAGTTTGGAGGCATTGACTTCTGCTTTTAAACTGAGTTCCATAATATCTAATTATTAAAAAGCCAGGATCATAACCATGGTTTAATCCTGGCTTGTTTGGAGAAACTTGGGTTTAGAATTTACTCATAAACATATTCACCTAAAATTTCACTCAAAATTATGAGATTTTACAGTAAAACCAAGTGACAAAATGGCAGGGAAATCAACAAAATTGCATGATAAAGCAATAAACTTATAGGTTTTATTTTTTAAAAAAGGCTTGGTTAATTAGGAGACTCTTACGCTGAAATTCAGAACAAAAGACCAAGTAAGCTGTTTTACAAGGATATTCCATGGGTTGAAGATGACATGGCCCTTCTTTAAAAAGGCCTTTCTCTGGCTGGAAACAGATTATTAGAGAGAGCCCATACTTTAAGCCAAAAGGACTGGGTCAGGAGGAGCCGCTGTATGTTTACATCAGATGCTGCTGATAAAGGATGTGAGTGGTTCAGTATAGTGGACTTGTACAGCAAGAGTTAGATGACCTAATAGCAGGAAATGATTAACCAAAAGCTTATGTGAATGCATGTTGCTACCTTAAAAACCCACAGACATCAAGGGGGAGGCTGGGAAAGAAAGCGTTGTGTTGACAACAAGACGTCTGGAGGAAGAGCGGAGCCATAAAATTAGACAGATTAGGAACTGACTTCCTTTCAGACCCTAATGGATATCACTAAAAAAATTAGCTTTTTGTCATAAAAACTGACTTTTTGGGAACTTATATTTGTCTCATTTTCTCTTTGGCAGATAATTACAAATTTAAGAATGGCACTAAAGATTATTTATTGTGTTCCAATAGCTCAGATGGTGGGTAAGTGTGTTTAACCGTCATTCATTCTATATTTTTAAAGACGTTCCTGCTTGCTCTGGCCATCGGCTAGAACGTAGATTAAAACTGAATAGAAAGAATGATTGCTAATTCAGATAACATCACTATAAACCCTTAGGAAGAGATTTTTTCCACTAGTTGTGATTTCAATCCATCCCTTTTTCTTTCTCCTCCCTGTCCAAGACCTACACTCTAAAATTCTTTTTTTCCCCCCAATGGAAGCTATTACACAGTAATATCGGCACATCCTTTTGGTGCACCAAATCTTGGTGAATGCTCCCCCATGTGGTGAGGTGTACGATTTACCACTAGTTCCCATAGATAAAACTGTTTAATGCTGAAGTTTTCAGACAAATCTTCACAAAAAGAAAATTCTTCACAAATATTCTCATGTACTGGTGTGGTTTCTTTTTCACATTTGAACACGGGAGATTTGTGTCACTTAGAAAGCTATTATCCATAGCTCCTGTCCGCCGGAGTACATATGCCTGAAGGTTGGAGAGAACCCTGACTATAACTTCACAAGCTTTGATACTTTCGGATGGGCCTTTCTCTCCCTGTTTCGCCTTATGACACAGGATTATTGGGAACGCCTCTATCAACAGGTAGAGATTTATTCTTCTTATTTTTTTCTTAAAATAAACAACCTGTGAAGAAATTGCTTTGAAATGGGTGCTCTGCGGCAAAGTTGTAACTAGCAATTTCGGTGCCCGGGGCATCCGTTTTCTATTGGTTAAGCCTGGATCACACAATATTGACATACACAAAAGAGGAGACTGAGAAATGAGGAGGCCCGTCTGAGCAACTGGGCTGCAGGGAGGGAGAGGGACTCTTCTGGTGCAACACTTTAGATTCCTGAAAAAAAAAACACAACACCAACAACCCTGGACAACTCCACCAAAAGCTGATGCTTGGCTAGGGGGCCAAAGTGGCCAACCTGTTCTTGAGGGAGACAAGAAAGAACAACCTGGGGGAAGGGAGCATCCTTCAAGGGTGGCAGACGCTGACTGTGTCTCCCCTTCCCTCTCTGTTCTCTCTACCCCCTGCCATTCGGGGAGGCAGGAACGGACAGAGACAGCCAGACCTCCCTCAAGCTGAGGGAAATTCAGGCCCCCTCCCCTCGGCCCCTTGTCTCCTCCTCCTCCACTCCCAAACCCCCTCCTTGAACAGCGGGCCTGGGCTTGGGGAGACGGGGGCCACAAAGGAACATGCGCCTGGGTGGTATTGATGTGACTACCACTGCTGCTTGCAAGAAGAGGGCAGGAACCACAGTTTTTTGCAAGCTCCACATTCTGCTAGGCAGCGATATGGGTCGCCCAGTTTAAGTAGCTTTGGTCTAAAGCGGTATGGTCTATTTGAGCCATTCTCAATGGAGGCCATACAATATGGCCTTCTGGAGAGTCGGGGGGAGATCCTGGCACATTTGAACAAGGCCACAGAGTGGAAACAATACTTCACGCACCACTTCATCAGGTTCGTTATGCGACTTGGACAATCGTGATTCGGCCTGTCTTTCTCTCATATTGCGTTTACGGCCATGATGGAAAATAGGGTTCAGAAGGGCTGGTCTATTTCAAAAGACAAGGACTGCATAACACCACTGCTGTCACAACCAAGTTTAATGTACAGAACAGGCTGTATATGAAATGCACAGCATGGGAATGACTGTGTTACAGCTGCTTTCCATATGGTTTGGGTAGTGTAAGAAAACCTAGGCTGCTGTGCAAGAAGCATATGTTTGGTGATGGTTCCCACGCTGCATATCCAAAGTCAGATGATTAGCTCAGTAAGCTTAAAGTGATCACTAATGGAGGAGGATGATGATATCAAAACAAGGATGCATAGAGAGAATTAGAGTATTTTTTATAGATTTGCTTGTCACACATTTTCTCTCCTCGATGCCACTTGCTTTCAAGATATTACAGCGGTGCCTCACTAGACGATGATAATCCGTTCCACTGAAATCGCTGTTTAGTGAAATCATTGTCTAGCGAAAAGCATTTCCCCATTGGAATGCATTGAAACCTGTTTAATGCGTTCCAATGGGGAAGAATCGTCATTGTCTAGCGAAGATCGGCCATAGGAAAGACGCTTTGCAAACCGCCGATCAGCTGTTTAAATAGCTTTCTTGCGAAGCTTAGATCCCAAAAACACCCGTTTTGTGAGTGCGGAGGGAGCTGTCAGAATTGTTGTCTAGCAAAAATCAGTTTGCAAAGCAGGGACCAAACATTGTCCAGTGAAATTCCCCTATAGGAATCACTGTTTTGTGAATTGCTATAGCGATTGCAAAATGTCAATGTCTAGCAAAAAAAACTGTCATGCGGATTAACTGTCTGGCGAGGCACCACTGTACTTGGAAAGCATAGCAAGGGGAGTTTACATAGGGTTGCTTATTGCCCACTGTGGAGCGTCTCTTAATCACTGGTTTTCAATATCTGAAGTTGCTTCTGGTGGTGATTGGTTTGGCAGTGGCTGGGTGGGTCTGCCTTAAGATGAGGGACGTGTGTGTGAATTCAGTAACTTTTGATTGCTTTGTCATGCACAGGGTTTGAATGAGTAATGACCATGCGCATTCACCACAGGTCTAGAAAACTAATTCGAAGGATTATGATTACATTAGAAAACCATTTCTTCTTCAAAATGGAAATGGATCGCGCCCAATGCTGGCAGCAAAATGAAGACAAGAGATGACAGAAGAACCAATAAATAAATATGCAGGATAATTTTGGAATTTTTCACCTTTTCCAATATTGCAGTATTCTTTTTTGTCCCATTAGCTGAGCTAATTTTTAGTGCTTTTAAAAAACTGAACGATTAATAACTTCCTAAATATTACTTTCTGTAAGTAAGGAAAATTATATACATAAAAGCTTAAGCAAATATTAAGTACTGTATTCTTTCTAACTTCAGACCCTCAGAGCTTCTGGGAAGATCTATATGCTATTTTTCATGCTGGTTATATTTCTCGGATCATTTTATCTCGTCAACTTGATCTTAGCCGTGGTCACGATGGCATATGAAGAACAGAGCAAAGCCACTATCGCTGAAACAGAGGCAAAAGAAAGGAAATTTCGTGAAGCTATGGAAATGTTAAAGAAAGAACAGGAGGTCTATATGTAATTCTTTGCTAATCTATAACTACTGTGTTTCCTACACATATGGCCTGTCAGTAGTAATTTTCAAACTGTGCAGGGGCATATTAGTATATTGAGAAATATGTTAATTAGATGTATAACAATTTATAAATGCATGCTTTCTGTTCACCCACTGAAGAACTTGTCCAATGTGTTTCTCCTTATTTACTTCTCTTGCGCTTCCTCTTTCTAATCAGTCTTTGTTAAGGTCAATTGCTCCTTCTACCACATACAGTGATGCCTCGCAAGACAAAATTAATTCATTCCACGAGTTGTGCCGTATTGTGAACATTTCGTCTTGCGAAGCGTGGCCATAGAAAAATTCGTCTTGCAAGTCACCCAAAAAATCGCGAAACGCTTTCGTCTTGCAAGTTTTTCGTCTTGCGAGGCATCACTGTATTTGCATCACATGTATTTGACTACTTCAGTTACATCCAGTGTTAAAACTCAGCCAGTTACTTGCCCTTCAAGTGAGCTTTGAAGAAGTGAGGTACATGAAACATGTGGGCTGAGCTCCTTTGAAGGAGGCTACTTTGTGTTTTTAAATACACTCACTTGGAAAACCCTGAAAAGGTTCACCGTAAGTCACAATTGACTTGGTGGCACATTATTATTATTATTATTAGCCTTGAGTGTGTGTGAGTATAATTGAGTACATTCAGTTTTAATTTGGAAGAAAGAGCACCTTGTGTATCAAAACTTTGGGTAGTGTTAGCCTATAGCGTGTCTAGTGCTTTGCAAAAGACTCAGGGTATACAGCCTGTTGATGGTGTGTCAGAACAAGAGACTGGGCCATAGCTATTTTGCTCGTTCAAGATATTTTGCCAGCATTTTCAGGAATGTGAAAGCGGAGCCCACATGTGAAGGACATACTGTATGCAGTTGGATCTGTCCAGAAGATGTTGAGGTATAGTTTGGGAAAGACAACTAGACACATAGAAATGCTTTGTTCGTGGCTATATCTTGGAGACAAATTTTTAAAAGTATATCATAACTGATCTACAGTTATTCACACAAATTTTGCATCATCCCTTCTCCGAGAAGTTATTCATGAGCTGCTTGTCCTCTGGAAGCCTCGAGATACGAGGAAAAATATAAACGGAATCTTCAGGTCTTCACATAGCGAATAAATCTCAATATAAGATTAGGGAATGGCTTTCAAATCATACTGGCCTAAAAAATCCACTGATAGTTCCAACTAAAGGACAGCCATTGAATCAATGACTGAGTAGTAACACTTACATTAAAAATTTCTGGATAGCTCAGTGGTTTAGGCATCTGGTTGCAGATCCAGAGGATGGGAGTTTGATTCCCCTCTTGTGCCTCCTTGACAGGGTCTGGACTTGATGATCCAGAGGGTCTTTTCCAGCTCTGCCGTTCTAAGATTATTATTATAATATTATTATTAAACCCCATTGATTCAGTGGGTCCCCTCTAGTTACACTTACCCAGTTGGTTTCAGAGCTGCCTGTTCAGAAACTCAAAACCCAGGGTTAAAACACAGCTATTATGAGGGACGTGGTGGCGCTGTGGGCTAAACCGCAGAAGCCTGTGCTGCAGGGTCAGAAGACCAGCAGTCGTAAGTTCGAATCCACGCGACGGAATGAGCACCCGTCGCCTGTCCCAGCTCCCGCCAACCTAGCGGTTCGAAAGCATGCAAATGTGAGTAGATAAATAGGGACCACCTCGGTGGGAAGGTAAACAGCGTTCCGTGTCTAAGTCGCACTGGCCATGTGACCACAGAAAGATTGTCTTCGGACAAACGCTGGCTCTATGGCTTGAAGAGCGGGATGAGCACCGCCTCCTAGAGTCGGACACGACTGGACAAAAATTGTCAAGGGGAACCTTTACCTTTACTTTATTATGAGCAAGAAAAATATGTCAAGTCTGACATTTAAAAAAACACTTTAAAATCATGGAAGAAAGGGTGGGGGAAACACACCTGTGGCTTATTCAGATTAGCCCATAGAATCAATACCTGTGGTTTGGATGTTATCATACCACCCAGTAATTTTTTTTTTTAAAAAAATTGGAGATGTGATTTCTCATTTCATTCCTGTGTTTCTACATTTTTTAGGAATTAGCTGCCAAAGACTGCGACAGCATGTCTTACAGTTCATTTGAAGTCTCACCGGTAGCATCTAAGGAGATAAAAGAACGAAGAAACAGAATGAAGAAGTTATCATTAGGGATGGAAGAATCCGCGGAAGATCCAAAACTCCCTAAATCACAGTCTAGTGACAGCCATCAAAAAACGGTAATTCGGTGTTTCAGGCCTTGCTTGTCCAAATGTCTTTAAACTTTAATTGCATTTTCCCCCCATGAATGAAACAATTCAAACTGAGATGGTGTGCGCATGCAGAAACCAAAAACTGAAACTAATCTACTTCTTAATTTTTCCTGAGGAAGTGGACTTGTCCATGAAAGCTCACATAAAAATAGAGCAGTCAGTTTTTCAGGTGCTGCAAAATTTTTGTCTTCATTATTTTTCATTCTGTTTTTGGCCGATGTTCTTAATTGTTATTTGTTATCTAAAAGTACCACCTGCATGAATGATATCTGGATAACTTATATTTTAAAAATCAGTTCTTTATTTGAAAAATAAAGCTTTCCCAGCGCTAGAAAACTGGTCCAAACATAGTGCCAATCAAGGTATTAATTAATTGGCACATAGTGCACCCACTGAACCTTCTGGACACTCTTCAAGGATAGTGCCACATACTGCTCATTTCAGTAATCAACGCACAATATAACAGAGGCAGAAATGGCTGTTGCAAAGCCAGGCCAACTCAGGAAAGTTCTTAATTGGTACACTTCATACCTGCTAAAATTTTCTCTTCTAAGAAACTATTAACCAGTCCAGAAATCCTGTTCTCTTTTTCATGTGGTGACACTAGAATAGGGACACCTCCAAGGAAGGAATCATTCCAGCTTATCCATCATAACACTTTTGCTAGAGGAGACTACCTTCTTCACTCAATAATAAATCAAAGATTTAATTTATAGTCAGACTACCTATCTGACCAAAAAAAACACATCAGATTCCATATTATTTATGATGTATTTTTCTTCATTTGAAACTTTCAGGCTTTCTTTACCCACAGTTACGGTCCTGCTTCAAATCCGACCAAGCGCCGGCCTAGTCACGGAAGTATATTTAATTTCCACACATCAAATCGAGATTCGAAAGCTGAATATGGCGAGGATGACTCTAGCAGTACTGGGGAGGCTGAGACACAGCGTGGCTCGCTTCTGGCTTCACGAATAGGGAGGCGGTCAAGTATCCAGAGTCAAGTCAGCTACAGTTCCCGCCCAGCTACTCCAAGCTACATGTTGCCCAGCAGATGGAACCCTGGAGATGATTACACTGGAACCGTCTCATTGATGGGGAGCAGTGGAATTAGACCACTCACTGAGCCTGTATCAGGGGAAGGGCTCTTGCTGCCTCCACTTATGGAAACACCCGACAAGGGAGATCTAGTGAGTAGAAAAGGCAAATAGGCTGATGTGATGCTAAGTAGTATCTGCCAGATATGGCTATCCATCAGAGAAGCACATGGGTTCTGGCCCCAAAATGCACATGTGAAACCATCTCAGGACATTACACAAGCACACGAACATGTCAGCAATGCTGTTTCCTTGCTGGGAGCGAGCGGAGAGCTTTTTATCACTCCCCCCGCCTAATCATTGTGAGGCGGAACTGCTTTATTGCTAGTAGCATTGAAGAAAGAGTGATAGGTGTGTTATATGTTTGAAATCAGTGTGAAATCAGTGGAGAGGGAGGGTGAGCAGTTAGCAATGGCAGCATGGAATTTGCACATCCCCAAGAAAGCCATACTTAAAAGGGATTGAGTTAAACCCCAGAAGCACAGTAGAGCCATAACTATCAGTTTTGGCACCCAAGGCAAGTAATGCAAATTGTGCCCCCAAATCAACTTTGTAATTCATGACATGAAAATGATACAACAAGCAGTTGTGAGACTGAACACCTTGCCAGCATCTCCCTTCCTCAACAAAGGGTCATCAGTGCTGTAAGACACACACACACACACACACACACACACACACACGCACACGCACACACGCACACACACACACACACAAGCTAACTTTCTGCTGTCCAGTCCAGAGGCCTTGTCCTCTGTCGTCCCCTTCTCCTCTTGCCTTCACACTTTCCCAACATCAGGGTCTTTTCCAGGGAGTCTTCTCTTCTCTTGAGATGGCCAAAGCTTCAGGATCTGTCCTTCCAGTGAGCACTCAGGGTTGATTTCCTTCAGAATGGATAGGTTTGCTCTCTTTGCAGTCCAGGAGACTCTCAAGAGCCTCCTCCAGTGGATATAGGACCTATTCATGCTGATAAAAACCAATGATTCAGAACCTCTGGTAACTTGAATGACGTGGAGTTCCTATTTGTCTTCTCATTGGTTAACTGAATCAAAGATCCAAACTTCTCAAAACATCATCCTTCCCACTCCTCATCCCTACCCATTATCTGCACTGTCTCTAAACAGACTCCTTCATATGATGAAGCCCAGAAGAGATTCCAAAATCAGCGCCTGTCAGTGGAGCATTATCATCATCCCCTTCAAAGACAGCGGGCGCCTAGTGCCGTCAGCATCATTACCAGCGTGCTGGAGGGTATGAGCTTCTCTTATTGTATACTGTACTGATGCCCAGGACACCAGTATGCTGGTGCGTTGAGCTGTTATTTCAAAAAGTGTTTCGTTTTCTTTCACTTTTGAGAAATGTTCTCTTTCTTTCGTGCCTTGTTTAGAACTTGAAGAGTCGAATCAAAAGTGTCCTCCATTCTTGAGGAAACTGGCGTTGAAGTTTCTTGTGTGGGAATGCTGCCCGCTATGGTCAAAAATAAAGAAGAAAGTGAGCTTTATTGTCATGGATCCATTTACTGACCTCATTGTCACACTTTGCATTGTGATTAATACTCTTTTCATGGCATTAGAACACTATAAAATGACTCCTCAGTTTGACTTTATGCTTTCGATAGGTAACATGGTAAGTGAATTCTGATAAGCAAAATATTGTTCTCTCTCTCTTTTCCTTTCCTTTCCCTTTCTTAGATTTCTGGGCAGACTTTCATCCACAAAACTGGGTTCATGCGTATGTGGTGCTGTTACATGTTATTCCTGGCGCAATAGGAAGCAAATGCGGTCCCTCTTTTTCTGTCTCATTCTCTCCACCCTCGAGATATTCTTGTCTGGAGAGGAAGTTTTCATTGGGTGCTGTAATGATTGCCCCTTGTCTCTCTCTGTGTGGGAACTATGCTTACGTACAAGATTATGCTCGTTTATTCCCAAAATTTGAACCCAGGTTTCAGAACCATATATACACACAGGAGCACATCCATGAATGCCAAATAAAATCTTGCTGAAAGGCTTCCTGGAATTGAACATAGTTGCCAGCTCAATGCTGAGCCCAAATGAACAGTCTAGATGAGTAGGTCATGGAATGCCCTCAAAGCTTTGAAATAAAGTGGGGGGAAAGTGCCCTTTTTATTTAATGCTTTTGGAATTATTATTGAGAAGAACAGGTAACCGTGTTTAGCCTTGCCACAAACAGACCATACTGTGGCAGCGTTGAAACTGACAATGTCATTTTGGTTTTAAAGATTTTCACAGGAATTTTTACTGCGGAAGTCATCCTGAAAATCATTGCAATGGATCCCTATAACTATTTCCAGCAAGGCCCCAATATCTTTGACAGTATCATTGTCTTCATAAGCATCATTGAACTCAGCATGCCCACTGAGACTAAAGAAGACGGCAAGGGGAAAAAAGGAAAGAAAGGAAACTTTACCGTTTTACGGACCTTGAGGCTGGTAATGAATCAATTTTCTTTGTTTGTTTGCTTACCTTTTAAAGGGAAAAATGAGACAGGGTTGCCAATTAGCTCTGCAGTATGTCATGCAGAGGGGTATTATCTGCTACACATTTACAAAGGAATGTGATAGAATATGTGCCTTACCAAGTAAGTTACTTTTAGACAAGGGAGACTGAATTATCCACTTCTCCAAGGCTCTCTGGAACATTCATGGCCAGGCAAGGGGTTGAAGGCAGTTGCCCATTACCAGCGTTTATCCTGTTTTGCTCGGGAGAGACACAGTTCTATGTTTGGATGGAGTTTATGAAGCAATGGCTACTCCAGCATGTCCCTCTATCTCCATCTTGGTAATGCAGGAGTAGATCCCAAGGCGCTTACAGGCTGCATGTGTCTCTCCAAGGCCATTTTTGTAACGTCCCTACTTCTGGCACTACTTCTAGAAGCACACCTCCAAAGGCCTGCAGCGCCAGTGCAGAAATCTGTCAAGATCATCTTCTTGGGCTTATTTTCTCTTCTGAAAGGAAATGAAACATGCTGTCCAGCAGAGCTTTATGATGTGCGAGGACATTCTGGGAAAATGATTGCCACCATTCCAACTTTAAAAAGAATTATACTAAGCAGAAGCCCCGGAAAGCTACTCCTGTTAGCCAGAAAAGGCTAATTAGTTTGCTGCAGTTGGATGTCAAAACAAACCACAGTTTACTGTGACGGCAATGAACTGCAGCAGTTTACGATCATAATTTTTCTCTCTTTTTTTCTGGCTTGACCATGAGGTAGAATTGGGTGGAACTTTTTCCTTCCATTTTGATGAAACACAATTTGATGTTTTAACTGAAGCCAAAAAAAGTAAGGATAATAAGAATTGTTTGTTTGAAACTAATCAGCTTCAGCCTGTGGGCTATGAACCCAAAGGTTAAGTTATCCACAATTTAGGGTTCAGAGGTATGCTGAACTGTGATTAAAACAGAACTGGAAGTTTCCTATTTTTTCCTGCCATGCCAGAGGAGAAAATAATGCACAGAGAGGTTTGCTAAGGCTCATTCCATTGATAAAATATAGTTTTCCATTACATCTGACTACAGTACCATGTTCAAGAGTGAATGAAAGGATGGGATGAATCTCAACAATTGGATAGACAGTATTTGTGAATAGATACAGAAACTAACCATTTTTTTTTACCAACTCTGCTTTTAACAGTACTACCTGATGTCTCTGTTCTCTAATGAGGTGATACTTTTCTTCCAAACAGATGCGAGTCTTCAAATTGGCAAAGTCTTGGCCAACCTTAAACACTCTTATTAAAATCATTTTAAACTCAGTAGGTGCTCTGGGCAACCTGACCCTCGTGTTGGCCATTATCGTCTTTATCTTTGCCGTATTTGGAATGCAGCTATTTGGGCAAAGCTATTCCATGAATTGCAAAAGGATCGCCTCAAACTGCAAGCCACGGTGGCATATGCGGGATTTTTTGCATTCTTTCCTTATCATTTTCCGGATTCTGTGCGGAGAATGGATCGAGACGATGTGGGACTGCATGGTGGTGGCCGACATGTCCATGTGTCTCCTTGTCTTCTTGCTCGTCATGGTGATTGGAAATCTTGTGGTGAGTTTTCAGATACCTTTTGATGTTTTCTCCCATGGGCAACTGTGTGTGTTTTGCTGCCAATGAAATGGAGAAATGTCTGTGAGAATATCCTGATCATGAAGTCTTGTTCTAATAACAGAAAGAAGTGCATGGAGGAAGGTTGGTGGAATTTCCAAAACTGTATCCTGGTCTTCTTTTTTATTATGTTTTGTTTCAAGCCATTAGTGAATTAAAAGAAACATCATCAGAATGAGACTCGCGGAGAAAGGAAAAGCTATTCTAGGCATGTAACTGGGAACTCTGAGAAGGTTGATCGAGCCGTCGTTCCTGTCTCTTATTTTATACAAATCACACCTACATTTGTACGAAAATATCTATTTTATTGAAATGTGTCCATCCTACATATGTTCTCAAACCACTCTGAAAGAATCAATACGATTTTGAGAACAAATGTTCTTTTGACCATGAAATGTATCCATCCAGGCCTGTTGCATGATCTTCAGGATAGGTTTTGCATGTAAAAGATTATGCCAGTTTTCTTAGGATTGTGGGGATCCCACATTGGCTACCACCGACGACATCAGCAATGTGTTCCACACAGTCTTCTCTATACAGACATTGCTGATGTCTACACCTAGTCTATGCAAACCTTCTCAGTGATTTAGGACTCTGGCTCCCAGCGGTTGGGAGTTCGATTCCTCGCTGTGCTTCCTGGACAGGCGCTGGAATGGATGATCCATATGGTCTCTTCCAGCTCTGCAGTTCTCAGATTTATTTATATTTATTCATACGGAATGGCTCAATAAGAAAATATGAAGTGAAGATTTCTATATTTCCATCTTGAATGATATTGTTATTGCTGTTAAATTGTTTTTTCGATATGTCAGATTGCTTTTAGTCTATTTTTATTGTTAGCCGCCCAGAGTAGACATTGTCTAAATGGGCCAGGTATAAGCTTAATAAATAAACAGTTCAGTTAACAGTTGCTTTCTGGTCGCAATCCAAACCCTGGAAGCGGTGGACTGCTCAGAGCAGTGTACTGGCTGAAACAACCAGGAAATCCATAGGGGAAAACAAAGTGATCGGGTAAACCTCTATTTTAGTGGCAGCATCTGGGAACACTGAAGTTGCTTGTTTAGTGTGAACCATGAAGGCCACAAAGAGGAAATGGCATGTAAGAGTCTAACTTTGCTGGCTTGCATGCCTCCCCTCCCTCTTCCATGCAGTAGACAACAAACTGTGTTGTCGCTGTCCTTCTATGGAGGGCAACTATCCATCGTGTCCAAGCCAGAATCAGTTAAAGGCACATCATAACAAGAAATGTCTGTCTTGTTGATAGGCTCTACTGTGCACCACACACAGACGCTAGTGTTAAGCACTTCTCTCTTGTCAGAAAAAATAATAATGCTAGAGATATTGACAAAACATGTGCTTTTCCGTTGCTTTGAGGTTCTCAACTTGTTCATTGCCCTGCTGCTAAACTCCTTCAGTGCGGACAGCCTCACCCAGCTTCCAGAAGATGACAGGGATGCTAACAACCTGAAGATCGCCTGTGCTCGGATACACAAAGGGCTTCACGGAGCAAAACAGAGGGTGCTGGCTTTTTGTTTCAAAGCATTTAGTTATAAGAAAAAAACAGCCCAAAAGAAAATCAAATGCGATGCCGAGAAAAATGGTTTGGAACCTGGGAAAGAGGGTCACCATTCCAAAGAAAGTTACAGCAATACGGAGAAGGAGAAGCATGGAGAAGAATGCTCGGTTAATATGCTGGATGATTTCATTACCAATCCTAGTGTGTTTATCTGTGTTCCTATTGCCGATGCTGAGTCAGATAGCGAGAGTTCTGAAGGGGCTCACGATAAGCAGATCCCAGTTGTGGAGACGGACCATACTAAGCAGGTAAGGAGATATCCTGAGATCTTATTTTCATGATCAGAGAAAGACTAAGAAATGTTGACATGGCTCAGAACAAGACAGAATAATACAAGAGTTGTGTTTTTATACAGTATTCTGTCCCGTTCCCCCAATGTTTTGGCAAAAATCAATACGGCTGAGGGCCAAAACTAAATGAAATGCTAGTTTTGCAATGAAAAGCTGATATACTGTTTTCTCTCATCGGATGCACTCCTTCAAAGCTGCTACATCTACACGATCAGCTTGCCAATGAACCCAGTGACTAATCCCCAAGCAAGAGCTAACTAATTTGCAGCTTGTAGAGCCGAGCAACCAGAAACTAGAATAAATAAAGCATAGGGGATACTGGTCTGTTACTCTCAATGGATGAGGCAAATAGCTGTTGTGGTGGGTGTGTATATATTCAAAGTCTTTCTCCTCATAATTTAGTTTACCCCATCTTAGAAAAAAACAGCACAGGAGACTCCTGTTTCAAAAAAAAAAGGAACTCTTTTAAATTCGGAAATCCCAAAATCATCACCACTCCATGCAAGGGTTTGTTTTGCTTTTTGCAAGTCGTTTGGGGGCTTATTTAAGTTTGCTTACTCAAGTAGTAAAGCTGCCAACAGCTCTTCTTGCCTTTCTGTGCAAAAGGGGAAAGGGTATCCCTGCTAAAGGAGATCTATTTCACTCCCTGCTGCCAGGAGACTCAAATCATAGAAGCCTTCCCTTTCTTCACTGGTGGTTTCTGATATCCATGTGGAGCAGGAAACACAAGAGGCAAGAGGGATGTTATTCAGGAAGGATTTGAGCTTGATCACCTATTGAGAGAATAAGTGATCACACCCTCATTCTTTAAAAGGGGGGGTGGGGGATACTGTAAAGACAGTGCGATTTCACAGGGATTCTTGCTGGATCCCAATTTGAACAAAACACATGCAAGCATTAACGACTGGCTATCATAGCAGTAAAGCAAAACAGACATTCCAATCTCTATGTCAATGGTCCCTAAGCCACTTATAGCAAGTAATGTCTTGGTTCCCAGGCCACCATTGTCCCAGTGGCCTACATGATCATCCCTTGTTATTGTTCACTCGTTAAATCGTGTCTGACTCTTCCTGACCCCATGGACCAGAGCATGCCAGGCCCTCCTGTCTCCCACTGCCTCCCAGAGTTGGGTCAAATTCATGCTGGTAGCTACGATGACCCTGTCCAGCCATCTCATCCTCTGTCGTCCCCTTCTCCTCTTGCCTTCACATTTTCCCAACATCAGGGGCTTTTCCAGGGAGTCTTCTCTTCTCATGAGATGGCCAAAGTATTGGAGCCTCGGCTTCAGGATCTGTCCTTCCAGTGAGCACTCAGGGTTGATTTCCTTCAAAATGCATAGGTTTGTTCTCCTTGCAGTCCAGGGGATTCTCAAGAGCCTCCTCCAGCACCACAATTCAAAAGCATCCATCTTTTGGTGGTCAGCCTTCTTTATGGTCCAGCTCTCACTTCCATACATAGCTACTGGAAAAACCGTAGCTTTGACTATTCGGACCTTTGTTGGCAAGGTGAGGTCTCTGCTTTTCAAGATACAATCTAGGTTTGTCATCGCTTTCCTCCCAAGAAGCCGGCGTCTTTTAATTTCGTGGCTGCTGATCGTCTGTAATTCATGACTAAACAAAGGGAGATAAAAATGTCCCTGAGTTCCCATCCTGAAGGTCCCTAAATGAGCCTGATTGAGAGATGCCATCAGTCAGCAGCAGCAACACTATGGATATCACCAACTATCTATCTTATGATATTAACCCCTCTTCTGACATGTGCCCTTTCTGGCATGTTGTCAGACTGTAACAGGAAGAACACATACGTTGGGTTTGTGATGCCCTGTAATTGTGCAGTTAAATCTATTGGGACACTTGTGGGTTTATATATTGTGCCATAGTGCCTAGAGCAGTGGTCCCCAGCCTTGGGCCTCCAGATGTGCTTGGACTACAACTCCCAGAAGCCTTCACCACCACCTCTGCTGGCCAGGATTTCTGGGAGTTGAAGTCCAAGAACATCTGGAGGCCTAAGTTTGGGGACCACTGGCCTAGAGCACTCTCTCGGTGGTCTAAAGCATAATTATGAAAACAGCAACTTGCGCCCCCCCCCAGCTTTTATTGAACTCAGAACAATGCGAGGTTGAGTCAACTCTTGAACCTGACCCTGGGATTGAACGCCGGTTGTGAGCAGAGGTTTGACTGCAGTACAGTACTGCAGTTTAACCACTGTGCCATGGGGATCGTTAAACCTCTTTTTCCATATGTCATAGTCTTTCAGGTCCTACTCGCTGTCAAGCTGTTTTTAAAACACTGATGGGCACGAACCCACACAAATCCGGCAGTTTTAGTTTTCAGTGGTGGCAAAAAAATATATGTTTATTCAAACAAAAATGAAATCATGAAATCATTGTAGTGAAAACTGGTGGGATGTAATTCTCAGCAGGAGAACCAGCTCCGACTGAGAGGAGAACGCACCAAGAACTCTGAGGAATGGAAGCGAACATCTGAAACCAGCTCTCCTGGGGAGTTTAGTGCACAGTGGAAAGCTCGATCCCCATCACCAGGAGGAAAAGAGGTAAGAGTCATCCACCAATATAAAAGAAGAAAATTGCCCACGATAGTGGAGATCTTCGCATGCTGCAATCACAGTGAGTTTAGATTGTAACAACAATCTAGAATCATTGAACGGTAGAGCTGGAAGGCACACACACACACACACACACACACACGGTTCATCAACTTTGCATATAAAACATCCCCAAGAATTGACCAGCACCATTATTATTTAATTCTATGAATTCAGATCTAAGCCGGTAGCATTGAATGTCTTCATTTGCTACATTAACTAACATTTGAAGGTGATATGAAAGCCTCTGTACCCCTCATTTGATAGGAAAATACAGATCTGACATTTGGAAAATGTGGGTATCTCGTCCAGATTTAGTCACTTCCATTAGCTCCATGGGGTCAAGCTGCTGGTACCTGCTCGCAAGGAAAACTGAATGCTATCTCTGTTTGAAGGTTGATCTTAGCAGCTGCTCAGAAGGCAGTACTGTGGACATACATGACCCTGATGAATACCTGAAGCATGTTCCTGAACTTGCTGAGGATATAATGGAGCCAGATGATTGTTTCCCAAGAAGTAAGGATATACTTAGTCAATTTGTTCTTGGCAGAACTATGTAATTTTGGGATCATAGGACTGTCGCTAAAAAGGACCACTCTGTGTTTCTTCTAATGTATGATGATGGTTTATAGCTATAAAGTGATGTCATGATATAAAGCATGCAGGTTTATGTTTCCGGTTTTGTAACTGCCCTCACCAGCATTGTTAACTTGTATAATGGTTGCACCAACCCCATGCTATGTATAATTTATGATATGTTTGTCTCAGGATTTACTCGCCATTATCCTCGGTGTTCCGTGAATACTGCTAAATTTCCTGGCAGAACATGCTGGAATCTGAGAAAGACATGCTACCGAATTGTAGAACACAACTGGTTCGAAAGCTTCATTGTATTTATGATTCTGCTGAGTAGTGGGGCTCTGGTAGGTTCACTCCTCTGATCCCCGTGTTTTAAACTGGCACTTAACCATTACGCACGACAGAGCAGAACAAAGAAAAAGTAGCAGAAATCCTGTTGCACAGCTCTGCGTGCATAAGGGGGATAACATCGTCATCAACAGCAAATCACCTCTGATTAAAGACAATTTCAGGGAGCACACAATTCGTACACAATTCATACACAATTCATACACAATTCATACACAATTTATACACAATTCATAAGTTGTGTTCATCCCAAAACTGCCCAGGGAAGCCTTTAACTTCCCAGGATACGTTCCTTTTCTCTCTCATTCTCATCTTAGACTCTGGCTTTGTGAGATTTTTGTTTTTAAAAAAGCTTTCCATAGTTCTTAATCTCTTCCTCTGTTTACTTTCCTACAAAAAAGTCCGTTGTAATGTTTGATACAATATCTATCCCAGTTTTACAGAATTAGGTTTAGTCCTGGTGTCTTGATGATGTGGAAAATTTCATCAGAGCAACTGGTCATGTGTCCCTTTGATCCATGTCCTTTCATTCCATCTGATTAGGTCTAAGAGAAAGGGTATGACTGGGTGGGTCCAGGGCAGAGCTAAGGTATCTTGGTGCCAGGAGTTGTATGTCCTGTTGTTAAAAAGGCCACCGTGCCCCACTCTTGAAGAAATGTAGCCCAAATCCCTTGGTGTTCATCAACTACATCCCAATTGCAAATATTCCATTTACTGTATATTGGAATATAAATGGAATATTTATTCCACCAACTTCCAGAGTACTAGGAGGACATTGATTATCATGATCCATTTCACCCTGGGTTCAAGGCTTGGGCCCTGATAGATTATATTTGTCTCAAAAGGGACAGAGAAAATATACTTTATTGCTCCTTCTCAGTTTCTTCATGACTGTTCATAGCTCCAACTATGACATTCTCTCAGACTATATTTAAAGGACTGGATTTGCTCCTTCTTTATAAGAGTACGCCCAATCCAGTGCGTAGGGCTAAACCCAGAGAGTATCAATGAACTACTCTTACAGGTTCAAGGTTTTGACATAAACAGCTTAAGCCTGAGCTTTTCTGAGCTACCCCATATTTGCCAATACATATTATCCTTCTTCTGTACTGCTTTTCTTGTGTCTACTAAAAACATTCACTATACTTAAACCACATTTAGGCAATTCCCTGCCAATTCATATTAAGCAAGATTACTTCTGTCTTTTTCCATGCCTTGCTCAAAACATTTGTTTCAATGCATGCTCTCCCCTGTCTGCAACCCAGCCCTGTGTTTCTCCCATTGCTTTTAAGGCTGATTATTAACAATGGCTGAAATCCTGTTGCTAGAAGTTACACCACATAAGGCAGAAGAGATCATCAGTCATGACGGTTTTTCAGAAATTAATGTTCTGGTTTCTCACGGCCCCCAACAGCTTCCCCATTGATGGAAGGGGTCCTTGGGAGTTTTAGTGGTGGGGTGGGTCAGAAATGTTTCATTTCCAAAAAATCACTGCAACTGATGATGACACTATCAGCCATATGTGGCGTAAGTTACACAATAGGATTTCAGCCATTGTAATATTATTTAGTCTATCCTACTGGGTCTCTGTGTGGTTCACCTTTCAGACATTTGTCAAGAATTCGGCATAATATGATTTTAAAAGGGGGGGGGTAAAAACACACCTTTTTGGTCTGGCGTATGATGCCCTGCTGCTATTATTTTTAATATGTATACTTGCTGCTTTTAATGGTTTTTAATGTATTGTAGAGCTGGCTTATATGATTTTATGGAGCTATTTTTTGCTGAACATGATTTTACCTGTTTTTATTCTGTCAAAAAGTTTATAAGCCACCTCAGCACTATCTTTTAGTGGAAAGGCATGGCATAAATGTAATCCATAAAAAGGTGAACATTTCCGATTAAATAAATAAATGACGAGGGCAGTGCATTGTAAAAGTTAATTCTGTTTGATGGTTAGCTAAGATAGACCTTCTTGTTTCAGGCATTTGAAGATATTCACTTGAACGGAAGGCCAACCATTAAAATTATGCTGGAATATGCGGACAAAATATTCACTTATATCTTTGTCCTGGAGATGCTGCTGAAATGGGTGGCTTATGGATTCCACAAATATTTCACAAATGTTTGGTGCTGGCTTGATTTCCTCATTGTAGACGTAAGTACTGCATTTGGAAAAAAATGTGGAATTCATTACTTCAGCTTTCAAGAGAACGTGACTGAGCCGTCCTGCAATTTACTTGCCAAGGATGTTTTTATAATAATTGTTAATTGCTTTCCCAGCCACCATAGCTTCTAAAGCAATATATAATAACATTAATCTAAAACAGTATTTAACAAAAGTGTACAACCATTTTTAAAAAGTCAATTAAACTAGTTTTTTTAACATTCAATGTGGATTATTATAATGGTTCTTGTGGGTTTTTCGGGCTGTGTTCTGAAGGTTGTTCTTCCTAACGTTTTGCCAGTCTCTGTGGCCGACATCTTCAGAGGACAGGAGTAGCACTCTGTGCTCTGCTGCAGTTTGTTTGGAGAGTTGAGTATTTATAGCTGTGGGATCAGCCTTTGTCTTTTTCAGGAGATGGGTGATTATGGTGATCAGTGTGTTTTTGTTGTGGGTGTATTGTTGTGATAAGGAGGATTATTATAGTTTGCTAGAAGTATAATTGATAGAAGCTCAAATAGGATGAAGCCAGTGAAGAGGATGTTCTATAGGCAGAGCAGTGCTACAGAAACCTGTCTTTTTCCATCGAGTAGAAGAGACTTTACTATAGTTCAGACCACCTACAGTCTGAGCCTCCTGTACCATTTCTTTTAGAGACATAGGACTAACGTCTCAATATGGTTTGCATTAAAACCTTCCTTTCCCTTCTTCTCTCTCCAAAGTTCTGGCTGTCAGAGGCAAAATCAATGCGGTGGCGTTTGCCATCTCTTTTGCTATACAAGCACCTTCTGCCCTTCTGTTTCATAAAATATTTTGGTTATGAAGCCTGTGTAATATATACAGAGATTAGCATGGCTATTAGTATACGGAAAGGCTTATTACTGAGTAAGCCTGCACACCTTTCCAACACATGATACCTCTGGACATTGCTCTTTCACCTTATCAGTCATCAATCTGTAAAACAACATGGCTTAGCCTGCAGAATTTCCTCACATTTGCCTCAGGTACCTTTTCTCTGCCCCTCCTCTCTCAGAATTCTGACAGGAAAACTGCTGTGCAGCCCTGATGCGTGTTGGTGATATACTTACCTTGCTTGAAAGAGCCACCCGTCTCTAACAAGCTGAAAGAAAACAGACATTTGTTCATTTCCAATTATTAGCAAAGGAAATACTAAAGGATTCTAGCTTCAGAATGAAGAACGGAGGCAGCATAAGCTTTCTCCTGTACGATTCCAGCGTGTATAATATTTAAGAGCATTTGAGCCCTTGCTCATAAGTGTGTGAAGTCAACCAATAGTTTTCTTCCATGATAAATATGAATAATGTACCTAGTCCCCCCCCCCAATTTCATTGAAGCATATGCATTTTGTAAAATGAGGAAAAGAAAGGTTCACTGTGTCAATTCACTTCTTAACTTCAGTGTATCAACTCTTGTTAATCAGGTACTGCTGTATCAATGTTTATCAGATATTTTTTCTGAATTCTGGCACATTTCTACGTATTATCACGTATCATCAGTGTGCAATAGCAGAACCTTTTGTTTTTGAGATTGGCCTTTTGTGCCACTTTTATCTGCACCTCTATCTATCTGTAAATGGAAACTTGAGGTATGTCGTTCAAGGATTTCCTGTGCTGTTCCTCAGACTCATCTCTAGATTGCGCCTCTCGTATCTGAGAAACTTGTGTTTATTTATTTAAAATATTTTTACCCCGCCTTTCTCCTTAAAAGGACCCAAGGTGGTTTACATCATTAAAAAGGCAATATTTAAAAGCCAAAAGCAGTAGGTAACACTAATATTAAAAAAGAATTGAACAAGAATCATATTAAAAATGCTCGATAAAATCAATACTAAAAACACATTTAAAAGCCACAGAGCACAACACACCTCTGTTAGGATTTTGGTTTGATTTCAGAATAATTACATGAAGTTTTGAAGCCAGAATAGAGATAGATTAGTCAGATTGATACTCAATATTGTTGCTTTAAAATCCAACTGGAAGTCATTTGTGAGTATGTGTGTGTATACAATGCTAGAGTGACTAACAACATAGAAATGCTGAACTATTATAGCAAAACATTCTGGCTTCCGCCTTCTGCAGCTGCTCAGAATCAAGTTTGCATACTTTGATTTAGAGTAGTTGAAAAATGCAGAAACATGAAGTGTTTTGATATAACACTTCAGTACTTCTTCTTTGTTAGTCTCCCTAATAAGTATTTGTTCTAAATGATTAATTGCAATCTTCTGAAATACACAACAAACGTACTGTTGTTTTACCTGCTGTTCAGTGCTTTAATCTGTCTTTCTACAGACATGTTTACTTTTTTGTTTATTTTACAGTGGTGCCTCGCATTACGATGTTAATTCATTCCAGCGAAATCACTGTAGAATGAAAATATCATAAAGCGAAATTAAAAAGCCCATAGAAACACATTAAAACCTGATTAATGTGTTCCTATGGGCTTGAAACTCCAGCGAAGATCCTCCATAGCATGGCCATTTTCGCTGCCCGTGCAGCGAGGAATCCGTCCCAGAAAAGAGCGGGGAGCCATTTTTTTAAACCCAGTGGCCATTTTGAAACCGCCGATCAGCTGTAGGAAAATCATCGTTTTGCGAGAATTGGTTCCTGAAGCAGGGAACTGATCATCACAAAGCGAAATCCCCCCATAGGAAACATTGTTTTGCAATCGCTTTTGCGATCGCAAAAACTTTCTCGTAATGCGATTTTGTTGTAAAACGGATCGCTCCTCTTGCGAGGCACCACTGTATACCCTGCCCATCTAGACCAATGGTCTACTCTGGGCGGCATTACAAAATTTTAAAAACAATAGAACCGATAGACATGCAAAAATCCAAGTTGTTAAAATGGAAATATTAAGATAGAGCAGGAGGGAAAGCCTGCCCAAATAGCCATGTCTTAAGTTTACTTCTTTAATTCTTACTACAGTAATTCAGAAGGCATTCAAGCAAGCCAATGCATTAAAAAGGTTATCATACTGAATTTTGCATCCAACTGCTCAAAGTATGGCCCTTGAGTTGCAATTTGAGGGAAGGGGGAACGGACTCAAAATGCTCAATTACACCCATCCAGGAGAGATTAATGAGGTGCCCAGGCTTCTGGAAGTTGGCTACTGCTGGTCCTATTATGGATTTCAGCCTATAATTGAAATTAAGTGCCATCAAGTTGATTCCGAGTTATAGTGATCTTCTCAGGACTTTCTAGTGGTAAGGTATTCAGAATGATTTCTCATTCCCTCCAATATTGGTGCTCTGAGCCTGTACAGCTCATATAAGGCCACACAAGTGGTAGAGTGTGTAATCTCATAAGACGGACGCACACGCACCGGGTCATCTTGGCTGGTTCTTCTCTGGGAGGCACCGTGGGCCTTAAAACCCCTGGCATGGGGCTCCCCAAACCAGCTCTTCCCACAGAGTTGTGTCAGCCTTACATCTACGCTAACATCTGTTTCTATCTCTCTCTGTATAAACCTGTGTGTATGATGCATAATAAAACCCTACTCATATATTTTATATTCCAAATTCTTTCTCCAGGTCTCTTTAATCACACTGGTAGTAAGTCTTGTTGGGATATCTGACATAGGCCCCATGAAATCTCTCCGAACCCTACGAGCTTTGAGGCCATTACGGGCCCTGTCACGATTTGAAGGGATGAGGGTAAGAAAGCTCGCAGTGAATATTAGCTCTCTGAAAAGGTATTGATCTTTAAGTTGCTTCTGTGGTGGTGAGGCTTGTGGGATGTGGTAAAAGGGAATAAGGATTAGAGCACAGATTCACAGAAGGTAAATCAGAGACTTTACGATGGCCTTGCGCTTGGGCCATTGAGGAGGCTTTGTTACTCTCAGACATGACAAGAGTACTTATCAACAAAACTTGTGGAATGTCATTGTATGGAGACTGCTGGGTTAGGATTTAAAGGATCAATATTCATACTGCCTTATTAATACCAATTTCAAGGTAAGTTCTATTAACTCCAGGAAAAGAGGGTTAGCCACCTCTGAGTGCAATTCAGAAGGCATTCAAGCAAGCCCATGCATTAAAAGGGTTTTCATATTGTCTTCTCTACATTTGGCACCAGATTCTTGCAATTAAGCTCTATTACGTGTAATGACTCCTTAGTATTGTCTGTGAACAATCAAATGGGCTATTTTTTAAATCTCTAAGGCACTTAACCATTCAGTTCCATCATACATACAAGAGCCTCTATATGACCTGCACCATCACGATTCACAAAAATCTTGTTGATTCACGATTCACAAAATCTTGTTGAGGTTTATTAGCTGTGGACCAAACTGAGATAATAAGGAGCAGGACCATTAAGCTTGTTACAGAAGTCCCTCCCATGGACATTGTTTGTTTGGATGAAAGCAAATTCTGCTCATCTATAACAGCTTCCCCATGAATAGGAACATTTGGTATACATGCTGAACCCATGAATATTCAATTCGAATCTGAAACATCTATATATTATGTGGAGACGGTAAAATAGAATAATACATATTCATATCTGGAATATGAAATAGGGACAGCTATCCTTAAATGGGATGGATTTAATGTAAGGTATACTGTACAATCTGTGTAATTGAAAATGTATTATCTAGTTCCTGTTTGTTTCTTTGCTTGTTCCTTGAAAACCCAAATGTCAGAGTCCTCTCATGTATAATCTATAGGGAATGGGTTCAAAGGTTTCTGTGACAGGATGGACAAGAGAGTGTACCCATGGATCCAATATCAATGGAGCTGAAGCAACTTATGTCTGAACAGAGCAGAGGATTAAAGCTGTTGCAGAGAGCATCAAATTTGTCAGAGTAGCTGGTGAAGCAGATACAGTTTAAAGACTGCAGTCTTCAAACCAATTATCTTAAAGTAGCACAGATAATAAGACTATTTCAGGAGGACCCCAGATTAGGCTGTTTAAAGAGCATGGCTTGACCTCAGCTAATAAGAGGGGGAAAAAAACTCTGAAACTAGTGGTGTTGCTGGAATGTGTAATTTGCTAGGCTGGAATATATATATATTTGATATACCATTCACACAAATTAGACAAATAGATAATATGATAAATCCATAACATCTAACCATGTATATTCTATTTCATATCTGTAGCGTGTTTAAACTGAAATGAATTGGACTTAGTTGATGATAATCAACTAAGAATTATTGAATTAGTCGGCAGGTTTTGTAATGTCCTTTTGCTCATTATTCTTCTGTTTTCTTTCTCTCTTTCATTTCAATTCTTTTAAATTGCTTTTATCCCCCCCTCCCCTTGCCTCTTCCCCACCCAAGGTGGTGGTCAATGCCTTGATAGGGGCCATCCCTTCTATCATGAACGTTCTTCTCGTCTGCCTCATTTTTTGGCTCATCTTCAGCATTATGGGAGTCGGCCTGTTTGCGGGAAAGTTTGGGAAATGCATTAACCTGACGACATCAAGCTCTGAGACAAGTGAAATTGTGAAGAACATGTCGGACTGTGCGGTGTACAATAACAGTAGATTATACTGGGTAAACGTTAAAGTGAATTTCGATAATGTCGGTGCTGGTTATCTGGCGCTACTTCAAGTGGTAGGTTTATGCACGTAATTCACCTCCTCTTTCCTGTTCTGTGGCCTCCCTTCTCTCTTTCCCCGTTGACTTGGCTGTTTCTTCCATCTGACAGAAATAGAGGAAAAAATGTTCTGGTTACCCTTCTTTCTAATGGTAGAGTAACGTCCACAAGGGAGTAACTTGAAGAAGTTATGGCACTTCCATAAAGGTTAGATGAATCAAGATTGTAAAAGTCACGCTGTTTCTTTCTCAGGTCTTGAGATGTTGTAGCTATAATATTTTCAGTTGGCTTACCTCACAGAGTCTTTCAGGTCAATATTTTTAGGAATCCTTAGTCATGTTGAGTAAAGCTTTGCTTATTTCATCCTTGGAGCCGAGAATTGAAAAGCTTATATGGTTTTCACCCCACTAAATTTGATTAGAAGAGCTTTTGTGTGATTTAGGAAAGTTTCGTTAGGTTTTTATATATATCAAAAATGTGCAACTTTCTTTTTAAAAAGGACAACTTTTTGTGCAAACGCAGGTGCTAAAAGAGAAAACACTTTTTTGTGTTGGGTTTTTTTTTCTTCTAGTCTAATACATTTGGACGTGGTGGTGCTGCGGGTTAAACCGCAAAGCTTCTGGACTGCAAGGTGAAAAGGTCAGCAGTTCAATTCCACGCGACGGAGGGAGCTCCCGTCGCTTGTCCCAGCTCCTGCCAACCTAGCAGTTCAAAACCATGCAAAATAGGCACCACCACGGTGGGAAGGTAATGCCGTTCTGTGTCTAGTCACGCTGGCCACGTGACCACAGAAACTGTCTATGGACAAATGCTGGCTCTACGGGTTGGAAACGGAGATGAGCACCGCCCCGTAGAGTCAGACACGACTGGACTAAATGTCAAGGGGAACCTTTACCTTTAACTAATGCATTAGCAAAAAATGTCACAGTAGTGTGTGCTTGTGGCTTAGCAAGTACTGCTTCTTAAGATTATTTAACTGGAAATACCAGGAATTGAGGCTGAAACTCTATGCAGAACAGGAAATGAAATTATTTTCATTTCAACTGATCTCTCATTTAATTACTTTCTCTTCAGAAATGCAGATATCCAGGACTTGAACACTTTGGGCACGTCTACTATGGCTTTTTGGTGTTGGCTGGTGCAGTTTAAATAGAGTCGCTTGTGGATGCAGGGAAGCAATGATATTCCATTTGGCATGATCCTCATGTCCAGATGGCATTTTGACCTCAAGCAGCCCTCCAGCTCCTTCCACCATCAGTTGAATACTTCCCCTGCTTCTCGTGGAGCGGCAGGAAAAGTGATTTTTTTAAAAAATGTGTGTGCTAGATCATTGCTGATGTGCTGAATTGCTTAGAGTGTATTGGAAAAAAAATATTTTCTTTCCATTGTGTGTAGTGCCACACACTATATATAAATTAATCTGATTCAGCACATCAACAATGGTCTAGCAGATGCAATTTAAAAAAAAAATAATTTCACTTCCCCTGCCCCTCTGCTGAAGAACAAGGGAAGTGTTCAATTTGCTGATACAGTGGTGCCTCGCTAGACAGTTACCCCGCATGACGATTCTTCCCCATTGGAACGCATTAAACAGGTTTCAATGCATTCCAATGGGGAAATGCTTTTCGCTAGACAATGATTTCGCTAAACAGCGATTTCAGTGGAACCGATTATCATCGTCTAGCGAGGCACCACTGTATCCTGAAGGACCTTGTGCATTGAGCCACTTCATGATACCAGAAATTCAAACCGGAAGGAACCTTAACAGCTTTGAGAGCTGCAAGACTCGATCTGCGTCTGTTCCCAGTGATTGTGCACATTGGTAACAGACTAAATGAGACAACTGGTGACAAAAAAAAAGTAGTAGTCCCTGACAGGGACCTTAAAAAGGTGTGAGTTGGGGTGCTCTGAGGGCAAATTTGGAGAAATCGGTCCACTCTAGCGATGACATGGTGTGGTCACTGGGAAAAAAGAGTGAACCCATCCATTCCTGCAAAACAGTAAGCAGCAATATAAAGTGAATATAAAGAATCCAGATAACTCCTATTTCCTTTCCCTCCTCTTCTTCAGTAATCCTTATGACGTGCCGCTATTATATTTATTTTAGTTTCTGTTTCTCTAGGCCACGTTCAAAGGTTGGATGGATATAATGTATGCCGCAGTAGATTCAGTAGATGTAAGTCATTGTTTCATTCTTCTCTTTAGACTTTCTCCCACATAGTTTTGAATTAGTAGTATGAGAGAGTATATTCAGGTTAAAGTGCAATATTAGACAAACTGTGTAACTGCTACTAAAAATGGCAAAATTCTGTGTTTAGGCAGCTTGTTTGCTTATCTGCTCTTCACCCCCTACTTTTGTTTTTAATCCGGCTTTCTATTTTTTGCAGATAGAAGAGCAGCCCAAATGGGAGAACAACAAATATATGTACCTCTATTTTGTGATTTTTATTATCTTTGGATCTTTCTTCACTCTAAACCTTTTTGTCGGTGTCATCATTGATAATTTTAATCAACAAAAGAAAAAGATAAGTATCTCGACAGTGTTTCTGTTTCCTCCCCCATTTACAAGTCAGTGTAAGAGAGACAAGTACCATATTTTTCCATGTATAAGACAACCCGATGTATAAGATGACAACCCCAACTTTTCCAACCCCAAATGAGAACATTTGAACGCTGCTTTCCCCCTCCACTTCCTAAGCCCCACGAAAACAGGATCAAAGGGCTGCAGAAGTGGAGGGGGAAAGCAGCGATCTTAGGAAGTGTAGGGATAAAGCAGCAATGCTTTATGAAGTGGAGGGGTAAAGGGCTTCTGCGGCCCTTTCATCGCCGCTTTACCCTGCCACTTCCTAAGCCCCATGGAAAGTAGCGATCAAAGGGCTGCAGGATCCTTCCCCATTACTTCAGTGTATAAGACGACCCTAAATTTTTAGTCTAAAGATTTTAGATAAAAGTATCATCTTATACATGGGAAAAAAGGTATGCTATGAGCATGCATATTAGATTTCAGTTTTGTGCAGTGTAGAGTAGGATGATGATATCAGCCAGGTATGGAACATGCATAAAACAATGAGCACATTTCTTCCAGCCTTGGGCTGTGTGATATAAATTTCATAGACTGGGCAACAGCAGTCAAGAGATTGTGATTTGTCCTGGCTATTGTACGTTTTTTGTGGATCTCGATTTCTTCTTTTACACCAATCAGCATCCGTTCTGTTGTCTTGGCTTTGTGAAATAAGTTCTCTGCAGAAAAAGGACAAAATGAACAAAAAGACAAGAAAAAGAAATCCAAATGAAAAGAAATGGAGCTTTTAATTAAACTTGGAGAAGTGCCTTAAAACAACTTATAACCTGCACCCAATAATATTAAGTGCATTATTTCCTTGTACTTAGGCGGAGAGGACATCTTCATGACAGAAGAACAGAAAAAATACTATAATGCTATGAAAAAACTGGGTTCCAAGAAACCTCAAAAACCCATCCCAAGACCACTGGTGAGTGATTACTCCCTAACAGTTCTTCAAAGTGAAATATTCACAACAGAATAGCACTATACAATTCAATAACACTACAAATGTCCATTGATTTAATCAACCAGCAAATACTGATTGATTAGTGTGGGTCAATCTTCACTGGTGCTTATACTATCAATAATGTAGTATGAACTGGAGTTGTATGATTCTTGGTAGTATGAGTTTGGACTCAAGAGCCCAATTTGTTCAGAGTGACCGCCCAATACAGCCCGGAGGCCTATCCAGTTAGGGTCTCCCGTGGAAATCTAAATCTATGTTCTTTCCAAGCATATTTGGCTTGGGGAAAGTTCCACCCATCATTCACCAGGTATGAACTTGCTCTTAATTTAATGGATTTGATCATTCATTATGTTGCGTGAGAGATGATTTATCAGATAAAATCCGTAACTTAGAATTAATATAATTGCAGCAAGAAGGGTAACAGAATATTAGTCTTTGGAAGATTAGTTGCATTAGCCTAGTGGAGGACGGTTGGGATACCTTCACAAAGAATATGCTTTCCAACAGCACAATCCTGTGCAGTGGTACCTCGGCTTACGAAAATCTCCACTTGCGAATGATTGGACTTATGAACGGCTCCATTCGCAAAAGGTTGCTTCAACTTGCGAATGGAGCCTCGACTTATGAACAAAACACCCTGAAAAACTTTTTTAAAAAATGAAAAATTCTCCCTCTAGTGGTAGAGTATGGATTAACTTCCTATGGGAACTAATGCCTCTACCTACGGACAGCGGTTCGACATATGAACAAAAAACAGCAGGTGTGGATTAAATGGTTTTCAATGCGTTCCTATGGAAAAGTTTGCCTCGACTTACGAACTTTTCGACGTACGAATGCTGTTCCAATACGGATTAAGACTGTAAATCGAGGTACCACCAACGATTCCGACGTTTGCATCTAATTTGTCCATATTCTGGATTAATTATTTTAGTGTTAGTGAGACTCTCCAAGACGGGAACATAGGTTGATCTGGAACAACCTTCTAAAAAGAACGATTGCCTTTCATATTGCAATTAAATTCATTTTAAGGGCTGTCAGTCAGTTCAAGATTTTATCCTATTATTATCTCTCATACAACAGGTGAGCTGTCAAACAATTAAATTAAAAATAACTGTTTAAACATTCCGCTACAATCATATAGACGGCAGTAATAAAGGATCTCATATTTAAGTGCAAATACTGCAGCTTTGCCAACAGGTGACCTTGTAGAGATGAGTTTAAGGGGTTGTCTCCTTTACCCACAAACCCTTTTAAGACCTGCCCACTCTCTTCTATGTGATGGTAAAGAACTGGTTTTACAACTCACAGGTCTGCCACTGTCATATCCCAGTAAATTTTAACTCATTAACTGGAATGTATTATGGAAAGAGACTGTGTAGTGTAACTAACTCTTCTAATACACTGGATTTATATCAAATCCCCTTCCCCTTTTCCTTCCAGAATAAATATCAAGGATTCATATTTGATTTAGTAACTCATCAGGCTTTCGATATTGTTGTCATGATCCTCATCTGTCTTAATATGATTGCTATGATGGTGGAGACAGATGACCAATCCCCGGAGAAGACAAGCGTTCTTAACAAAATCAATATCCTCTTCATCACCCTCTTCACTATTGAGTGTGTCCTCAAGATGGTGGCTTTGAGATACTATTACTTCACCAATGGATGGAACGTTTTTGATCTGGTTGTTGTGATTATGTCCATTGTTGGTAAGTAGCCGTGGGACAATCTCCTTACTTTATTTTCTGGGAAGCCAGCCAGAGTTAAACATTTAAAGTTACATTTTGATTCCTTCTTAATAGAAATCAATGGCACCTGTAGCTGCATTATTATGAGTTTTATGGAAATACTACATACTTTGTCATCAAGGCAGCTTGTGATCTAAGTTGCGGGGGGGGACTGCATTCCAAAATTTTGGCTTGCGTTGACTTTCTGCTCAGGTCAGCTATGATTATGACCATAGAACCATAGAATAATGGAGTTGGAAGGGGGTCTATGAAGCCATTACATCCAACCTCCTGCTCAATGCAAGATTACATCTGACAGATGGCTGTCTAGCTTTCTCTTGAATGCTTCCAATGTTGGAGAGCTCACCACCTCCTGAGAAAATTAGGTCCATTGTCATACTGTTCTAACAGGTAGAAAAAAATTCCTGATATTCAACCAAAATCTGGTTTCCTGTATCTTGAGCCCACTGCGTTGATCGAGAACAGATCCTGCCCCTCCTCTGTATGACAGCCTATGAAGTATTTGAAGAGTGCTGTCATGTCTTCCCTTAATCTTCTTTTCTTCAGTGGTGTTAGAATTGATGGGGCTGGAATAGAAAAGTGTGTTGCCTCCCACTCACTGGTGGGTTGATCACACTCCTGTGAGAAAAGGCCAGGAGGCAAGACGGGTGATTTGGTCTGGGAAACCAAAAGGCCAGGTGCTGGAAACTGGATCCTCTCCTTTGCCCAAAGGGGGCATCAAGCTAAGCAGACAAGGAGTCTAAGCACAAGTCAAAGGAAATAAGACTGCATGGATTGGTGCAAACAACAGCCATGGATAAAAATGCACCAGATGATAGATTTGGGGTGTCTGAGTACTTTGGTATGAAGGTTCTCTCTCCTCATAAGGGCCTCCAGAAAGGCTAGCCTAGAAAAACTCTCAGAAATGGGTCTTTACTAGTGTTTAAACATGACTGGAATGTCATGTTTAAACATTATTTTGAAAAATAATTACGCAACACATGACAGCCTAGAATCATTGTCCCTCTTTTTAAAAGCTGTATTTAAATTTGTTAGGAAAAGATAGTTTCCACAACCATGTCTTGGCAGACGTACAATGGCAGAAATAATTTGATTTCTTTCATAACAAGCAGTAAGGAACAAAGGCTTGTTGAGGAATACCCTGACAAAATCCCCAGATTTTCATTGCTGCTTTTTCCTCTTCAGGCAATGTGCTGTCTGGCATTGTGGTTTTTTTCTCACCTACCCTCTTCCGGATGATCCGCTTGGTAAGGATCGGGCGAATACTCAGGCTCATCCGATCTGCGAGAGGAATCCGGACTCTGCTTTTTGCCTTGATGATGTCTCTCCCTGCTTTGTTCAACATCGGCCTCCTGCTTTTCCTGGTCATGTTTATCTATGCCATTTTTGGAATGGCCAACTTCGCCTATGTCATAAAGGAAGCCGGGATTGACGACATGTTCAACTTTGAGACCTTTGGCAACAGCATGCTCTGCCTCTTCGAAATCACCACGTCGGCTGGCTGGGATGGCCTCCTCAGCCCCATTTTAAATACCGGGCCACCATTCTGTGACCCAAACCTTCGTGTCCCATCAACTTTCTCTAAGGGGAACTGCGGGAACCCTGCAATAGGCATGATCTTCTTTGTTACTTACATCATCATATCCTTTCTCATCGTTGTGAACATGTACATTGCAGTCATTTTGGAGAATTTCAATGTTGCCACGGAAGAAAGCACTGAACCTTTAGGTGATGATGATTTTGAAATGTTCTATGAAGTCTGGGAGAAGTTTGATCCTCTAGCAACCCAGTTCATCGCGCACTCTAAGCTTTCTGACTTTGCAAATGCTCTAGCGGAGCCCTTACGCATACCTAAGCCAAACACACTTGAGATTACAGCCATGGATCTTCCCTTGGTGAGTGGGGACAGGATCCACTGCCTGGATATTCTCTTTGCTTTCACCAAGAGGGTGCTTGGGGACTCTGGAGATATGGATATGCTTAAGGTACAAATGGAGGAAAAATTTATGGCCGCCAACCCGTCCAAGGCTTCATATGAACCGATCAACACCACCCTTAAACGGAAGCACGAGGAGGCAGCGGCTACTTATATCCAGAGGGCCTTTCGGAGTCATTTGCTTCAACGCTCCATGAAGCAGGCCTCTTTCTTACATCGCCACAAAACCAGCGATGGGGATATTCTTGAAGAAGATGCTCCAGAAAAAGAAGGCCTTATTGCCATTCTCATGAATGACAAGTATATTGAACACCCCAACAAATCCAGTACAGCATCCTTAGAATCCATTCCTCCTTCTTACCACAGTGTTACCGGCTCTCTTAATGGTGGCTCAGAGGGGGAAACAGCTGAGTCTTCTAAAAGCAATAAATCCAAGAATGATCGGCTAGGTCCAGACAACAAACAAGGGATGTGATACGTAGATGTCTGTCTGTCATTTAGGTCACATTAAAATGAAGATGCCGTGCAACAGAATCACAAAGCAACAGCTGTCTTATTAAGCAAAAAACTGAAAAGAAATCTGAGGAGATCCTGAAAAAATATGACCATTTTTTGACCATACAGCCTTGGAAAGGTCTCTAAATGCAGATGAGAGATCTGTGAAAGGTCATATCAACCATTCTATCAGAATCATCTTCTTAGATTCAGATACCGTCTCTGTGGTGATCGGGCCGTTCTTCACTTGCTGTGGCAGGGTTGAGCTTACATCATCAACACAGATATTGGCTTGCAGTACCCCATGAGACAAGAAGGCCAGTTCTTGGTCAGTTCACAGAAGACTGAGTCAGTGGGCCAATCTAAAATTCCTGTCAAGCATTTAACTTCCTCTCACGCTCACTCACTTCCTGCACTTCTCATAATAGCTCTCTGGGAATCTTCTTAAAGTCTTTTTGATCAAGTTAGCTCAATTTCTGGATAGAGGATGGGGACTGGGGAGCCTAAGGTAGAACTTAAATGCCCACAATGGGAACATGCATGGCCACCAGAAGGCATGGGAAACAGCTCAATAAACTGAGCCACATAAAACACCGAAAACTGTATCTCTCATATATTCTCATGCAGTAGATGCCCGTACAGGCATTGAGACTGATGGGTCTGTTGGGAAAAAAATATGTCTCATCTATCAGTTTCTTCCTCACAGGTAAATTTGGGAAGGAGTATTTTTGTGGACATGGTGGTGCTGCTGTTTAAACTGTAGAAGCCTCTGTGCTGCAAGGTCAGAAGACCAAGCAGTTGTAAGATCGAAGCCACGCGACGGAGTGAGCTCCCGTCACTTGTCCCAGCTCCTGCCAACCTAGCAGTTCAAAAGCATGTAAAAATGCAAGTAGATAAATAGGTACCACCTCGGTGGGAAGGTAACAGTGTTCCGTGTCTAGTTGCACTGGCCACATGACCATGGAAACTGTCTATGGACAAATGCTGGCTCTACGGCTTGGAAATGGGGAATGAGCACCGCACCCTAGAGTCAGACACAACTGGACTAAAGGTCAAGGGGAACCTTTACCTTTACCTATTTTTGTGGGGGTGGGGTTGGGGGTACCAAGGGGAAGACAGAAGAAATGAAGTTCTTTGAGCTTTCTCATGCTCCCAACGTGTTCTTGATCCAAAATGGGTCTGAGTTTAAATGAATTAATTTTGGCCAGTCTAAATCAATCATAGATTAACTTGTTCTGATGTGGGGCTGTTCTTTAAATAAAGTAGAAAGAGGGCAGGATGCAAAGGTTCTGTAGGTGACTGGCAAGCACTGGAGTGATACGAAGTCATAATCTTACTGTTTATCTGGAAACATATACAAGCAATAGAGCTGACTCTAAAAATTTAAAGGGTAATGAACAAACATCCACGGATCAATGCTCTAAGGACTGTACAGATTTAGCCGTGATCTCCCTGTGTGAACAAGGTAGCCGTTGGCTGGTATGGGACTCCTTACTGGAAATGACCTAATATGATAAACATCTTACACATCACTGTATATATATCTGATTGTAGCCATGTTACTGACATTGCTGTAAAACAATAAACCAACCAATCAAAATCTTTATTGCTTAGCCCAGTGCCATCACAAGTAGAAATCCGGAAACAGGTGTAGGTGTTAAGAAAGCATCTTTTTAAAAAAAGGGGATGGGGGTGGGACTGCCCTTAATAGCATCTCAGAATCATAAGTTTAATATGTGGATGAGACCAACATGTTTAAAATTTAGCAGTTTGGGGCCTTCTTGGTGAGAAACGCAGGCTGATAATGTGTGAAAAGGTTCCTGGACAGAGTTTCAGGATGTTTTTAGGACCTTTCGAAGCAAATCATAGAATAAGGGAGCTGGGAGTGGCCTAGAAGCCCATCGAGTCCAACCCCAATTCCAAGGCAGGAATCCAAATCAAAGCAGATCTGACAGAGGGTGGTCCTATTTTCTCTTGAATTCCTATGGCATTGCAGCGCTCACCACCCTCTGAGGTCATGGGTCCCGTTGTCATACTGCTCTAACAGTTAGGAAGTTTTTCCTGATATTCAGCGTAAATCTGGCTTCCTCTAGCTTGAGCTGCTTTATTATGTGTCCTGCACTTTGGGATGATTGAGAACAGATCCTGCCCCTCCTTTGAATGATAGCCTTTTAGGAATTTGAAAAATACTATCCTATCTCCCCTCCATCTTCTTTTCTCAAGGCTAAACATGCCCAGTTCTTTCAATCTTTCCTCCTAGGGCTTGGCATCCAGTCCCCTGATCCTCCTTTTTTGCCCTGCTCTGAACCTGCTCCAGCTTGTGGGCACCCTTCTTAAAGTGTGATGTTTCATAAAAGCTGAAAGCGACGTTTCTTTTCTGTTTTATCTGGACATGTTTCTGGATTTGATTTCCAAGAAGCTACTTGAAATTACTCCTTACCAAGCCTTGTGATGTCATAGCAATTTAATCCTAATCATATCAAACCAAATGTATCAAGGGCTAATACACAGATAATGCATTGCTTTAGCAGACCCTCGGGGGAGAAGGTGGCTGAGGATGCTTTCCACAAATCGTTTTCTCTGTAGAAAGTCAGGTGAAATATAAGAGGACCGTACCACAACAGATGCAGGGGGTTTGGCCACTGTTATGCTAGAGATGGCTGCAGGTGGAGGTGCTCTTGGACTGTACCATTCTAAATCAGTAAGGCTCTGTGCATTAAATGGACCGACCCTTGTTTTGAGTCAGCAACAGCAGATGGTCCGGTCTGTACCTGAATTGGTTTCTCTTCCCTTTTTTCCATGTTTACTTTCAAGCAGATGTCATGTAACCTATCTCAGATCTGAGCAGCAGAACATGCAAAAGTTCCAGTTTCATATTCAGGCTGAGGATCATTCAGGTTCAAACCTCCAAACAGCCTCCAGGCTTTCTGATTGTCTACTGCATACTTTTGCCCTGTTGAGAAAATAAAGTTAGGCTGAGATAGGGAAAAGACAGGGGACCATGTCAAAACAAATGCAGGGGTGGTGGTGGAATATGCATGAAAGATAACATGGAGCAATTGGATGTATAGAACCACCCAAGCAAAACTTTTTAAAAAGAACATTTTGTAGAAAAAGAAGCCCAAAGAGAGAGGAGCATGACCACAGCCAGGGAGCAATCAAACTGAAACAGGGCAAGGAGAATAACACAACGCTGTTCAAAGTGCAGGGCGGTCCTAGTGCTTGATGACTACAAAAAACATAATCAAATACTGCTATGCAGAGTTGTATCGGATTCCACCATCCAGGTTGACTCACAGTCAAAACGGGCAATCATCTCTGTGGCCAGCAGAGGGGGATGTTGCTTAAACTGTGAATATTATGCAAAGCCCTGTGAATATGATCAAGCCCAAGTTCTTGATCTTTGGAAAATAAATATCTGGAAGGTTATTTGACAGTTGAGCAGTTTCTCTCCGTTTCCAATGTTGGGTGAGTGCTTCAAGTCACAGGGTCCCTAGAAGGTTAGGTGGTTCAGCCTCGTACCTAATTCTGATACAGTTAGGATAGTTGGAAGACAAGTTACAGATTAGAAGACTCGAACCAGGGAAGAAGGTGGAGCGAAGATACTGTAGCAGAGGTAGAGAGGATGATTGAAGGTAGGGGGGTTTGAAGCAACTCAGTATTAAGAAGAATCTCGGTGTTTCAGCTGATTCCTTCAACTTAGTGCTTAACAGCAGCTTGCGTGCAGTTGGTGACGTTGAATGGGTTGTGAAAACCTTTCTGTTTTAAATGTTGTTGTTGTTGTTTAGTCGTTTAGTCGTGTCCGACTCTTCGTGACCCCATGGACCAGAGCACGCCAGGCCCTCCTGTTTTCTACTGCCTCCCGGAGTTGGGTCAGATTCATGTTGGTCACTTCGATGACCCTGTCCAGCCATCTCGTCCTCTGTCGTCCCCTTCTCCTCTTGCCTTCACACTTTCCCAACATCAGGGTCTTTTCCAGGGAGATTTCTCTTCTTATGAGATGGACAAAGTACTGGAGCCTCAGCTTCAGGATCTGTCCTTCCAGGAAGCACTCGGGGTTGATTTCCTTTAGAATGGATAGGTTTGTTCTCCTTGCAGTCCCTTGACATGCTCATTCAACTCCGCCTAGGCCAAAAGAGCCCTTCTACTTCCTTCCTTCCTTGTATAACATGTCTATGGCATCCTTTTAAATCCCATGGGACCTAATGTTGGAGGGACTTGGAAACTGTGCACAGGACGTTAACATCCAACCACAAAGCAGGACACAACTTGTATCATACTCATATTTACTTGCCACCTGTGATGGCAAAAGGAGACAAATACGCTGGGATCTTACTTAAGGGTTACCTAAAAACATCAGAAGAGCCCTGTACTGGATCAGGCCAAGGGTCCATTGAGTCCAGCTTCCTGTATCTCACCGTGGCCCCACCAGATGCCTCTGGGAGAACACGAGACGGCTAGATCCCTGTCTCCTGATCCCTCTCTCCTGCATCTGGCATTTGGAGGTCCCTTCCTTTTAAGCCTGAAAATTATGCATCCCCATCACGGCTTGCCACCTGCGACGGACTTATTTCTCCAGGAATCTGTCAAATCCCCTTTTAAAGGCAGCTAGGCCAGATGACCTCACCACACCCTGTGTCAGGGAGTTCCACAGACTAGCAACATGCCAGGTAAAGAAATATTTTCTTTTGTCTGTTCTCACTCTCCCAACACTTGATTGGAGTGGAGGTCCTCCTTTTCTGGTATTGTGTGAAAAGGGAAAAAAGCTTCCCTCTATCCACTTTATCCACCCCCTCCATGATTTTATACGTCTCAACCATGTCCCCCCTCAGGAGCCATTTCTCCAGACTAAGGAGCCCCAAACACTGTAGCCTTTCCTCATAAGGGAGGTGCCTCAGCCCAGTCATTATTTGAGTCGCTCTCTCCTGCCCCTTTTCCAGTTCCACGATGTCTTTTTTGAGGTGTGGTGACCAGAACTGTTCGCAATACCCTAGATGCAGCCTTACCAGCATTTTGTACAATGGCATTAAAAGGTTGGCCGTTTTATTTTCAATCCCCTTTTTAATGCTGATTTTCTTTATGTCAATTAACTGAGTAAAATCTGAAATAAATCCTTCAAAAGGATGCTCTTTCTTATGCTTGACATCATTGGAAAGGAAGGTCACCTTGATTTTCTTTCTCTGTATTTCTTTGTTTATTCCTTTAAAACAACCATCTCCTGCTTTTCCTACCCCAGGTGCATTTCATGTGGCATACAGCAGAAATACCAAACACAACCCACAAAAACAATTAGGAGCAACAGAGCAGTCAGGAAACAAAAGAGAGGAAAAAAGAAGTTATGGCAGCAGAAAGCAAATCAACAAAGTAAGGAATTCCGTCAGAATTAAACAGCGGCTAAAAAGACAGTGAGTAAATCCATGTGCTGTAGAAAACCAGAGTTTAAATGGCAGGTGGTTGGTTTGGACTTAGATCAACTTATCTTATCCTCTCTGTGTATTTTTGGTAGCAGGTAGAAGGTCTCAAGGTGTGTCAGCCAGAATTTGGTCACCTGTATCTCCAGGGAAGTCTTTCATACACTTCTGCAATTCTTTTTGGCATTCAGCCATTGGGTCTGAGAGTAGGAGCCGGTTAAACTTCGAGCTGGCCAATGGTCTCTCTGCTCCCTGGATTTTGGGGGGGGGGTGGATGCAAAGAAATACGTACATGTTTGTTCAACCAGAAAGTCCAACTGATAGCTTTGAGGACATTGCGAAAGGAAAACCCAACCACAGTCCTACGCACATTTCGCCCCACTGGCTTCAATAAGGCTTACTTCTGAGTAGACCTGTGAGACTGCATCACTATTCATTTTCGTTTCTTCCCAAATCTGAAGCCCAGGGGAGCAGAGGCCTGCGTCTCTTCCCATCTGGTCAGCCTCACTCATTCGAGTAAGTTCACTGAGTTTCCTTGCACCTCCCAAGCTTCTGTGTTAGTAAGGATTTGAGCCTGATCCTGTGCACAGGCTTACTTAGAAGTAAGTTTGGCTGAAGCCCCAAACACTGGTTGGAATATCTAAGGTTGATTCTAAAGGAGCTCCAGAGCTTGCTCTTCCTTCCTTCCTTCCCCCTCTCTCTCCCTCCCTTCCCTCCACCACCATCTCCTTCCTTCCTTCCATCATCATCTCCTACCTTCCTTTATTTATTTATTTCTCTCTTTCTCTCTCTCCCCCTCCCTCTCTTCCTTTCCTCCACCATCTTCTCCTTCCTTCCTTCCTTCCTTCCTTTCTCTTTCTCCCCCTCCCTTCCTCCCTTCCTCCCTCCCTTCACCACTATCGCCTTCCTTCCTTCCATCATCATCTCCTTCCTTTCTTTCTTTATTTCTCTCTCTCTCTCTCTCTTTCTTTCTCTCTCCCTCCTTCCATTCCTCTTTCCCTCCCTCCCTCCCTTAACTTTTGGGAAACTTCGCTCGCTTCGGGGCTCGGGCGGCGCTTCTTGCCGCTCCTCCCGGGGGCCAGCAGGAGGCGCTGCCTGCCAGCCGTGGCGCCGCCGGGGCGCTCCTTGCGCGGGGCGAGCGGAGGAGCGGCGGGCGCAGCGCACGAGGAGGACCGCCGGCGAGAGCGCTCGGGGGAGGGAGGGCGGCGCGTGTGCGGCGGCGGCGGCGGCGGCGGCGCTCCCTCCTCCTCCTCCTTTTCCCCTTGCTCGGACCGGGCAGGCGGGCGGGCAGGCGGGCAGCCACCCAGCCGATCGCTTGGCATCCAAAGGCACGCGGAGGCGGAGGCGCGACTTCAGCCATGCCCTGTCGGGAGGTCCAGCCGTCTAGGATGGAGAAGGGTCTCCCCGGGAGCCGGGAGTCCCCGCGATGAGGGAGGGAGGGTGGCCCTGGCGCTGCGGTGGTGGCGGCTGCTGCTTTCCCCCCTTTCGCTTTGGAGCTATTCGTCGGGAACCTTAAAACTCTGCGATGACCCTGGAGGTCTCCCTGGGCGGACGAGGAGGAAAGGACTAGATCCACAGTAAGTTTCATCCTTTTCTTTCCTTGGCTGTGATTTTTTTTGGATGCCTGGCAGTTTTCCGGGGAGCCGGGCGAGGATCGCGGATCGCGCTCCCTTCCCTGGGCTCTCGTCCCTGCCGTCGAGGCGAAAGTTTGGCTGCGTTAGATCACTTGATTTCCTTCCCTCCTTTCTCTCCGGCGAGGTGAGGATGAATTCCGGCGGCCAGGCAAAAAGAGATGGGCATCGAGGGGGAGAGGTTCGGTCTGGGACTCCACTAGGAGGATCTGGAAACCCCCCAGGATTTAACGGGTCAAAAAAGGCCCCTTCCAGTTGTACAAAAACGCACCAACATTTAGAAATGCCAAAGGTACAGCAAAGTTTCAAGTCGCAGGGTCAGGCCCCCCAAAACAGAAGCTGCTGGCTTTCAAATCAGGGATTTTAAAGGTGGTTTTAATGAGGCACCTGGTGGGAAATGGAAGCGCTAGTTTTTTTTTTTTCCTCCTAGTGGAAGTGGAAATCTTCTCAGCTGCCGCCACAAACCTTAAGGTGCGAGGTTTATTTATTGCTGGCCTAGATTTTCCTTTTTCTCAAAGTCTGTAAGTTTAAAAAGTTGAGAGCTGGATTCTGCCTCTTTGCCCAACCTGAGTCCAGTCTCGTTTTTGTTTTGTTTGCTTAAAGTCAGGTTTCTTATGTAATAGTAGAAATTATGATTACGGCATTGTCTGGGGAGTTATGTGCTCGCTGTCTTGGGGATTATAGGCTGGGGTGTGGGGGAGGGAGTGACATGGGGCAATTTAGAGGAGAAGTAACTTTTTGGCAGTACAACCCTGGTGGGGAAAGATGGTCTTTACAAGGGTGGTAGAAATCAGGACAGATTTATTATTATTATTTTTAAAAAGGATGGAAAGTAGGTTTCAAAGTGAAGGAAGAGCAATTGTAAATCCAAGCAAAAGGTTTAAATCCCCCCCCATCCAAATATCTGGACAGAAATGGCTTCAAACTATTTCTGAGGAAACACAGCATTTTTGGGTGCAACTTTTCATGTCCTCTTCAATTTCCCCTCCTGCTTTTGAGGTGTACTTAAAAAAAAAAAGCCCATAAGGTGCCCTCTTTGATTCACTGCATGATGAACAACCCTCCCCAAAAGACAGGGCATCTAGAGGAATAAGCACGGCATGATCCGAAGAGGATTTGTCAATACTAAAAATAAACAGACCCGCAAATGTCTTCGACAGGCACCTGTCCAATTTCAACAATATTTCAAGAATGATTAGCAGGCCGTGTGGGTTCTTTTTATTTTTATTTAAGAGGAGCCAGCATGTGCGCTGTCCTTGGTGCTGAACGGTGTGGTTGGTGTGTGTGTGCTTCTCAATCCTTTTTTAAAAAAAGCATTTGGTTGTGTGAATCTGTTAATCAGTTTTTCCTGGACTCTCTTCCTTCACTTTCCAAGGTGGCATGATTAACATGAAAAAAGATGGGGCGGTGGGGGGGGGGGAGAGATTGGAGATGGGGATGTGTTTCCAAACACGTATAGCTGATCCTTGCTTTTGGCCTGAGAATGCAGGACAGGTGGGACCACAGATGGAAGAGGCAGATCCCATAAGCTTTTGGGAGCTCAAAGGTCAGCCCAGTGGGGGAAGCCTAGATGTACCCATTTTATTCCAACAGTAGAATTAGGAGGGGGGGAACCCGTAGGAGCTGGTGGGATGATATTGTAAATAAGAATAATTAGTAGTTTTTTGGGGGGAAGTTAAACTATAGAGGGGGCAGAAATGGTTGGGAAAATTCCTTCTTTAGTACATCAGAGAAGGAATGACCTTTATACCTCTAAGCAGTTTCTATTTATTTCTCCGGCTGTTGTTTCACAATCTACCCAAACCCTATTCTTGAGAAACAGGGCCTGACCACAAAGCAGATTTTGATGCTGGCCTGTGGTAGGAGTCGTGATATTTTTAGATTTACATATCAAAAGGTTTCAGCATTAAAAGGTTGAGTTTACATAATGCATTCAACGTGACTGGTCACAGTTAATGCTAAGAATAATATTTATACCCACGATGACACAGGACTCGAGAGGTGACTGGCCATTTTTGACTGTATGGGTACTTTTCCTTTTCCTTTGCATTTCTTCCTCTTCCCCCGTTTGAGTTTAGAGACTGCCGTATGATTAGCAAACTTGGTGTCTTCCCCCTAAGGATCTAGCAAGCATTTCAACGAACTCTTGAAAAAAGGGCAGGCAAGCTGGCAATGAGAAGAACGACTCAAGGCACGCCATAGCCAAGCAAATTTGCATCATTTCTTCTGCTAGTCCTCGATAAGGCAAGCAGAAGAGAAGCACTAGATAGCATGACGGATTGGGACCAGGGAGACCTGCAACCCCATCCTTATTTAGGATATGAAGCTATTGAATGCTCTTGAACCCACCACATATACACTTTTGTCTTGCCCTGTTTCACATGATCACTTTGACCGTAAAATGGAGCAACCCCATCTATAATCAGCTCTTTGGAGGAAGGACAGGAGAAAAGAATCAGGAACAGTAACTTGGTAGAGGGGCAGATTTCTCTCTGTGGCACTGGCATTTATTGGCAGTTGGATTTCGGCTTTTTGCAAACTGCGGAGTGCACGACAACCATCCACAAGGGAGGGGGAATGGATCAGCATTAGCTCCCATTTGTAAATCTGCGCATTTATTGGTCTGATGTATATTCCGTCTTTTACTAAGAAGCTCAAAGTAACACACAATGTTACTGTGTGAACATTTTCAATCCTCACAAAAAGCACGCGAGACTAATTGGTCATGACTGTGACCCATCATGATCAATTATCCAGGGAGCCTATGTCGTTGAACCGGTGACTTTCCACTTGTACTGTAGTTGCGACACTTACTGCTTGCCGAAGTTGAGGAGCAGCTAAAAGGCTGAATCATTTTATCCAGAATAAAATCCTGGCCCCTAGGAATCTCACCGTATCCTCTCTCACACACCAAACCCAGTCCAGTCTTTCTGTCTGTAAAGCCTAGTGAGTGGGGTGGGGGGTGGGGTGAGGAAGACCAAGATTCTCACTCTTCTTCCATGTTGTAAACGAGGAGCAGATCCTTAAGCTGTGTTACATGTTCATGTACTTCAGTGAATTTTTCTGCACTTTCCTCCTGAATCGGTGAACAGTTCGTGGATCAAGTATTGTATTTTGAGGCGACGTATTAGAACCTTTAATACGTAGGTGGGCCTATTCATCAATGCATCTCGCTCCTTCACACTGTAGAGGCAGGTCATATAAGGGTGATATGAACCTGTTTCTCAGAATGCTCCCATCTATACAAGGCCCATGTGAGATGTGCCAGGCAAGGGATGGCACATAGCAATGTATCGTGAGTTTTGCTTTCGCCGTGTCATCGGAAAGGTGGCCATCTCTAGCCCTCGCCGTGTCAGGGATGAGAGCACAGCGGGACTTGATCCAAGTCCTTTAAAATGCTTGGGGAAAGTGTCGCTGATTGTTGTTGTTGTTGTTTTGTTTTGTTTTGATGACACCATCTCTGTGTGTATAGCCACAGAGCTCAGCATCAGGATTATGTGAGCCCTTGGAGGAGATACCATCAGCCGGGCAACCTGGCGGGCAAGGGAGGGAGAGAGAGAGAGAGCCAAATGGCTCTGCAAATGAGGGAGCACCCCCAGAGTGCTTTGCTGAGATTATTCAAACAAGGAAGCCAAAGCTGTCTGCCAAACACAACATAGTTCTAAAGGGTTTCATGCAAATTCAGCATCTGCTTCTTTTGGGAGAGAGCAATATCAAATGGAGCTAAGACGGTGAAGAAAGCAAAGAGCATGTGGTGCCTCTGAACGGTCTGATCTAGTTTTGCATCTCTCCCCCTTCTCCCTCCCTCTTGTTGGTGTGTCGGACGAAAAATGTACCTGTTTATCCCAAGGAGGCTTCAAGGGCAAAGGTGTTTACTCTTTGGTGTGTCGTAGGTAGTGCAAACTATGATGCCAGATGTGGAACCTGGAAGGCTCCTGCATCAAGGCTGGGAAACTTTTTGGTCTTCCAGATGTTCTGATTATAACTTCCATAATCCCAGTGGCCTGAAATTTGGTCTTAAGGGAGTCGAAGCATTGGGTAAAGAAGTACACCGAAGCCCTTAGTACCCTGTTCTTCTTTTCTTGTACCAATTAACCCTAGTTTATTTCTGTGTAAAAGGCTCCTGCCTGTTACCCTCTTTTTCTTGCCTTTACAGGGGTGAAAGTACAATTCAAGCTTAATATTGATCAGGTCCATTTCTTTAAGTCTGAGTGTTTTGTGGGATCATCCACGAAATCTTATGCAAATATTATTCTCATGACAGCCACAGTACCTGGGTGTCAGTTTCTCCAGGAATGCTTAGTCATCTTTCATTGCATGCACTTGTGATTATTTAATGTAACATTGCGGCAGCTTCTGTAGATCTCATATCTGTTTTATCCTTATTCTTATTTATTGTTCTCTCATGTTTTTATAACCAACCCCATCCAGATGCTTCCAGAACTTGCTCGGTGCTCATAGAAACGTCTATCAGAAGTGCAAAGTAAACATGCAAATATACAGAGAGAGAGAGAGTTTATAGAAAAAAGAAACATGGGATCCAAAAACGGACCAAAGCAAACAACATATAACTAGCAGATTCTTATCTCTCAGAGAATCATGTAGAAGAAGAATATGGCAGTAGAACGGATTGAGCTGGCCTGCTGCTACTCCCTTTTATCTACTACAACATTATTAAAGACACAGGGATCTTTCTTTGGCTTTTGTTCCAACCGAGGAGTCTCAAGCTTTGACAAATAAGTCACATTTTTGGAGCGGCATTTTGCCCTTTAACAAATAAAAACAGAGGGGAAAAAACTAGAGACTGGGTGGAATGGAAACTGGTCGGCTGCAGGACCTGGTGCTTTGCCTGATGTTCAGGGGACAGTAGAGCAAAGGCGTTAGGAGTTGTAACCGGGGTCCAGTTCTTGAAGGACAGCGGAAGAGCATAGGCCTCTTTCGCCTGCTAGTTTTAACCAGTGGACGCTGTTGTTTTGGGCTCACAAGCCTAGACATCATTAGGAGTAACTAGCTTCAAGCTTCCTCTAAGTTTTGCTCTTTGGAACCAGTGTGATGCTTCTGGGCTACAACCGGTGAGGTTTGGATTCAGATCCCGATGCAATCAAGGGACTTGCTGAATAACCCTCATGTAACTCTCTCGGTGGAACTGGGGAAACTATGCTGCTCATGTTTCTCAGGAAGGCCTTGGGCTAGCTGCGCTCTGTTGGCCTGAGCCACTTCACAGAATTGTGGCCATTTGGATAGAACGAGCAGGCAAGGAGATCCATGCCTCTAGTCTTGAGGTCCTTGGAAGAAATTCGGCGGTATATAAATGGAATAAAGGGGAAAAAAGGAAAAAAGGAAAAGTCCTAATAAACTGTAAACGATGCAGGCAGGAGATTAACAACTTTTTTTGGTAGTTTAAATCTTCAGAGCATAAATCATGCATATTTGGTCTGAAGACTGAGAAACAGATGCCAAGGAAGAGATTATTTAATCCTCTTCTGCTATGCTGCATAAGATCTGGGCATCTAAATCCTATCCAAATTTTATACTAGTTATATTTTCTTCTGTGGAGCCATTAGCTTCATAGGATATGGCTGATGGTGGAAGGGTGGTAGTTTTAGACGGGGGAAATTCTTTTGCACTTTTGATCTGGCAAGGCCACTAGTTAGTAAAAACAAGGAGATACTGCAATTTTCAGAGGTCTTGAACGTGTATCGTTTGAGTTATGTGGAGTTTGGCCCTCAGTTGATGCTGAGCTTCCTAAGAGAGGCCCTCAGACCTCATCGTTCGAAACTGTAGAAAGCTCGGCTTTCTCGAGGTCTTTTTTGGCAACGTACGCTCTAATCAAAATATAGCACATTTGACTGCATGATTTTTAAATGATCTGCGTTTTTCTTTAATTAGCATTTCATGAATCTCTTTTTGCCTTACACCTGCTGGGTTTCCAGCTTGATGGATAATGGGTGGGGGAAGCCCTTCAGTGAGAACTGAGCCCGAACGAAAAATGGTGAGTTATCGTTGTGGCCAAAGGGTTACAAAAATGATCAGCTGTTTTGTTGGTGTCGGCCCCCACATGAAAACATTCTTGCATGAGTCTAGACGAAATGGGGAAAAACGGTTAAAGGATACCTCAGAAAGTCTTTGTGAGTATCTGTAGTACCCTGCAGCTAATTTATTTGCTTCCTGTGTAGGTGTTTCTTCTTTCTTTGGGCAAAACGCTCAAGGTAGTTTTGAATCTCTTATAATCCAACATTTTCTTTATAAAAACCTTCCCAAACCCCCTCCATTTATTTATTACATTTTGGCTGAAATTGTGTTCTGCAGTTATGCAGACAGTGTAACTTTTAGAAATAAATAAAATAAGAAATCTCCGTAGGCACAGAATCATAGAATGATAGAATAATGAAGCTGGAAGGGGCCTATAAGGTCATCAAGTCCAACCCCCTGCTTAGTGCAGGACTACAAATCAAAGGATTGTCTTAATTTCTCTTGAATGCTTCCAGTGTCAGAGCACTCACCACCTGTCGAGGTCATTGGTTCCATTGTCGTACTGCTCTAACAGTTAGGAAGTTTTTCCTCATATTTAGCCAAAATCAGGCTTCCTGTAATTTCCATCCTATTGTTGTTCTGCACTTTGGTAGGATCGAGAACAGATCACCATCTATTGCTTGCTAAGTTATGTGACTCAGTATTCAACAGATAAAGTCCATGGAGATTTCTTAACTTATGATGATTCCTTTCGTAGAATAATAGAAATCATAGAAAAGTGAAGTTGGAAGGGGGCCTACAAGGCCATCAAGTCCAACCCCCTGCTTGATGCAGGAATATCATCAAAGCATATCTACCAGGTGATTATCTAAGTTTTTCCTGAATGCCTCCAGTGTTGGAGCACTCACCAAATGTTGTTGGCATTTGTGTAACTGCATAACAAAATTTCAGCCTTTATATTGCGCTTAATTTAAGCTCTAAAACTGCCCTAGGTCCAAGGAGGTCTACCAAAGCATTTTACCTATGAACCTCCCCATGATCATTCAGATTATCTTTAGGCACTGAGCTGCTTGAGGGAATGCCGTCTTGGGCCTCCTCTTTGCAACTTAGAAGAGTATCTTACCTGAGTTGCTTTCAGGTTTCCAGGCATTAAGCAGGATTTCCTTTTGAGTTTGCAGGTTTATCTGCAGTGCGATTCTATAGCGGTTGACGGAATTGAGACCCACTGAGTTCAGGGGTAATTTTACTCCCAGGCAAGTGTATATGCAGCCTTCTTCAAATTCTAGCTCTCTATGGGTTTTTTTAAAAGGATTTGCTTTCAACAAATAAATAGTTCCATATTGTTCCAATGTGGTAACTTGCAACAGAAGCCTGTGAGAGACAAGCATTGGTTTATTTGAACTATTTTGTATTCCACTGTTCTCCCAAGGAGCTTGAGATTGTATACAAGTTCTCCTCATTTTATCTTTACTTTATCTTTCTACATTTCTCCATTCCTAATCCAGCAATTCCACTTGTATATCATACGTTCTGGTGACTTCTTGCTTTTCCTTCCTTCCTTCCTTCCTTCCTTCCTTCCTTCCTTCCTTCCTTCCTTCCTTCCTTCCTTCCTTCCTTCCTTCCTTCCTTCCTTCCTTCCTTCCAATACTTTAACATGTTAACATGCACAGGAACTGGAGCAAAAACCTGCAGATTGCTTTTATTTTATTTTATTTTTGACTTATACCCCACCTTTCTCCCAGTACCAAGGTGCCTTTTGAGTATTCGAGATCATTTGTTTAAATAGAAGTTACATGGCAGTGCATTAAGGGCCCCAGGTCAACAAAGTCCTCTAGTAGCTGCTTAGCCGGAACAAGGACAAATTTTTCTTGATGCACGAACTTAAAATCATGAGGCTGTGTGGCATGAGAAGGCTCAATTTTAAAAGTTAAACAACTACGCTAGCAGGCTGGAAGTTCTGGACTAATCACAAAACATGACATAGTTGTAAAATCCAAACTGAAGATACCATTCCTTTTTTTAAAAAAAGAATTCATTTATTTAAAGGTGGACCAATCCATGGGGACTATCGTGGCTGATTTTCATGTGTAGGAATTGCAGCTTAAGGCGGTCTGAGGTCCCGAGCAGAAGCCTAGCTTTCCCCTCTTTTATTTTCACTGACATTCCCGCTGGAAACGCAAGAAGCAAGAACGACCAGCTGGTGCTATATTCATATCTGAGATAGATTCATTTTTGTGTTGAATCTCGCAGCATCAAGGGCCCTGTAAGTGATGGAGATATTGGTTAAATTAACAACAACAAGCAGCCTGCTTTCACCGGAATTTAACCTCTGAATCACATGGATCATGTTTGCTGCCGAACTTGGTGTGAGTGTGTTTCAATTTGCTCTGAATCCGAGCTGGGGACCCACTCAGAGCTGAGAGCGTCTCTTTAGGCTCATCTTGCCAAGTGACGGTTTCTAAATCAGGCTAGAAATCAGGCCACATTTCCTGCTCTTACAGGATTTATCTCATTTTGCTTCTTTCAAAGTAATTAGAGTTACTAATAAGAGGGAAAATGGAAAGATTTGCTGAGACCAAAAATGTACCATAGTGCAAGTCTCTTAGGATGGACTCCTCTGCCTCTTCCTGGTTGGTTTAGAAAATTTATTATTTGTAAAGGAAATTTACAGATCACCTTTATCCTGTTACCATTGCCTGCTTCTTCAGTGTTCAAGGTACAGGGACCAAGCATTTGCAAAAAATGCAGATAAAAATTTCCTTCTGGAAATCAATCCCTAGGATGTTCTTTCCAGAAATGCAAGGTCAGGGGGAAATTTTCAGAACAGCCTAATGAAGACTGAGGATGGTCAGTGGCTATGGCATTTATTTGTGTACAGTAGAATGGAGAACCAAGAGGGAAATAGAATGCCCTGGATTGGGTGGAATCCTGAACTGTAGCTCTCCTCTTTTTAAAAAAGAATATTGTCAGCTCTTTTTTTAAAAAAAGGAATACTGGCAACCAGCAATGTTAGCATTCTGCTTCACACAAAAGCCAAGGTGTTCAGAGATTTTTGGACAACTTTCCCAGGAAACTGGACCTCTGGACGATTCACATGCAAGAGCGATCCAATTTGTACCACATGGAGGGCAGAGAGAAAGAGGCCTTTTCCAGGGCTGCCCCACAAACTGGTCAAAATCTCTTCCTCCTTCTCAAACCAAACCCTATATTGCTTTCAAAAGTGTTCTAATATCTATGATTTGGCCTGGTATTCCAAGCTTAAGTTTGGAAAGCAAGTTGGATGAGATGTACGTAATTTTCATGATGTCACAGCATTAAGAACGTTCTCCAGACTCATCCTGCCACCCCAGTCCATCTCTGCTCATGTTCCTCCTTTAACTCTTCTGCTTCTCAATACAGAGTAATGACAGATGACATATCTAAACTGGACCGATCATGGTTACAACTGACCGTTGTTGGCCTCCAAACTCAAATGGGAACTGGCCTGAACAGGCCATAACTGTAGGTTTCAAGGCAAATCGTGGTTGACAATAAAACCTTTCCCAGATTAGAGACAATACTGCAGTATAGTGGCTTTGTAGCACTCAAAATGTTTCTTTTTAAAAGTAGCTTAAAGGGGTAACAGTTTTATGGTTAATTACTGAGGGGAGCCTTGGTAACTACTGTAATTGTTTGTAAAACAACAACTTTTCCAGCACATGATCCGCAGGTCTGAACCCATTTCACAGGTTAATATTACGATCTCAATACCCCATCAATTCATTCCTGCCTCATTTTGCTCCATGCCCTTCATTCTGCTGTATGTGACCGCCCGTAATGCAGGCTCTATTGCGTCCACACCTTGCTTGTTGGCTTCTCATAATCAACCGTTTCTTATTCCTGTCCTACTGAAGGTTCTCACCCTGGCTATACTGACTCGGAGTGTAACAGCTCTGAACAATGATGATGTGTTGTATCCAAATGATTCTCACAAGACAATATTTTCTTCTCCTTTCTGGTACTCCTTCCCCCTTCTTTTTATGCTGAATGAATAGTTATAACAGTCTATGCTTTTGGTTTCCCATAATGTGGCTGAAGAACTCTAGCTTGCTGCCACTTTTATGTATTCCATGATTTCTTGGGCTTTATTCATTAGATCTCACTACTTCATTGTATACCTTCTCAATCCAAAAAAATAAATAAATCTTAGCATGGATACCTACCTGGCCTTTATGGAAACAGAATCTTTGATTTGATGGGCCTTTGACCTGATCTAGCATAGTTCTTACGTTGAGACATACGCCATGAACATGCACACTTTATTTTCCTGTAGTAGAACAAGTCTGAAGTAAACTTTTCTAAGAGCCTGATGAAAAAAATCTCTCTTTTTTGCCCTATATCTACCAGGATCTCTGAGCTAGTGGGTTTCTGAGACTTATTCTTTAAAAAAACACAACCTAAAATGTCCAAGGTATTCTCTAAGGCTTTCACATCCAGGATCTGATGGTTTTTGTGGGTTTTTCGGGCTCTTTGGCCAAAGAGCCAAAAAAACCCCACAATAACCATAAAATGTCCAAGCTCTACCTGTTCTTAGTAGGCTGGATTACATCTGCTAGTCATGTTTTGTCTTGTCTTGAGGTGTTCGAGGGGGGCTTTCCATTATACTCTGGGCTTAGGAATGTACAATTTTAGGAAGAATGAATAGAACACCATGCCAAAACCACATAGATGATCACCCTAGTGCCCCTCAGTTAGGAATGGCTTCAGCAGGTCATTCTCTGATCCTGTTAAAAAATAACTCTCCAAGCACTCGTTGTTTCACTACTGATTTTTATCCGACTTTTCCTATGGAGAAACTCAGGGGGAGATCCCAGGGAATGATTGTGGTTCTCTGCGGGAGGCGTCTGGTGAGGAAACGCTGACCTAAAGTTCTTTGGGATGGGATCCCAATTCACTAGGATCTCCCCCCACTTTTTTATGAGTGATTGCTAGCACCCTGTAAGGTTTGATTTGTTTACAAATAGACAAGGAGTGCTTTAGGTAGGAGAAGGCAGCCAGCCAGCACACACATACAGATATTTCTCTCTGTTAAGTAAATCCACTGCCCTACATCAGTTCCCCAGGAGACAGAGATCCCGGGGGTCCTTTCCAGAGCGAGCATCTCGCTCTTTTCCCCCTCTCTCCAAACAACCCTCCCTGGTTTAATTATAACTCCACAACCAGTACTTGCTCCCTCCTGTTAGGTGGGAGGAATGTACCTTTTGCCAAAATGGCTTCTCTTATTCACAGCTTTCCAGAATTGCCTGCCTTGTGTTTTTTTTTCCAGTCACTGCGAACCATTAGGCAATCGTCTGCTTAACCAAAGGCATGTCATGTCCCTTTTTCTGAAAAAAAGGTGTGGGTGTAGTTTATTATACAGGGAACAAAACGAGATGTGTCAGGCAAGAAGGTTTTCTGTGTCTGAACTGGCTCCTTAAGTTTTTTAAAGATGCTCTGGAGCACATGTTGATAAAACAAAGTCTGCATCTGATGAAGTGGGATTTTGTTCCATGAAAGCTCACACTTAATAAATCTGTCTTTATAGTTCTACTCGATCTTTTCCCTTCCCCCCTTTTCCTTTTGCCATTTACTTATACTCACATGCTGAGGTTGACTAACATAGCTACTTCTGTGGAACCTGGGGGCTTCCAGCAGGAGCACCAGGAATGGGAGACACACACCCCTGGTTGTGTGTGTTTTGGACTACAGCTCCCAGGATCCCACAGCTAAGCTATTTCCCATTTCTGAGCAGCCTTCCCTCCATCCTTCATAGCTGCCACCTGTTATCAAGATCAGCAGCTGGTCTAAAGCCAGTCTTTGGGTTGAAAACTTCTGCTGAAGGCTTTTGATTCATGGACCCCATTATCCACCAGAAGAGGGGCATCTTAAATCCTTTTCATAATACACACTGAAGCTTGATAGACTCTAAAGGTAAAGATAAAGGTTCCCCGTGACCTTTAGTCCAGTCGTGTTTGACTCTAGGCGGCGGTCCTCATCTCTGTTTCCAACCCATAGAGCTAGTGTTTGTTCTCAGACAATCCTCCGTGGTCACGTGGCCAGCGTGACTAGACACGGAACACCGTTTACCCTCCCACCAAGGTGGCACCTATTTATCTACTCGCATTTTTGCATTTTGCATGCTTTCGAACTGCTAGGTTGGCAGAAGTTGGGACAAGCGACGGGCGCTCACTCCGTTGTGTGGATTCGATCTTACGACTGCTGGTCTTCTGACCTCACAGCACAGAGGCTTCTGCGGTTTAACCTGCAGCAGCACCATGTCCCTTTGATAGACTCTAGAAGAAAGAAAGCAAGAAAGAGGTCTCTTTGTGATATAGCCAACTCTACCTGCTTTTACTTTCTGATCTCAGCACACACTTAAGCCATTGACTCCTGCCATCCGACACCTCGTGGTATGCTCAGCTGCCTTTCCAGAGATGATGGGGCTCGGCTAACTTGAATGGGATTTATTGTTGGTGAGCACCTGCTCTCTGTTTTGATACTGATTGTGTAGAATTGCTATAGTCCGATCTCTACAAATGAATGGTAGCCTCATCGGGGCCATCTTGAGAGGACCATTGATCAGAAATATTTGGTTATTGGGCAGTAAATATTGTGAAGAAATGAATTCCATGATGGCATTCCTCATGTAAGATTTTAAAAAAATCCCCCAATGCACTGAAAATTAAGGTATGTGCTGTAGTAGTTCACTGGCTCGATAGCTGAATGGTTTAGGGATCGGGCTGTGGAGGTTGAGAGTTTGATTCCCCCACGATGCCTCCAGGGAGAAGAACCAGCCTATGTGGCCTTGGGCAAGCTGCACAGCCCCAGGGCTCCCCCTAGAGGAAGGGAAGGATAATGCAGTTCAGAGTAGCCTCTCTACCTGGAAAACCCTGGAAAGGCTCGCCATCAATCAGAATTGACTTGATGGCTGTGGTATTTTATTGCATTCAGTGAAAGTTAGAGCAGGCGCGGTGTTGTCATGGTTCCTGTTTTGGTGTGGCCTGGCACCTCCAAGTTCGTACCCATTCTGAGCCATGGTGCCTACCAGGTGGCCTTCAGCCAATCCCTGTCATTCTGATCGACCTCCCGGGGTGGTTATGAGTGAGCGAGAATGAGTTATGTTCACTTCCTTAAGCTCTTTTGAGAAAAGGTGAGATGCACATTTAGCAGTAGGGACGTGGTGGCGCTGCGGGCTAAACTGCAGAAGCCTGTGCTGCAGGATCAGAAGACCAAGCAGTCGTAAGATCGAATCTACGCGACGGAGTGAGCGCCCGTCACTTGTCCCAGCTCCCCTCAACCTAGCGGTTCAAAAGCATGCAAATGCGAGTAGATAAATAGGGACCACCTCGGTGGGAAGGTAACAGCATTCCGTGTCTAAGTCGCACTGGCCATGTGACCACGGAAGATTGTCTTCGGACAAAACGCTGGCTCTATGGCTTGGAAACGGGGATGAGCACCGACCCCTAGAGTCGAACACAACTGGACAAAAATTGTCAAGGGGAACCTTTACCTTTACTAAATAAGACTGTCTGGGAACCAGAGACACCACCTTCAGCTCTTTGAGGAAACAGAGATGCAATACATTTTTAAAAAGATTATGTGTTGGGAAACTCCTGTAAGAACACGGAAGGTGTTTTTAAATCCTCACTGAGGTCTCTGTCTTCCTCCACCATGGTGTGTGTGTGTGTGTGTCTGCATGCATGCATGCATGTACACACACATGCCTCTATATGCATACATGGATGCAGGCCAAATTTGCATTCGTGTTGAAAAAAAGCAAAAGCTGGAACATATGAAAATGTCCCCTTGTTTCCAATCTTGGGTGGAGTTGTTAACAATTCTCAGCTCTTCGAAGCGTTCTTGCAATTGTATGAATTATTGTGAGGGAACAGAGCTGTCAATTTGGTTAGTAATGTGACATTTCAGAAGTTGGAGCATGATTGTGTGAGGGGAGCTATTTCGGAGGATGGCTGGCTCATTGCAACTTGTTTGTTAACCCACCTTCGATTAATTTAACTCTTGTCCAGAAAGTAAAAAGCCAATGTGTGCATTTTTGCCTGGCAAGTGCCAGAAGATAGGAGGCTTCCCTCGGTGAAATCCAGGGACTCTCCTTTGATGCCGCTGAGCTGTACTAACAGCTATTAAGGTGCATTAAGAGGATCTGTAAATCAGACCAGTCTTTCTGGATCGGAGATTCATCATCAGAAAATGCCTCCATGGCTGGTTGTCGAGCAATACTTGGAATTAGAAGCTGAGCTTTGATGCGTCAGAAACTGTTATGTAAGGCACAGCTATCCGAACCACAGAGGCAGTTTTTGGGGAGAAATTTTGCAAAGTCAACTTGTCCTGGTTAAAAAAATAAAATAAAAATAAACTGTGCATCTGTTTTGATGTGACTGCCGACTGCTTTCAATTAAGACTGCTTGAAGTATTTGTGTGTCTTACGTTTGCAGCTATTGAGGCTTAAAATACTAGAAGAACCTTAAAAGAAGGGAGGTTACCTGTGTAGAATATAAGGTTTCTACACAGGTAACATTTATTTATTTGTTTGTTTGTTCGTTCCTTCATTCTTTCTTTGTTCCTTCCTTTCTTACATACCTACATACCTACATACATTGGAAACCATTTAATCCCTGTTCTTTGACTGAAGAGGCCCGATGGTGCCTTGTATACCAAGAAGGAAAGCAAGGCGAGGCCTGCCCTCAGGTCTGCAGTCTAAAAGACACAGCACAAAAGGAAAAGGGATGAGGAGGGAAAAGGAAATCAGCAAAATGAAGCACCAGTTCTTAAAATGATGTAGTCCTTCTTGTAAGCTAGAAACGGTTCAGAGAAAGGAGGAAGAACCCAGATAACCAACATGCTTTTTAAAATAGGCTTGTGAACCTACTGGGAGAAGTTATCACTGGGTACAATTTCAGATTTCTGTCAGTAGCAGGAAGAATCTGTGTGAGATTTTGGGAGTTATAGATAGGACTCCCCTGTTTATTTTTTATTTTTATGTTTTGGACTTCATAGCAGCAACTGATGAAGGGCCAGAGAGAGAAAGTCACACTGAGAGAGCGTTTAATTTGATGGAGGTCCTGTCAATATGAATAACTGCATGTTTTCCCTTATGGGTCAAATATCTGGTTTGGGCAGCCACTGGCCAGCCTTGACTGGAAAAAAAAGGGGGGTATTGATCCATGTCGGATCCCTCCAGCCCCACTGATTGTGATTTAAGTCTTTTAAAAGATGATCAAATATCACAGCTCGCTGAAGATACAGCAATACATTTCCTAAGATAATAACTATTTTGGTGTAACACTGTTGTTAAGCCCAAGGCAATCCCCTCTTTCCCTTTCTTAATTTTAAGTGTAGAGATTCATGTCTTTGGCATACAATGAAGTTTGCCTGGACCATCAGTCATGGTGGATGTATCAAGGGTTGGCCCAAACTCCAGCCTTTCTGCTCGAACATACGTCATGTCCGCTGTCATCCCCTTGTTCTTAGTGTATGCGGTGCTGCAAACCTATACATATTAAGTTGGATACCCCTTTCACTGAGAGTAGCAATCATAGGCACAGGGGACACCGAAGGTCCCACCAGCAGAAAGTAGAGGAAAGCGCCCTTAGAAAATAGCAGAAACCAGGCGTGCGGTGATGCTGGATGAGACCTGTTGCATCTCCCCAAATGGTTAGGAATGGATATATATACTGTTCTTAAGTAAAGATACAGCTGGGCTTGTCAGAGGTGCTGAATAAAGCAGTTTTCCTCGTTAAGGAGAGAGGGTTCTCGTTTCCGTTTTGTTTGCAGGTGGGACCGATGTTTCCTTCTCTCCCCTTCCCAGTGGCAGAACTTTCCGGCTTCAGTGGGATTCCCTACACCCAGCTGACAAAAAACCGATTTGAAATCTCATAGAGACGAGTTCATTGCTGCACTTGGACTTTGTCGGGCGAGGCGACGGGGGTCTCTCATTGCTCAATTGGCTGCCAAAAAATTTCAAAAGACCATAGAAAGGGATCTCTCCAAGGCCGTGAAGAGTTTTGTGTTTTGAGGCACAGGGAATCATCTCTCTCTTGGCCGTTTCCTTGCTCGCATCCCCCCCCCCTTTTTTTGCAGCTGCATGCATTGGGTTCTGCTTCGGGCAATTCCTCCACTCCTGCTGGTCTCCTTGTTGCACCGGGGTAGGATCAGAGCGAGGCGAGGAGGCGCCTCTTAAGGCTTACCGGAAAGCACTCAAAGGCTTTCGCTTATTAAAAGATCTCCACTTTGCCTCTCGGTTCAACAGCAGGATGCTTCCCTCAAAGTGGCTCACAACACTCATAAAAATAAAAATCGATATATTAATTCATTAAAAGCCCTAATTATAAAAACAGAAATTGCTTATCCAGGGTACTAGGAGAGAAGGATGGAGGTTTCTTTTGCTGGGCAAAGAGTCTGCGGTCAAAGTACAGCCCAAGTGAGGAAGCCGTGCCCTGTCATAACATGTTGAACCGTAACAGATGTCGTCCCTGGATACGAACACGTTTTCTGGGGCTGATGGGAGCCAAGGAGGAACAACATCTGGATGGCTGCAGGTTCAGCACCCTGCAGCCCGTCTTAATCCAATTAGAGTGACTGCTTTAAAAGATTGAACCGTCAACATCTCTTGGAAATACTGCTAGGATTGGGGGCCTTTGTGAAACACAGGAATGCAAGAACTGGTACACTGGGTTGTAACTGGATTATTTATTGATCTGTTTGTATGTTTGTTTGTTTGTTGATGTGCCTCCTTTCTCCCAATACAGGAACCCAAGGTGAATCTCAATGTTAGAAGGGATAGAATTTAAAACACCATACGTTAAACATTAAAAATTTAAACTTTATGCTAAGTAAAAATAAGGTAAAGGTAAAGGTTCTCCTTGACATTTAGTCCAGTTGTGTCTGACTCTAGGGAGCGGTGCTCATCCCCGTCTCCAAGCCGTAGAGCCGGCGTTTGTCTGTAGACAGTTTCCGTAGTCATGTGGCCAGCGCGACTAAGACACCTTCCCACCGTGGTGGTACCTATTTATCAACCTGCATTTTAACATGCTTTCGAATGGCTAGGTTGGCAGGAGCTGGGACAAGTGATGCGAGCTCACTCCGTCGCATGGATTTGATCTTACGACGGCTGGTCTTCTGACCTTGCAGCCCAGAGGCTTCTGCGGCTTAACCCCCAGCGTGACCATGTCCCACAAGTGAAAATACAATTGGATAATTAAAAGCGAGCAAACATTTAAAAACTATCTTAATGCTAAGAAGGCAGTCAGGAATTCAATTATAATTGCTAAAAGCCTGCCTGAAAAGATGGGTCTTCAGCGGAAGGATAAAAGGGCGGGGCCCAGCTTGATCTCCCGAAGAATAGCATTCCATAGCCTGGGGGCTGCCACGGAGAAGGCCCTCTCCCGTGTCCCCATCAGCTATGCCTCAACTGGCAATGGGACCAATATGATCGGTTTTCTGCTTGCAACTTTTCCCCAGCCCCTTATCCCATTACGTTCTCTTTTCCCCTTTGTGGCCTTTGCTTCCTTCACTTCTGTTCAGGCACGAACCAGTACAGTCGTTTCTCCTGAACTGTTAAAGCTCTTGCTCTGGATTCATCATGCTTTTCCCACCACCAATTTGGGGAGTTGTTATAGGCTCCTTTAAAACAGACAGTTAAAAAACACACACATTCTACTCAGATCTCTGAATTCTGCTGACCATATAAGTACATCCTAGCTTATCCCAGTTTCCCCCCCCCCCCAAGCTGATGGTCTCTCTAAAGTACTGGACTGCAGTTCCCTGGCTGGGGATGCTCCAGCCTCTAACACATCTGGAGGGTGTAAAGGTTGAGCAAGAACGGGACGGTCTATCAGCACGAGTGCTCTTCCCCAGCAGCAGCAGCAGAAAATCTGCTGTAGAATTCAACAAGCACAGAATCTTGTTGGAGAGAGATGTACTGATTCAAGCATTAGTCTGAGAGAGATTTTTTTAAGCTAAAGGGATTGGTAAAAACCGCTATGTGAAGCATCCTTGCAACAATCATTTTTAATCAGTTGCGATGGTGATAGTTAGAACGGAGTATATGTACACCATTGTTTGTGGAACCTCTTGTGAATTTAAAATGGTGCAACATACATCCTAGCCATTCTATTATCTGGAAATGCAAAGCACGGGAGGATGGTGTTCTCTATTTGGGGCTCGATATGCCTTTTCAGGCGCTTCCATTTTTATGAGCGGAAGTGTCATATGGTTAAGAATGCGCCCTAAAGTGCAAAGTGGCAGTTCCAATTTGCATCAGTGATCTGCAAGAACAAAACCAGAGGGGGGTTGCGCATTTCAGATTATTTAATCCAGATTAAATCACGGAGATTCTTGAGAATGTGCTTGCAGACATTTGAAGACATTAAAAAGGTTTTTTTTCTTTCTTTCTTTTGTTCTATCTTGCAAACCAAATGCAACCTTAAAGTCACTGTTCTGGGAGAGCTTTAAGTACATGTACTTAAGAAAAAAAAACCCTTCTTGCTCTGACAGGTAAAAACTTTGTTAAAATATGTTTTTCCTTGTGAAAACAAGGAGGGCTCATGTTTAAATGCAGGAGTCTAAGACTCAGCCAACACACTTGACTTTCTGGTGAAGAGTCGTGCTTTCAAGAAACCAGCGGGGGAAACCTTTTTAATATTTAATTGTTTGTTTGTTAAAATATAAAGAGCGGAGCTAAATTGTTTATTAAAGGATAAAGATAGAAGGCAAAGGAAAGGAAGGAGGAAATGAAAACCGAACACTGGAAACTTTTAGATCTTGGCTGGTGAAGAGTTATGCTTGTGTCTAGTTCTTTCTTCACTTCATGCCTCCATATGTAATCAACACATATGGGATCATGCCATGGCCTAACTTTACACACTAAGTAAGAACAAGCTGTTTGCCCCACAGAAATGGAAGAAAACCATTTGGGGGTGGACTGTTTTATATGGATGAGTTAGTTGTTAGTTGTTCCAAAGTCAGAACTTTCCTATATCCCTATATTCCAATTCTTCATTATAAACATCATCATCATCATCATCATCATCATCATCATCATCATCATCATCATCATCATCATCACCACCACCACCACCACCACCACCACAACAACAACATAATCTTAGAACTGCAGAGCTGGAAGGGACCCAATGGGAGGCCGGGGGGGAAAGAAAATCGAACTCCCAACTTCTGGCTCTGCAGCTGAGCACAAGAGGGTAACCTGTAGACCATCTTGTCCATGGACATGGGTGTTGTCAACTCACCCATTGGGTCCGTTGCTCTGACTGCTTCGAGGCAATAAAGCTATCCTTCCTGGTGGGAATAATAATCTTGGAACTGCAGAATTGAAAGGGACCTTATGGATCATTGAATCCAGACCCCGGTCAAGGAGGCCAAGCGGGGAATCCCAGCCTCTCAGCTCCACAGCCAGATGGCTTAGCCACTGAGCTTACTCAGCAGTTTGCAGTAAGAAGAGCTGAACACACAAGAGAGCACAAAAGAGATTCACCCAACCTGGTAGAAAAGTTTAAGCCCTTAGATCTTAAAATTCCGGCTCTGATTCCCTGTTTGTTCAGCCATATTTGTGATGCTGAAAACAGTATATCTGCCATCTTGGTTTTTTCCCCCTCTCCTGACAAGAGCCATATCCTTAGGAGTTATGGGACAGGAATTAAAAAAAACACCAGTGCATTCCACACTGGGAAGAGTGGCACTAAGACAACTGGACGAGTGCACACCGTTGAATCTTTCATTCAGTTAGTTTTGAGAAGAATGCTTCAGAATGTTCCAATCTTGTCAACCTAACAGATCTTTTAAAATGTTGCTTTTTTGACTACAGCTCCCTCAGTATGGCTCTCAGCCACCCGTGTTTCTTCGTAAACCAGACCAGCCGTTCTCAACTTTTTTTTCTGGCCATGGCCATAAACAAAATATGAAAGAAATATAGGCCGAAGGAAGATTATACAAGTAATGAACCTTAAAAGGTGGTGTGTGAAGACTTGCTTTGAGTCTTTAAATGCGCTGGGAGGGGGGGGGCTATGGCTCTTGTTGAGAATGGCACAACTTTTCTATGATATGTTTCTGTTTTTCCATTTTCTGCATTGAACACACACAGCTCTTTCAACCTGTTCTTGTAATCCCTGGATTCCAAACTTGCCCTACCCTTGATAAGTTGCAGTTCAAAGACAACCTTATTAAAAGTTGGCATCCAGAACATGACACAGATGAAGCACAACAGTAGAAGAAGAACCACCAATGCATGGAGACAACAGACAAACATTAACAGAAACTTCCTAATGATAAAATTAGTTTCATGGGGGAGCATATTGCCTTGGGGGTGATGCTCTCTCTTTTGCTGGAGGAATTTAAGGAGATGCTGGCCGGTCGTCCCTTGCAGATGTCTGTAACTAAGTTGTTAGATAAGTTACTTGCAAACTCTTGGACTCCCTGACTACTCTCAGACATCCTGTCATATGTAACCCTCAGAGTTCATTCTCCATCTATAAAATGGGGCAAATAAACTCTGTACCTGGCCTACACCTCCTGCTTGCGTCTCATAGCTGTGAAACTAGGAGAGAGAACCAGGTGATGGAGGAGGAGGTTGGCTGTGTTTAAGAACACTGTGGCCCAGATTCGCTGAGTAGCCTTGTTCTGTTGCCTTAGTACTCCCAAGTTCATCAGCAGTGCCTCTTACTTCTCTGGATTCGGTTGACCCAGCTCTTGCTTTCAAAATGACAAATATCAATGCGAGTACTTTCTGGGTATTCATTAGGGTGGCCACTTGACATTTTTGCCAAAATGAGAGGGGATGCATGTGCGAAAGAGGAAAGGCAGGACTGAAGAAAAAAAGAGAGGAGAAAATGAAGGCACAGATCTACATAGACTAATTCATAGCCACATATGCCAGTTCGGAGATAATCACTATCATTTCAATCGAAACACAATACATTGCAGCAAAGAAGACGGCTGTGCCCGCTCTTCAGTTGCTTGACTGCCAGTGAGCACTTCAAGGTCTTTGCTCTTTCTTCTTCGAACCAGTTGTCCTTAAAATGGACTTGGATTGTGTGGCTGTTGAAACAGAAGATGCTTTCAAACAGAGGACCGCCACCCTAGCATTGATAAATATTTCCCAGGCAACTAGCTCAGTATTTCTTTCCACCAGGGGTGAGGGAGGTGTCATTCTCCAGATGTTGCTGATCTGCAGCTCCCTTTTATTGGCCTTGCTAGCTCAGTCTGATGGCTGAGTCCGTCCCTCCGCCTGCCTTGCAACAACCCCTTTCGGTCAAGGAGTACGGCGGCCTCTGTCCTGAAGCCGCGGGGAAGGGAAAGAGATAGAAAACGGTGTGGTTGCATTGCGACTTAAAGCTGAAGATTGAATCCGGAGACCTACTCTCTAAGTTCATGCAGTGCATGACTTAACGGAACGGATGGTTGCATGTATGTTGCTGATGATAATGGTTAAAAAAAGAAAAGGAAAGGAAAAGAAATCAAGCCGGTTGCCCTTGGTTTGCTGTGAATTGTTCAGCTTAGAAGCTTTATCTCTTTTGCAGCTGTTCCCGCGAAGGGTCTGTCTGACTTGTTTATCAGGATCAGGAAGATTTTTTTTAAAAATGTTATCTTTAGCCTAGGTTCAGCATTAGGCCAGTTGACTGTGACAGTTCCCTCCTCAGAACATTTTTTTTTTTTTCCGGAAGAGATTTCTATCTCAACAGGCAAGCCCTAAGTTAAGGGAGCTTGCAGGATGACGCACTGCGTTTGGGACCTTTCTGTCTATTTTTCCTCCATATCCAGAGCAAAAATCTGGATGGCTCGGCCATTGCATCTTTCATGAGGAGGGTGAGGAGCAGGGTTTACCTTGTTCCCCACTCCTGGAAGGCAGTACATTAGTCTTTTGACTTTTTATTTGAAAAGGTAACACCGTATTTTTTTATTTGTTTGCTTGTTTTTATTTTAAAGGCCACTTTTCTCCTAATAAGGGGGACCCAGGGCGGCTCATAATATCAAAAGAATAGAATTACAAACATAGTAAGTTAAACATTTTAAAAAGCAATTAAACTGTGTGGTAATAGAAATACGATTTAGTAATTAAAAGCGATTTGGGAGTTCAATTCCCCCACTGTGCCCACATGACAGGGGCTGGACTCTGTGATCCATAGGGTCCCTTGCAGCTCTGCAGGTCTAGGATGATGAGGATGATGATCATTATCATGACTGAACATTAAAAAATACATTAAAACATTAAAAAGAACATTAAAAAGACATTCAGGGACTCAATCATGATTATTCAAAGCCTGCCTGAAAAAATGGGTCTTCAGCTGTCGGCGGTACCTGTTGCTTTGTGGCTCTTCTTGTTAACCGATGTTGTGTTATTAGTAAGTTACACACTGGTTTTTTTTTTGTTTGTTTTTACAAAACAGAACTTAAAAATAGAAAAATGCAGGGGAGGGAGGAACAACCGCCCTCCACCCCTTGAATTGCCTCCTTATCCAGTATTTTAGAAACAACGAGTAAATGTTACTGGTTGTTTCCAGAAAGTAACGATGTTACAAGCTGTTAAAACATCACGTATAGTTATGGCCTCATCCGAATGAATGAATGAATGAATGAATGAATGAATGAATGAATGAATGAATGAATGAATGAATGAATGAATGCTTGTAACATTTTACTTCCAAACTCGGGGAGAAATGGCATACTATTGTCAGATTGCGAGGCTATGGCTGCTGGTTTTTGTCGTTGGTGAGCAAATTCTGAGTCTCGTAACAAGCGTTGAATTCAGTGTCCTTGTCACCCTTCTTCCTTGGAACACCTTACTTTTGATCTCATGACCTTTAGGATTTGTGGCTTGTGCCTAGGATTTCTCCTGGCCGTATAAGGCAGCAAATCTGGTGCACACGGGGATCTGACAGCAATCATCCCCGTACATACCTTGTCTCAAATAGATACAGGGAATGCCAATGCCGGCCACAGAGACTGGCAAAACTTTAGGAAGAACAACCTTCAGAACACGGCCAAAGAGCCTGAAAAACCCACAACAACTTTGTCAAACTCTGCATTAGAGCTGTAAAGTTTTCCTTCCTTCCTTCCTTCCTTCCTTCCTTCCTTCCTTCCTTCCTTCCTTCCTTCCTTCCTTCCTTCCTTCCTTCCTTCCTTCCTTCCTTCCTTCCTTCCTTCCTTCCTTCCTTCCTTCCTTCTACCCATCATCTCCTTCCTTCCTTCCTTCCTTCCTTCCTTCCTTCCTTCCTTCCTTCCTTCCTTCCTTCCTTCCTTCCTTCCTTCCTTCCTTCCTTCCTTCCTTCCTTCCTTTTGGGGGTATGAATAAGGATGTAAAAAAGGCTTACCTTTTTTTTTTTAAAGTGTCCTTAGGCCTCAAGCCATACCATTTAAAAACCTGCCAAATGCTCTTTGATTTTCCACTCCTGGTCAAGGGGAAAAGACATGACCTTTTACTCATCAACAAGAGCATTCAGGTGAAGGGGCGAGGCGGCGTGAACAAAAATTTCAACATTTTGTACAAAAAGTTTATTTGTAACAAACTACAAGATTTTTTTTGCTCAAAGACAGCACCTGCAAATTTATGGAATAAAAGTCCTGAATTGCAAGAAATGCAAGTTAAAGTAAAGGTTGCCCTTGACATTTAGTTCAGTCATGTCCGACTCCAGGGCACGATGCTCATCCCCGTCTCCAAGCCATAAAGCCAGCATTTCTCTGAAGACAGTTTCCATGGTCACATGGCCAGCGCGACTAGACATGGAACGCCGTGGCCTTCCCATTGTGGTGGTACCTATTTATCTACTTGCATTTTTACATGCTTTCGAACAGCTAGGTTGGCAGGAGCTGGGACAAATGACGGGCGTTCACTCTGTCACGTGGATTCGATCTTATGACTGCAGGTCTTCTGACCTTGCAGCCCAGAGGCTTCTGCGGTTTAACCTGCAGTGCCACCACGTCCCTATAAGAAATGCAAACACATGTCATATTACCCAGAAAGAAAACTATTGTAATGTTTTCATTCTGCATTTTGCTGTTATCCTGTTGTAAAGGGGAAAAGGCTGTGCTAAACTTACACTCTACTGTCTACACAGAAGCTAAATAAATTACATGTTTAATACATCACATTATGATTTTATTTATTTATTCGATTTATATCCCGCCCATCTGGTATATTCTACCACTCTGGGCGGCTATTATGAGAGGCCTCTAGATAATAAAGAAGGAAAGAAGCCAAAACATTTCCTTAAATTTCAACATTTTGCATAATGCATATTATTGGTAATGCTATCAGGCTTCTAAACTTGGTCTAGCTTGAGGCCTCCGCATTAATTCAGCACTCTCTAAAGCTTGGTGTTTCTTGCAATTTTTGATGTGTATTTGGAGGAATGCACAGTATAACTTTCTGAAAGAAGCCCACATGGTACTCATTGCGTGATTCTGACATAGGCAGGCCTGCCAGAGAATTTTGCTGTCAGATCCCTGTTTGGGCAAAATATTTGTGGCAATGCTGAGGAAAATAAGAAAGTATTTTTAATGACACCCCACCAACTTTCTCCACAGACTTTGGTCCATTTCTCCCTGGGAGCCAGTGGAAAGTAGCATTGAAGTCAGAAAACCGAAACTCTGAAAAGAGGTGGCATATCATTTGTAGAGCCCCTGCTTTGCTTTCAGAAGGTTCAATTCCTGACACCTCCCATTGAAAGCATAAAGTACCACAGGAGTAGACATGCAGTCTGGAAGGATTTTTTTTTTTGTCACAGCCCTGTTTTTTCCCCATTTATTTACAAAACATGAGGCAACTGGTCCTCATTATTGTAGTAAAAGAAACAAAAATAATTTCCCTCACAGAAGTTTTTTTTTAAATAAAAAATGTGCAGATGACCATCTAATCACAGATTTCACTTGGAGAGACGCATGTGGATTCCAAAGGGTTCTTCTGGAGCTGGAAACCTCCACTCCCTCAACCCCCTGAAGCTTTCCCATCTTCAAGGTAGCAGCTAACGAGAAACAGCCTTCTTTGCCTCAGACCTGAGAAAGACGCTTACAGCCCACAATCTGCCTCGGTCTAAGGCTGCAGCTCCTGTTGAACTGCTCTCTGATTTTCCCCCAAACTGACCTTTCAAGCGGGATTTTGGAAAGTCCTCTTCAGGGGATTTTTGCTGTTGTTGTCGTTGTTGAAGGTTTTGAGGCAAGATTGTGAGAGAAGCCCAAAAATATTGATCAAGAACCAGAATACCCCAGCACCCATGTTGGTTGGGGGATTGTACACATCCTGGTCTAAAAATGAGCTTTCCCACAGAACTGTTGCCAACTCCAGGGAGAAAAGGTGGAGCGCTAATGTTGACATCTCTTTTGGGGTGCCTTTCTGCGGGTGGCATCCATGACTCCATGTGTTGTAGCGGCTTTCCATGGAATAGATGAAGACCTATGTCTCTCTACTATAAACATGGGTCACCTTGAGAGATCACCCTCCCTATCAGCGAGTCGTTGACATTTCAGCACATTATTCTCAGGGTAAAATAGGGAGACGCTGTACATGATGCCTATAGCTCTTCAGAGACACAGTAGGAGGCAGGCATAATGAGCAAGAGGTGAAGATGAGGGGAGATTAGTAGGGAACGGGAAGATATTTTAACTATATGAAATGAGATTTGTTCAGTCAGAGACCTATCTAATCCAGCATGCTGTTCTTTTGGGGCAAACCCAGACCCGCAGGAAGCAAGAAGCCCCTCTTGTGTTTGGGGCTCCTCAGGGATTGCTGTTCAGAACAGGGCTGGCCTTACTATTAGGTGGAGCTAAGTGGTTGTCTTAGGTGGGAGACAGTAGTAGGCATCCCTTCAGTCTCGAGAGACTATGAATAGAGGAACAGCGTCTAGTGTGGCTGATGAGCCCAATTTGAGAGTGACTGTCCCTTCCACGCTGGAGACAAATACAATCTGTCCCCTGTCCAGCTCCCTGGTTTGGCTGGTTTCGGGACTGCCTCGGCCTGCTGGACAAGGGTCTCTTCAAATTGGGAGAGACTGTGATGCACCGCCTGACTCCAGGCTGAACGCTCAGACGTCAGGGTTTCCCATCTGTTGAGGCCCATTCCTAAGGCCTTCAGATCCTGCTTGCAGATCTCCTTGTATCACAGCTGTGGTCTCCCTCTGGGGCGCTTTCCCTGCACTAATTCTCCATCCAGGAGATCTTTCAGAATCCGACCATCAGCCATTCTCATGACATGCCCAAGCCAACGTAGACGTGGCAGATGCCGGGAGGCGCTAGCAACATGTTAGAGGAAAGACCTGTGCATTAGCCCACCTCTGCTGGGCCACAGCATTAGCCTTCCACTTTCCTGCCACCAGTGCCAAAGAGAGAATCAAGTGGGTTGTGCATGGCAGGGAATTTTCTTCTTTGCGTCAGGCAGCAAGGTTTCTTGGTCTGGCTCTAATTTAGAGGGATGGTCCTTCTGAGCCTGGAGGAAACACATTGGCCTCATAATTAGCAGCCACTGACAGTTCTATGAATTTCTCTCATCCCCTTTTAAAGCCGTCCAAGTTGGTGACTTTCATTACATCTTGCAGTGCTGAATTCCCCGGTCCTGCCCTGTATGTCCATGATCATCGTAGAGGAATCTCTTGCTTTCTGAGCGACTGCTTGGGCTCCGCATTAACAGTGTGTGTATGTAGGATGTTGTGTGTCTTCCCTTTTGTGTCTGTGTCGGGGGACCATGACAGCTGCAAAGGATGTGTGGAAAGTACCCTCCAGACACTGCTGATCTTAGAAAAACTAGTTTAGCTTCCCTAAACTTTCCTCCAGTATCCTGGGGAAGGCGAGGAAGCCTTACATTTCCTTACAATTTTGCTCTAGGGAAAGTAATCAGCAACCCTAACATGTTTACAAATGCAGATGAACGGTTGCGTTCCCTTTAATCAAAATCTGAACGGTAACTTGAGATTACCAGTCACTCTGTATAGAAGAATCAGGGGTGGGAAAGGAAAGTTTTGTCCTGAAATCTCAATCAAGTTTTCACCGTAACAATCAGGCTCGTGATTTTTTAAAAAATGCACTGCTGTTTAATCGCAGAGTGGAATAAATAAAGGAGAAACGAAAAGAGCAGCAGAAAAAAAAAAGACGTTGAGACTGATCAGTTCCTATAAGCATCTGATATTCACATGCCTCTTTTGGCCTAGAAATCATAACGGAGATTGCATAAGATTCAGGCATTCCTGCAAGAGTTGCAGTCTCTTTATTGTTTTCAGCTGTGACAGCTTCTCCGGGTATATTTTGGTCCTGGATAAAATGCCATCGGTATGACACAAGCATGGAAGTGGCGGTGGTGTGTGCATGCGCGCGCATAGATTTTCTGCTGGCCATAAAGGAAGCCTAGGAGAGAAAAGGAAGCTTAAACTTAATCCCTTTTGCTCCTCATTTATAGATGGACACTAACAACTCTCTGGATAGATGGGGCGGGGGGGAAGGGAAATTGCAGCAGTGCAAAAAAAACCACAGCAACAACACAAGCAAAAGGAGAGACTTGCGTTGTGTAACTGAGGGCACAACTAGACATGCATTGGTCCTGCTGTTTCATACACTGCAGGAGTGGATCGGTTCACCTTTTTGAGCCCATGTCAGGGACTTCCGTTGTTTGGTGCAGGTTGATGCCCTCAATCACTGGAAACAGACTCAAAGCGAGCCTTGCAGCTCTCAAAGCAGCCAAGGCCCTCTCTGGTTTGAATTTCCATTACGGTGAAGTGGCTTAATAAATGATCCACTTCAGGATATTGGCAAATGGAACCGTTCCCCCTGCTCGTCCATGGAGGGGCAAGGGAAGTGAAATTATACTTGTATGCATCAGCTAGAGCAGACCTTTTCTGCTTTTGTTTTGGCCACAGCTATGAACACAACATGAAAGAAATATAGGCCAAATCAGGATTGTAGATGTAGCATAATGAAACCTTATAAGGTGGTGTGTGAAGAATTGTTTCCAGTCAGTGGCCCCCTTCAAATGTGCCATGGCCCCTGTTACGAGGGGCTGAGCTAGGCCATCATTGATGCACTGCATCATTTAAATTAAATTTGGAAGGAAAAAAATATTTGCCTTTGTGGGACATGCTGATTGAAACTTCAGTTGCAGGCAGTTTCTCCATCAGCACTACACACAGGGCAATTTCTAAAAAAAAATTAATCTAAGCAATTCAGTGTATCAGTGATGGTCCAGCACAAAACATAATAATAATTCCACTTCCCTCGCCCTTCTGCAGAGGAAGCAGGAGAAGTGTTCAATTGACAATAGAAGGAGTCAGTGGTCAAAGTACCATTTTAACCCCTGGATCTCCAAATGGCGTATGGCTGCTCCTCATGACCACAACCATCCCTATTTCGATCACACCAGCCCACACCAAAAGGACCAGTGAAGACATGCCCTAATTTCTTCCAGGCTGTGATTTCAGCTCCTTGCTTGCATGAAAAACCCATCTGCAAAAATGCATTGGTTGCAGTGTAAATATAACCTCTTACAGTGTAGTGCATGGCAGGAATGTTAATTATGCTTGACATGAACAGAGTTTTCAAATTCCAGTGGTGGGAGGCGAAGGTCCAGGTTTCGGTTGCATTCTCAAATCTTTGCAGTTGCAATAAATCATATCACAATTTCTTTTTCTTTCCTCTCCCTCCCTTCTAAAGAGAACATTACAAATTGTGCACAAGCATCTGCTTTTCTGAAAAAGTAATGCAGGCATATTGATCATCCCTTTATGCTTTAGTTACTAAACAGGCTGCCAAATATAGAAACCTATCATCATGATCAATGCCTAATTGATTTCCATTTGTAGTGTCCAGTTAGAAAACAGAAAGAGTGCTTTTTGGACAGCTACCAACGGTCAGTGGATTTAGACTAAATCCAAGAGTAAATGGGTTTCTCTGGCAGTCATGGAGGGGATGTGTTAATTTAGGTTTTGTGCAACAGTTTAGATACTTAAATGTCAAGAATAAAGTCCATGTGTTCTGTTGGGAGGAGACCTGGCAGCAGCATCAGTGATATTCCTGTAGAAAAACTTCTGTTGGGTGAGTCTTGGCAATTGTGGTATCTGAAGCCAGAAAGGGGGGGGGGGGGATATGCCAAAGGTATCCGAAAGAGAGTTTGAGTGATAGGACCCATGCAAATTGCTGGTAAAAGGAAATAAAAAAAGAGTTATGTGATCACTTTAAGATTATGGGATTCGTTATAGCATGAACGTTCCACGTAATAAAGAAAGAAAAGTAAAGAAAGAAAAAGATCAAGTATTGACTGGAGGGAAGACCTGAATAAAAATCCATGTTTTTAATTGATTTTTAAAGATACCCACCGTAGGGGCCGCATGAATCTCCGGAGGGAGATTGTTCCAGAGGCGAGGAGCTACCGCCGAGAAGGCCCGATTTCATGTTTTTTCCTTCCGGGCCTCCCTCGGCGTCAGGCTCCTCAGCCCCACCTCCTGACACAGGTAGACCTTGGTGGGAGGAGGCGTTCCGCCAAATATCGAAGTCCTGAACCATTTAAGGCCTTGTAAGTAAGCATTAAAACTTTGAAGTCAATGCGGAACCGAATGGGCAGCCAATGCAATGCGGCCAGAATAGGAGAAATATGCTGGTATTTTCTTGCTCCACTAAGGAGTCTGGCTGCTAATTTCAAACTTATTAACAGCAGCAAGATGAATGATACCAAGAAGATGGAAAGTTAAGCATGATCTTCAGTTGGAGGAATGATATAAAGAAGATTGGAATCTAAGTGTTAATAATGATACATTAATGTGTAGTACGAAAATTAAGGGGGGGATATTTTTAAACATAAGGATATTTTTATTGATCTATGGGGGGGAATGTGCTTGAGTTTGTGTTTAAGAGAAAGGTTATATTCCAGATGGAAAGTTGGTTTTATTCCAGATGGTGCTGGCGGGGGGTGGGATGCGCCTGTGCATTATTGTGTTAAAGATGGACACAAATAGCCAGTTCATTGGTTTGTCGTACTTCATTCTTTGGATGTACCGGCATTGTGCAGGTGCCCCAGCTTCCCTCCCCTGCCTTCTCCAATGGGCGCCCACTCAGAGGCCGCGTTCCAGGCTTCCCTCTTTCACCTGCTCCTCTGACTGGATGCCCGCTGGACGAGGTGCCCGAGGAACACCTCTGCGTACAAAGAACGAACCATTATGAACCTCCGAACTGGGGCAGTTCATGCCCATCTCTAACTGTGATGTGTATATATGCATGCACATCTCTCTCTCTCTCTCTCTCTCTCCATTCCCCCCTCTCCATCTCCCCCCCCCTCTGTGTGTGTGTGTGTGTGTGTGTGTGTGTGTGTGTGTGTGTGTGTGTGTGTGAGAGAGAGAGAGAGAGAGAGAGAGAGAGAGAGAGAGAGAGAGAGAGAGAGAGAGAGAGAGAGAGATATTCAGTAGCCAATCCACCTGGCTTCTTTATGTAGACTGGGACTGGGGGATGGTACAGGATCTTGTCCTCCAAAATGTATATCCCTGTGTTTCTCAATTTTAAACCAGCTTTTGCCAAAATGGTGCCGAACCTCAGCTGTGTTAATTGAGAACTCGCTCAGTTGTTGTTCACCACAACTGGAAGACATTACTTTGAGAAGAGGTGTTTTTTTTTATATACTCTCTGAGACTTCTGCACTAGGGCAGATCCTAGAGGCTGAAGCCCTTTAAAATAGTCCACAAATCTCCAGAATGGTTGTTCAAAATGTATTTTTTTTAATAACCTTTACCTTGTGCAACAGAGGAACGAAACAAAAACACACCAGAATACCACAGAGGCCAAGAAACCAGAAGGAAGAAGGTGGGGGAAGAAGATTTTTTAAAAAAAGGAATAGCAATTATGGAAAAGAATTCTCCAAACCTGAAAAATGCAAATGTAAACTTTGAGAGAAGATCCTCGGAAGGGCTGACGTAGCCCTTGTAAAACTATGATTTGGCTCTTCTTTTTCTTCTTCGGAAGTTGGCTTAAAGAAACCGGAAATTTTAATACAGTATTGTATCGTGACTCTGGCGTTTTCACTGTTTTTCTTGAACGTTCCTTGACTGAGTCGAAGGACATCGGTGAGGCTGTCCCAAGAGAAATAGGAAAGGGTAAGGAGAGGGTACGTCAAGGTAAGAGTCAGACAAACACAGAAGGCCCTGCTCGGTCAAGTGGAAGAAGCGGCCGAGCCTCGGTCCTTGCAAGGCAGAGACAAAAGGGGAAAAACAGCCGCTGCTCAAACTGGTTTCCGTATTCAAAGCATGAGGCGTTTTTTTCTCCCCCTGGCTTGTCCTAATGGATCCTGTCTCCCCTCCTGAGGCTGTTTGTTGCATTAGCTAGGAAGCAGCTCGCTGGACCCAGAGGGTTTGGCACACTGGCTGGCTGGACGTGGGGTAAAGTCTGGGTCTCCCTTGCCCCGGTGCTGTGGCTTCTGAGAAGCTGGCAGAAGTGGGAATGCTTCCCGGGATGGCAGCACGCTGGCTCCTGTGATCTTCCACATGAGTAGGGAACCGCGGATACTCCAAAGACTGAGAAACTACAATTCCCATCACTCTTCTCAACCATTGGTCATTCTGGCCAGAAGGGATTGAGCTGGAGCTGAAACTCGTCTGAAGCACCCCGAGGTTTGTGCCTGGATTTATCCAGGCTGTACAAGCAGAGGAAAGGGCGCAGAACTGCTCTCCAAAAGAAAAATATATATATGAATATTTGTATAATATATGCAGCCTGCAGAATTTTGCATATATTGTTGTGGCTTTTTAAGAAGCGATGGTGTAGAGACAGCTCCAAATATATTTATGGGTTTTATCTTCTGCCCTCTGGGGTGTTTTATTTTCTCTCTCTTTTTCAAGCAGAGAGCAGGACAGTCAAAACTTAAACCCAAACTTGATATCCTCCAGATGGTATTTGACTACATGCCCTGTCATGCCCCACCATTGACAATGCTGGCAGGGAGGTAAAAATAAAGCAAAAAAGGGCTGCTTGTATACTGCGCCATAGTGCTTAAAGCACCGTCTGGGTAGTTTACAATTTCATTATTGACCCACCCCCAAGTGGGTTGAGTACTCAATTTACCACCCTAGAAAGGATGGAAGGCTGCGTCCACCTTGAGCTGGCTACATGAGCCTTTTGAGATCAAACTCAAGTTGTGATCAGCGTCTTGACTGCAGTACTGCAGTTTAACTGCTGTGCCATGAGGCTCTTGACCAATGTGACACAAGGGTACAAGCTGCAGTCAGTGCCGCCCCCTCGCTCTGATTTCCCAGGTGTTGATTTTGCATGTGCTACTTAAAGATCCGTAGTGAGCCAAAGAATTGATGCTTTTGAATTGTGGTGCTGGAGGAGACTCTTGAGAGTCCCCTGGACTGCAAGGAGAACCAACCTATCCATTTTGAAGGAAATCAACCCTGAATGTTCATTGGAAGGACAGATCCTGAAGCTGAGGCTCCAATACTTTGGCCATCTCATGAGAAGAGAAGACTCCCTGGAAAAGACCTTGATGTTAGGAAAGTGCAACGGCAAGAGGAGAAGGGGACGACAGAGGACGAGATGGATGGACAGTGTCTGCGAAGCAACCAACATGAATTTTACCCAACTCCTGGAGGCAGTGGAAGACGGGAGGGCCTGGCGTGCTCTGGTCCGTGGGGTCACCAAGAGTCGGACACGACTGAAGAACAACAACAAAGTGAGCCTCAATTTGGATGTTGCTCTGCATGGGTTAGGGACAAGCCACACACATTCCCCACCCCAGCAGACTTGGATCATGCTTTTAAATATGCTAATGCCTCTACAGGAGGATGGCTCTAGGGTTGGATTTAGACCTTCCTCCATTTTGCGTCATCTCTGAAAGAGGCAGTTCATAACGGAAATCACGATACAAAGAAGGGTGTACGTGTCCTTCTCTAATCTGTTTCTCAGAGGAAAGTTGATATGAGTTTGTTTCTCTTTTTTCGCTCCATCCAGAGAATCTGTTGAAGGGATTAAATATTCTTTTTACGTTGTCCTTAAATTATTGTTCGGTACCGCTTGAATGGATTAATTTTGTATTTAGATCATTTCAATAAACCTTCTTGTAAAAGCTAGCCATTCCCGTCAGCTAGTCTAGATGAAAACAAACACACTTCAGTCAAATGTTGTTGTTTCACACACATTCACAAGTATGTACACTGGTCCTTTTTAAAAAATTTTGTAAAATAGGAATTCAGGAATGACATCAAGGGAATGGGTATGCACGTGACTGATTTTTCCAATATTACATAAAAGTTTATTGGCATTGTTTTTAACTATCATGGACATGTTACAGAGTACATAAAAGGTAGTACATCTGCTACCTCTTAAAAATGAATCATTACAACAGTAATAAAGTCTCTCAAAAAAACACAACAGATCCTCATACTTTTGCTAAAAGGTCAAAGTATATATGTATGATAAAATATATCAAGAAATAGAAGACTTAATAAGACAAAAGGGGGGGAAAAGGTAAAGAAAAACAGAATGGCCATATATGAGTTTTTTGTTTAATGATACAGCAAATCCATCTGATATTTTGAGACTCTCAGATTGGATCATTGAGGTTTATCCTATTTGTCTGAACAAAACTTCAGGCGCTGCACTTTTAGAGGATGCCTGCACAATATTTAGAGGGACCCTATTTCTAAATACCAAGAGAATAGCATCTTTGTGCCTACTGAAGATTTATATCACTACTTATTATAGTGCTTTTTGTATTTTCAACCCAGGGATAAATTCATTCCGCATCTGTTACAGGGTGTATCTGATGGTGGTGATCAGGTTGAAACTACTTCTTGGCAGTGTGGTTTTGAATATGTGAGAAGAGTTGAAAGACAAGGGTTTTTTTTCCCTAATTTCCAGAGGAGGGTTTGTACTTGATGGTTGGGCTTTGGTCTGTACTTTGCAAAATGTTGAAACTTCTGTACTGCAGTCATGGTAGCCCTAGCATGCATTTTAATACCAAGCTGCATCTGGAACATGAGCTAGTTGCTATGTGATGCTAGAACTTTTCTGTGTAGGATTTGGATTGAACAGGAGCAGACACCCTACTTTCCATAAATATGATCTTGGGTTCAGTGCCTGGTGTTAACTGCTCCAGTAATGCTGCAGGGAACACCTTTGGGCTGGTTCTTAGCATAACTGCAGCTAGGCTGAACGTGCAGTAGTGAGTATGGCTAGAATGAATATTTCCTAAATCTCTGTTTTTCCTCTATTTAGACTGTCTCAACAAAATTAAAAACTTTGAGGAGGGAATATTGAACCCTGTGAAATTGTTTGCCTCCTGACGATGATGATGATCATCATCATCATTGTCAGGAGTATCAAGTCCAGAAACTGTCAAGGGGTCACGGCGCAGAATTGAACTGCCAACCTTTGGCTCTGGAGCCAGATTAAGGGGGGGGGGGGACCCTTTTCTAATCTACAGGAGTTGTAACTAGAGATGAGGATGACTCGCCATTTTGGCGAGCCATCCTCCTTCATGAGTCGTCCTCATGAAGCGACGAATGATGAAATTATTTGTCAATTTGTGGTGGTGAGGTTATTAAAAAAACACATAAAGAGGGAAAGCTGCCATGAAGAACAGGGTTTTCAGGACTGAAGCCCCAGGACATTCTGATTAATAGGGACTATGACACTATCTGAGGTTTCTGTGTTCCTTCTGAGATTATTTTACTGATAATCCTCATAGTAGTTGAGGGAGAAATTGATTTTTTTTTTTTTGGTTTTTTTGGTGGAACAACATATTTTCGCAAGTGAGTCGTGATGTTCCTTTTTTGAAGCTGCTTTGGTCTTGCACGGGCCTTTAAGAGCCATTAGCTTTGCAAAAGACTTCCTTGTGATGTAAACTCTTTGAACTCATTTCTCGATATGGCTCAGCCTAGCTGCTTCCATTTGTAGACCCTTTACGTAGAATTTGTTTATGGGGACTGTCGTGATTAGTACCTGCACTTCCAAATTTACTACCATACTATTAGAGATAGATGTAGCAAGATTTTCATGATTCCTCCATCTTTTCCACACACGCCCCGGACAGCATATTTTCCCCACTTTCTCTTTGAATGACGCTGGCTCCAACTTGACCCAACTTAGACTAAAAATGTAGTCTCTAGATTCCACGTAACAGTTGTGTTTGTGTATTCTCACGGCCGGGATCTGAACAAAATGTTCCATGTAGAAGTTTGCTATAACCGGGCTCAGAACTCATTATCCGACTGAAGGTAGCTGGTCGTTAGGCATTGTTGGAAAAATGCTGTGATGTCTTCTGGAAAGATCTGCTGGATGAGTGTCAGAGTGGCCTTTATCGGTACCTTCGTGAATAGGGATACTACGTCAAAACTGATCAATCTGTCCCTGGGCTTGAGTTTTACGGTGCTGATTTTGTTTATAAAATGTCCTGAATCTTTGAGTCTTACAGACCCACATTGGACAAACCTCATCTTACATCAAAGATTCAGGACATTCCTAAACAAGTGCCCCCTCAGCCTGGTTATTTCTGCCATATATCAAAGGGGTTATGGGCCACAGGGGGAAACTTTTGAAAAAACACAACCTACAAACAGTATTCAGGCCCACCACAAAAATACAACAAATGTTATAGTCAGCAAAGGACAAATGGGAACCCCTCACCACTGCAGGAGTATACCTTGCAGTTGTGACCAGGTATATATCGGGACCACAAAATGCAGCATCCACACCAGAATCAAAGAACATGAAAGACACTGCAGACTTAAACAACTAGAAAAATCGACAGTACTGAACATGCCCTGAAACAAGCTGGACATAAAATCCTATTTAAAAACACAGAAGTACTGGACAACACCAGAAACTATTATGTTAGACTACACAGGGAAGACACTGAAATCCACAAACACCAGCAAAGCTTGAACAAAAAACAAGAAGGTCTAAAACTCAACAAAGCTTGGCTCCTAGCACTGAAAAATACACTCTGCAAAAAGGTCAACAGACTCTACCCAGACTCTACTCAGCCACAAGGACCAGTGATCACTGCACACAAAAGACTAGCTAACAATACCCATCAATCACAGTGACAAATCATTTCCCCCCTTATCACAACAATACACCCATAACTAAAAACACCCTGATCACCATAGTCACTCCGTCTCCTGAAAAGGACAAAAAGCTGATCCCACAGCTACAAATACTCAACTATCCCACACACTACACCACAACACAGACAGAGTTCTAACTCCTGTCCTCTGATTGTGCCAGCCACAGAGACTGGTGAAACATTAGGAAGGAAAACTTCCAGAACATGGCCAAACAGCCCAGGAAAAAAAAATTATAAGAGCCAATTATCTTTGTGTTTTTGCAGTGTGAACTCCAGAATGTAGAACATTCCTCAACAAAATGGTCCGAGGGTGCTGTGAGTGGATACAACCTTAGGTTATGTATTGGCCAGCTCTGTGAAGGACTGCTGTCATGTGAGCCCATGACTGAATCTGAAACCAGGCACGTTTGTTATTGTGGCATTCCAGCATGCCAAGTGATGACATGCCTGTGGTCAGGGTCTGAATAGGTGGCTTGAGGTTGACGCTGTTTGCTTGTCCAACAAAGGCTACAGGGCCGAGTCATAGGCATCTGTTAAGTCTTCTTGCTAAGCAGAGTCCTTGCATGTTTAGGAGGGATAGAATTGTGTTCCCAGCTGTTCATCCGGCGACCTGCCAGGGCCACAGATGTCTCTGCTACTTCTCCTCTGATGTCTGGCTGCCATCCCTCACCCCCGCCGCCTCCACCTTTAAAGAAACGCACCCATTGTAGCATATCTGGAACATATGCAGTTTGTCACATTGGTGAATACCATCTTTCTTATGTATGTCACTCTTGGGTACTGGAAAGGAATTATGAATGAATTCAGATTGCTTTGTTTCCGGTATAATAGGGCAAACCATTCTGTGGGCTTTCCTTCTGTGAAATGAACCGAGCGCAGTCCTGCATGTTTCTGCTCAGATGCAGGCACAGCTGAATGCAGTCACGCTTCCTCGTGAGTATGTATATAGGAGAGGCAGCGCGGTGTCGTGAATAGAGTGTCAGGTTAGGAGATCTGGGTTTTAAATCCCTGCTAGGCTGTGGATCTCACTTGGGGGTAGGGAGGCCAAGTCACTCCTTGAACATCACATATACGTTGAAAACCATACTTGCTATACGTTGGAAGCAACGTGACAGGACATAACAGAAGGAATTGTAGCCCAAGTCTTTGATTTTTCCATGCATTGTTTAGAAAATGTTAACTGCACAATCTCTGAGTGGCAAATAGGTTTCATATAGCGCAATGTCTCCCCCTCCAAGGAGAACATCTGAAATGCTGGTTCTAAATAGTTCTTCCATGTTTCAGCCTGACCCGTGGAAAAGGAAACTGAGTTTCATACACATTGACTAATAGCTGTGAGATCATCCGCACTCTTTCTTTTCTGTAAGCAGTTTTGTGGTATGCAGAGGGAACTGGTGAATCCTTTTATTTATTTATTTTAAATATGATGTAGGTGAATTAATACATGCATTTTCCTTGCCAGTTCCTCTCTTTTTAAAAAGATCTTCATATGGGAAGCAATGTACATTTCCTACCCAAGCTATGTGAGTGCAGCAAAACTAAAAGCTGAAAAATCACTTTGCTAGTTCATACGTTAGCGGGTTGCATGGTGTCCCATCGTCTTTCTTGAAAAGCTAATCGTGATCCAAGTAGATCTTTCTCAGGTGATGGACTTCGGCATTGGCTGAAATCTGAGGGCATCTTTAGGCTTCTCTGGGCCTCCAGGCAGGAAGAGAGATCTTAGGGTGGTGGAGGAGAATGTTTGATTTTTGTGAGGTGGTTTTAAAGCCTTGGCACTCATCCCCTCCCATTCCCACCAGGCATCAGAGCACTCTGCCTCAGCGTGAAGGTGTTTGGTTGGGTCTTATGCCTCCTTCCTTCCCTAACCTTGTCTATGCTGTGTCTAAGAGATAAGAAAGATCTGCGGTGTCACAAGGGCTCACCTGAGGATGATGCAACAGCAGTTTTCCTTTAGGGTGGATTCTGCCCACCTGGCATTCCAATGAACAAGGGAAAGGAGAAGCGGTTCACTTGACTCTCCAAACTGACAGTAGAACCTTCCATGTGTACAACTACTGTGGACCTTTGATGGGTGGGTGGATCTGTTAGCCCACTTTCTCTCGTATTCAAAATTTGGTTTCTCTCACATTCAATTTTTTTAAAATTGTTATTTTCCTTCATTCCAAATAGGAAGAAATTTCTGATTGTTGGGGAACATTTATTTTAACGTGATCTGGCATTCTCACCTATTGCTGCCGTCTAGTTGTGTGTGTTTGTCTTGGTTTCATGGCTGAGTGTGCCAATAAAGTTGTGAGCAGCTGGCTTCCTCATGACTTTACCCTCACAACAGCTCTATCATGTAGGTCAGAGAGAGAGAGAGAGAGAGATTGTCTGAATGCTATCCACTGGGTTTCATGGCTTAGTGGGGGGCAGGGAGGACATGGACCTAGTTCTCACAATTCCTAATATAACACGTTCGTGACTACGCCATAGCTCAGTGGTTCCCAATCTTGGGTCCCCAGATGTTCTTGGACCAAAACTCCCAGAAGCCTTTTCACCATTAGTGGTGCTGGCCGGGTTTTCTGGGAGTTGCAGCCTAAAAACATCTGGGCTACCTGAGGTTGGAGACCACTGTCAAGGCTGATTGCTTTGGCTGGCCTTGTAAGTCAGAGCTGTAGAGGTTGCACTCAATTGTGAAGAAACACATTGAAGAACTAACTGGATGTGCTTTATTTGCAAAAAAAAAAAAAACCCCACCACATTTCTTCTGGCTGTGGAACATAGAAACAGATCCAGCAGTTGTCGTTGGCCTGCCACCCTTCTGCTGAATCCATTAGACAGACAGCTTTCCCTGCAGGTGCTGTTTTGGTTGCTAGGGAATTTATCATTTCAGGCATTTTTTTTTTAAAAAAGCAAGATGGGGAGTCAGCCTGCTGACATCACGAGTTGTTGTCTGAAGCAAAGTTCTTCCAGTGTCCCACGCCCACCGGAGTTTCTGCTTCTGCTCAATGGGACGTTGGCTCCCGTCAATAATAACTCTATGCCCCTGTGATCAAGTGCTATTAACAACCACCCCACTGTTCTGTAAAAGCATCGTTAGATGAGGGTTAGCATTAGCTGATCTTTTCATCCGGGTGGGGGGAGCACTGCCAGGAGGGGAGCTGGGGGGGAAGTGAGAAGGAAGCGTTGCGCGGAAGAGGGAGGAACGCAAAAGAGTGAACCAGAGAGAGGGAAATGCACGTAGGCGGGGGCTTGGCACCACATCAGCAAAAACGGCCCGGCCCCTTTATGCAGTTTCGTGTTTTTCGGAGAAAGCTGAGTACCGTTGGCAAAAATGTATATAAACACTCTGCAAACAAGATTGAAACGGCAGCTTCTGTTCTTTGCTATATAAACATGAAAATAACCCATATTGGCCAATTCTGGGACCTGTAGTCCAAAAAGTTACATTTCCCAAACTTTGCATACATTTTATGTGATGCTCCGAGAGCATCAGAACTGCCTTTTCTTCTGATTTTAATAACCAGACACTCCTGAAATGAGTCAGGTTGCCCCTCAGATAGTTATGCTCAAAACAGTTAACGCCAAATAATCAGCGCCACTGGTCTTTCAGTATTGGGATGATGAGATTGTGATATCAGGCATTTGCTATTTGTCTAATGAATCTGTATTCCTGGATGCTCTTTGAGGGTTGTCACATATTATGCATGTTACAGTAATCTAACCATGATGTGTCCAAGATGCACACAAAAAAACTACAAGAATGCAGCCTTAATTATTATTGCACAGGCTGGAATTGCTGGTGGACAGCGGTACTCAGGAACCATCCTTTACTTCACAGCTCTGAGAGTATATTTAAAAGTTTCCTTCTTACGGTTATCACAGGATGCATCTTCCTCCTCCCCCAGCAAAATGTGCATTTTACTTATTGCTTCATCACTTTGCTTAAAGCTGAAATGCTGCAGAATATATACCAACCTGCCTGCCTATGTAGTAACTGATACAGATATGCAAAAATATCATAGCCCCCCCTGATTTGTAGAGTAAGAATGGGACCTGGGACTGGGACTTACTACTGAGTAAACTGATACTGAGAACTCCCAGAAGTACAAGCTGGATTGCGAAGGGGCAGAGGAACTAGAGACCAAATTGCAAACATGCACTGGATTATGGAGAAAGCCAGAGAGTTCCAGAAAAAAAAAAACATCTACAGTGGTGCCTCGACTTAAGAACTTAATCCGTTCCGGAAGATGGTTGTAACTCGAAATGGTTATAAGTCGAAGCACCATTTCCCATTGAAGTGCATTGAAATGCAATTAATCTGTTCCGGCCGAAGAAAAAAAAATTATCATAAAACCTCAAAACACTGTGACCTATCGGAAACGTGATTAATCCGTTCTGGCCGAAGGGGTGGGGAAGCAAGCCAAGCATGCAGGACACATCGGAAAAGGGGGAAAAGCAAAGCAGAAAGCAAGCGAAGCATGCAAGACACATCGGAAATGGGGGAAAAGCAAAGCAGAAAGCAAGCGAAGCATGCAAGACACATCGGAAATGGGGGGAAAATACCAGAAAACAAACAAACCCCCCAAGACCCATTGCTGCTTGCTTCCAGTAACTCTGGATAAAGAATTACGTATATCCTTGATTTAGCGCACTGGTTCCCAACTTTGGGTAGCCCATGTATTCTTGAAATAAAACGGGCGAGCTGTGGGGCCATTACAAATTACAAACGCAAGAATAGGCAATACCTTTATAGGCCACTAATGAAAAAAAAACCACGTGAGCTTTTGTGGGTAAATCCCACTTTTTTTCAAAGCAAGTTCCAAAAGTCCAAACGTTCGTGGGAAGATGGGGTTATTCTTAGATGTAATGTTTTCAGCAAGCTGAATTTTACCAGGCACCTCTGTCTTCGATGAGACTGGTAGTTGTTGTTGAGGCAGCCCTGGGTTGGATTTTGCACTCCAGTTCTTCAAGCAAAGGGTTACAGGCTATGCTCACACGTACACACTTCCTCTCCATTTGGCTCTTCTTCAAAAGACTTATGCATCTGCTTGGCCAGGAAAGCAGGGGCGGGGCAGAAAACCCATGTGCTCCATTTGGGAACTGGAGTAAAATTTAGTCGACCCACCAAGTCTAGCTAATTGGGGTCAGATTAAAGTAAAAAAAGAATGTTACCTAGTGGGTTCAGCCCTGCTCTCCTGGTGTTGGGAGTCCATGTGCCTTCTTGTTGGTATGGGGAGGAGTATCGCCAGGTATTCTTGGAATGCAATTCCCAGAAGCCTTCCCTACCAGCTGTGCTGGCCAGAGTTTCTGGGAACTGCAATCCAAGAACACTTGGTTTACCCAAGGCTGGAAACCACTGGTCTAGCATGATAGTGGTAGCAATGGTGGTACAGTGGTGCCTCGCTAGACAGTTACCCCGCATGACCGTTTTTTTTGCTAGACATTGACTTTTTGCGATCGCTATAGTGATTCGCAAAACAGTGGTTCCTATGGGGGAATTCCGCTGGACAATGTTGGGTCCCTGCTTCGCAAACCGATTTTCGCCAGACGACAATTTGCTTTTCGCTAGACAATGATTTCGCTAGACAGTGATTTCAGTGGAACGGATTATCATCGTATAGCGAGGAATCACTGTAACTGGCATTTATAGTGCTTTGCACTAGTTTTATGTGCTCTATACACATTCTATAGGGTTGGTCTGTGTTGTCTCCATATTTTTGGCGATGTGTATGTGAGAGACATGAGGCTAAGAGAGAGGCGGGTTCACTTAAGGGCAACCAGTGTGTTCCACAGCAGAGGTGAGCTCCGAAAGGTTTTGCTTAAATGCTCTCCTGCACAGCCCTTCGGCCGAGGAACAGCAAGCCGGCATCGAGGGCAGGATTGAGCAGAATGACACCATGACTTTTCACAGTGACACAACCCTCTAGCCTGGAGTGCGGCTCTCCCCTTGTCACCCTGCTGTGTCAAGCGCGAGACATCGTTGTTTGTAGTCCTAGAATGAGAGAGGCGAGTCCCAAGGGAACGCGCACACAGCTGCCAAACACCTGGAAACAGGCAACGTGGGTCGGCTGCGTAATCAGAGCGTAAAAAATATTACTTAACATTCAGCCAACATCTGCTTATTTGTAGGGTGCCACCTTTCCTTAGGGCAGGGGGAGATGCCAAACCGTCATTCCTTTGCTTTAAATAATACATTTAGATTATGCATTTTTAATTTAAATTTTTGTTTAACATCCCCCACCTCTTACCTGTGAGCTCTGACTGTGTTGTTAAAACTCAGATTCGTATCCCTTTCAGCTTCTTCTGCAGAGCAGGTCCCATGACCATAATTGCCAATGCAAGAAGGCAATACTTGTTGTTGTTGTTGTTGTTGTTTAGTCGTTTAGTCGTGTCCGACTCTTCGTGACCTCATGGACCAGAGCACGCCAGGCCCTCCTGTCTTCCACTGCCTCCAGGAGTTGGGTCAAATTCATGTTGGTCACTTCAATGACACTGTCCAACCATCTCATCCTCTGTCATCCCCTTCTCCTCTTGCCTTCACACTTTCCCAACATCAGGGTCTTTTCCAGGGAGTCTTCTCTTCTCATGAGATGGCCAAAGTATTGGAGCCTCAGCTTCAGGATCTGTCCTTCCAGTGAACACTCAGGGTTGATTTCCTTCAAGATGGATAGGTTTGTTCTCCTTGCAGTCCAGGGGACTCTCAAGAGCCTCCTCCAGCACCACAATTCAAATGCATCCATTCTTCGGTGGTCAGCTTTCTTTATGGTCCAGCTCTCACTTCCATACATGAAAAACTTGGCTAGATGTAAAGCAGAGGTTCAGTTAGATGGGAAATGTAACTACATTTTCACTGGAGAAGACCAATACATGAGATTGTTCCAGATGTCTAACTGATCCATAACCATCAGGAGTTAAATAGGCTTGGTTTTAAGTGTCCAGAAAAAGGCTCCAGCTACGTTAGCAGTAGTGCTTCACATTTAGGCAGGTTCTGTGGGAAAGAGCAAACTTTGAAGGAGGTAGTCTGAACTTATTTCTGTCCGACAACATGGCAGAGAAGACCTTTCTTGGCATTTAAAAATAAATAAACATATTTTGAAAGAAATATAATAAGAGATTCTCTTTTAAGGATTTGGGGAAAAGTTAAATCTAAAATATATGTGAAAATATCTCGATGGGTCTCACCCATGGAAGCGTTTACATATCCAAATTTGCTAAACTTTGGAAAAACAACTACTTACAATGAGCTTTCAAATTCTGAGGGACTTTTGAAGAGAAAAATTCAATTAGAGAACTAAGGACTAATCTTTTCATGGTGGCCTCAAATGCAAATACAATCAGTTTATAATCAAGATAAGAAGGCTCAAGGTTTTTATAAAGAATATACATTTGACAAAATATTACTAACTATAGAAGAAAAACAAATTCAAAAATTGTATACATTTTTACTCCAGTGGGATACACAAGATGAAAAGTTAAAAATTCAGTGTTATAATGGTCTAAAAACTTTGGCTATAATATGGAATTAGAAAAATGCCAACAACTTTGGACAAAAAAAATTCTAAGTTAATAGAACTTAGAAACTTTCTACAAAGAAAATTTATGTAAAATGTTTTATAGAGAGCTAGACTGGTGACAAATGTCACACAAGTGTTGGAAATGTAAAAATCATGAAGAAAGTTATTATCATATATGGTGGACTTGTGAAAAAGCAAAAAAATTATTGGGCTAAAATTCACATGCGGATGAAGCAAATGTCAAAACAGGAAATAGAATTTAAACCGGAAATATTTTTGTTAGGATTATTACCAAATACTGTAGATATACAAAACTATTATTTAATACTACATGTTTTGACAGCAGCTCGGTTATAATGGGCACAGGTCTGGAAAGATGAAAATCCACCAAATGATGATATGATCATCAAAAAAAATTACAAAGTGCAGAAATAGATAGAATAACTAAGAGCCTAAAGGGACAAGAAGAATCATCTTTTTATTTAAGCTGCAGTTTATTTTATAATTGTTGGAAAGTAAAAATCCCGCAGTGAAGGAACAGAAAATGAATAGAAAGTGGGATGTCGTGGATAGGATCTCACCAGAAGAATTATCCCAATATACAATATTGCTTCTATGTTGAGCCTTAGGCTTTTTTCTTTCTTTTTGCATTTAGATCATCTTTGTTGATTGTTTGACGGTTAGAGAGTCTTACACCTTATGTTTACCATTTAATTGTTGTACGCCACCCAGAAGCCACTGGTAATGGTGCGACTAAAAAAATACTGTAAATAAATAAATAAACGCACATTGTGCTATATATCTATGTTTTTAAATCTTCTGTTGGAAAATAAAATAAATTAAAATAAATAAATAAACAGACCCATTCATATGGAATACTGGGCACCTCAGGGAGAAAGCTAGATTTGAAATTCTCCTCAGTGAGGCACTAGCTTTCCACAGGCAAAGTATAATTCAAACCTACAACCACCCCCCCCACATGATTCAGTCCAAAGAAGACAAGACCCCAAAACAACTGTGATTGTTTAAATCAGGACCGTCCAAACCTGAACACCCTTTTTTATATATTACGAATGAAAATTCAGTAGTAAGCTGAATTGGTGTCCTAGAGGCAAATCTTTGAAGCCAAAATCAATACTGACAGCTTCTTGTAGGTCTCTTCTTTTATAGAGCTGTGATTCTTAGGACAGATATAGGACTTGGGGGTTGAGGAGACTATATGCTCATTTCCCAGACCTCCCTCAGTTTTAGCCAAGCCATCTCTTCACCCTATAGTCTTCTTAAAATGGTATTGTATACCTTGGCGCAGAAAGTTGGGGAGCCAGGGCGGTTGAGCCTCCTATAAGTCAACCACTGGATGAAGACAGCCTTGCATGGAGATATTGGGAATGCCTGCTGTCTTCAGTCATACGTACAAAAACAGACCAAATTTAGGAGCCTCCCCCCCTCCCCCAGTGTGAAGTGCTACACCTACAGAGCCTTATGTGTTCCCACCCAACATTTGTGAAGTTAGGATGTTTTAGAAGAAGCTCCACAATTTGAACCGGGGAAATCAACAAGCAAATACAGTACAGTGGTGCCTCGCACAACGATTGCTTCATACAACGACGAATTCACACAGCGATGGATTTCTTTGAGGAATTTCCCCCATCGTTTAACAATGTTCTCTATGGGGGAATTTCACTTAATGATGTCCCTTTTTCGCTCCTGTAAAAGTGTCTTAAACTGTTTGGAACCTGTTTTAAATGCTTGCAGTCATTAGCCCACCTCCTGAACCCTATGCAAACTTAATTTGGTGTTGTTCTGAGTCATCATTAATTTTTGGTGAATTTCTTTATTCTCCATTGAAAGCCTTTGAACGGTCCGGTTTTCAATGCATTCCTATGGGAAATGGTGTTTCGCAGAACGATGATTTCACACAGCGATGAATTTTTTTGGAACCAATTAACATCGTTGTGCGAGGCACCACTGTACTTGAAACGCCACCAGACAATCATGCAATGCCATCTCAACCCTGTGCAGGACCCTAGTAATTCCAGCTCGCTTAATTCATCTCCTTTGAAGAAATGCATCCCACGTACCTTGCTCGAGTTTTCTGAGAGGTGGCAAGCTCGCCGTTCTGCAGCTGGCTTATTAATGCACATCTCTCTCTAAATCTGACACCAGGACTCCAGCAGGCATCTTGGCTTCTGCTCAGTGCTCCTGAAACCGATTACAGTTGCTGTCAGTCTTGAATGTTATCCTTGCAATCTCACTGTTGGAAGGTACTTGTCTATGTGACCACCTTAATAAATCAGTCCTGGCAGGCGGTTCTTTGGGACGGCTCAAGGTTTTGAGGAATCCAAAAAAGCCCGAGGACAGAGCTTGGAAGCTAGGGGAGCAGGAGGTCTTGATTAATACTGAGCCGGCTGTTTTGTCTGTAATGTTCAGTCCAGCTACGTGGACACCTTGGTTGCTGCATTTGCCTGGAGGCCACAGATGTATTGATAATGAAAGAGCAACTTACTATCACTTTACATAAATTATACACAGTCCTTGTGTTCATGGATGCAGCAGAAGTAGTAGAATCCACAGAGACCACAAGGGGATTATCTTGAACCAGTATCCTCTGTTTTGCGAAACAACCAGGTTCCTAACCTGTGGGTTGTGGCCCCCAAGATAAGCACCATGTGTTTTCTTGGAGTGTGTGTGTATGTGTGTGTGTGTGTGTGTGTGTGTGTGTGTGTGTGTGTGTGTGTGTGTGTGCTGTCATCTTATCTCTACGCTAGAAGCTGTTGCTAAGCTCAGAGAAGTCTGATTTGCTGGTCTCTAGGGTGCATGAAACTAAAAGCCACGAAATTAAAAGTCGCCTGCTTCTTGGGAGGAAAGCGATGACAAACCTTGACAGCATCTTAAAAAGCAGAGACATCACCTTGCCGACAAAGGTCCACATAGTCAAAGCTATGTTTTTTCCAGTAGCTATGTATGGATGTGAGAGCTTGGACCATAAAGAAGGCTGACTGCCGAAGAATTGGTGCTTTTGAATTGTGGTGCTGGAGGAGACTCTTGAGAGTCCCCTGGACTGCAAGGAGAACAAACCTATCTGTTCTGAAGGAAATCAACCCTGAGTGCTCACTGGAAGGACAGATCCTGAAGCTGAGGCTCCAATCCTTTGGCCATCTCATGAGAAGAGAAGACTCCCTGGAGAAGACCATGATGTTGGGAAAGTGTGAAGGCAAGAGGAGAAGGGGACAACAGAGGATGAGATGGCTGGACAGCGTCATTGAAGCCACCAATGTGAATTTGACCCAATTCCAGGAGGCAGTGGAGAATAGGAGGGCCTGGTGTGCTCTGGTCCATGGGAATCACGAAGAGTCGGACACGACTTAATGACTAAACAACAAGGGTGCATGTACCAGGAGTCAACAGCATAGCCACTCTTGAGATGGGAATGGGTAGATTCCTCGTGGTGGTGAGCCAGACGTGAAGGAACATAGTGCGGCTTGAGAACTTGGGGCTCTTTTTTATGAGTAAACCTGGACAATCCTTCTGTTTCCCTCTCTTGCCTCCCCTAGAGAAACACTGCTTTGAATAGTGGTTCAGCTATGGGGTCACAGCAGAGAGACTGTTGATATGTGGGGAATGCCTGTTCTGGCCTTCCTTTGCACAAGTATGGAGCAATGTCAGCTGGTGTAACGATGACACGTCTGAAGGAGAACAAGACCATCATGAATCACGCTTCCTCCCGTCTTCCTTCTCCTCCTTCTTGTGACTACGAATGTGACAGCTAAATGTTTCTAATTTCTCTTAACTGATAGCTCTGACTGAAATTGCTGGACTCATCCTGACCCTGACGTCACGAGAGTACATTGGAGGTTGACAATACCAAGCTGGGTCATTCTTGTATTACCTTTATATCCTCCTGGACTATGGCCCCCTAGGTCAGGGGTGGGCAACAGGTAGCCCACAGACTGCAGGAGCCCTCAAACAAATATTAAAACTCTTCTACCCCCACCTGACCATGTCGAAATGGCCATTCCTACTGCTGAAGCAGAAGTGTCACCAAGATTGGAAGGGCCAGAAGATGGGTCTTTACCTGTCTAAGAGGCTGTGCAAGTTCCTTTTTAGGATTAAAACATGTGGCCATGTGCTTACCCCAAGAACGTTTTGACCTCCCCATCACAGGCATCCTTCAGTCTCGAGAGACTACGGTAACATGCTCTGTATGGAGGACTTTGACGCTGTATGCGAAGCTGGAGGATCCTCTCCAGAGCATGAAGCCTGGGTAAAGTAATACGGAGGGTAGGCTGTTACCCAAGCAACAAATCCCCCCTCTCCACACTGCTGAAATAGTCCAATGGAAAGGCAAGAGCCAATACAACTGATTTCAGCAGCAGCGCGGGAGTTGACAGAATGACATGAACTGCCTCCAGGACTCCGGCTCCGGATTTTGCCTCGAGGTTAACTCCTGAAGCCTTTTCCATGAGTGGATGTAGCCACAAGGCAGTGGAGCTTTGGAATCGGAGTTTTCCTTCTCCTAGATGGGCTGCCTTCCCTGGCTGATGAGCCCCACCTACCTGGGGAGTTCCCCAATAGTGCCATCAAAACTCAGCAGCAAATCAATGCCAACTCTTTCAGGCAGGAAATGCTTGTTTTGAATAGCTTTGTGTCATATCTTCTGTAAAACCTGAGTGCAAACCCCCCCACCCAAAAAAGTTTTTCAAACAAGCGTTTGACGCTTGCTCTCAAGGGATGCTCACGTTTCGCTGCTGGACTTGTGGTTCAGTGTTGCCAGCAAGGTCTGTGGCCTGTAGCGAGGTGTACGGCTGGTGGCAGATAACGAGGGGTGGGCGAAATTCAGCTCAAGAGTGCACTGAAATTGCCCACCCCTGTTTCAAATGCAAGCCTGCGATCGCAGAGAGAGGAACAATAGCAAAGGAAAGTAGAGGAAGAGGTGAAAGAGCCGACATGTGCTTTATTTTACACAGGGCAAATTTTCTGTTCAGATGACCGACACAGGACCATCCTGTACTGGAAGCCCCCCCCTTTTTTTAAAGAGCTGCCCAGTCCAAATCCAGTTTAAAGAAAAATAATGTCAAGAAGGGAGGCACCATCAACAGTTAGCAGAACAACAGACTGATCGGACCAAGGCTAACTCTTTCCCACAATGCTGAGACCTACTGATTCCCACTTATTGTATAGTCATTTTTTTCTAAATTTGCCTATTTGGATTTTAATACAACTGATGGCCTCTTTCATCTTGTCTTTTTTTTTTTTTTGCTGCGTATTGACTACTGTTAAATTTCGCTAGCTTGATGTTATCTGCTGAGGGATTTACCCTAATCCAAGAGAGCTCAACCAATATAGCACTCAGGGCCACCTTGAAAATAGATAATGACCTCAGAGTCTGTCGTTTGTTATCATATCTGATATTGATAGAATTTTGCAGTGTGGATACACGTGGTAACCATCACTCAGCATGCGTCCCCTGGAAAGCAGAGTGTCCCTCAGTCACGAGGATGCACTGAGATTCACGATGTGATGATGTTATTGAGCTCCTTAAAATGAAAATAAATCCTCACTATTCAATGTAAGTCAGTCACTCCTGGAGGTTGGGAAGTCGGAAAAGGAGGAGGAGGAGGAGAAAAGACCCCTCTGAGAAACCAGCCACTTTGCAATTCCTTTGAATTTACATCGAGGAAAACCATAAATCATTGTAGAGACTGCATAGCAAACCAGTTGCACAGCTGGATCCTTTGCACTGGGTCCAGTGTTGAACCAGCACCTGTTTTGATGCAAGTCAAAAGCTGTTTGTAAGATCTGAGAAAAAGTTCCTTTTTTGGAATACCAACTCCTCGTGTCAGCTGGAGGATTCTGGGCATTGTAGTACAAAGTAATCCAAGCTCTGCCATGTTGCAAAGGTGCTTCTCTGCTGAAGATACCAACAGGTTCGGTCAGAAATGAAGAAGTGTTGTGAGAATCAGGAGAAGGGATGCCCAAGACCTTGCAATTTTGGCCAACTTAAAAATCCCAACATGGCCAACCGCAAAGGGTTCTTTTTTTTCCCACAGTGTGCCTGGAAAGTGGCCTCTTGTTCAAACTTTGCTCTTCAAGCATCCTTTGCCTAATATTGCATGTAATTTAATATGTACCCCTAATGATGCTCTGATGTTCTGAGAGGCATGCTAGACAGCCCTGGAAAAAAGAGATAATGCTTTTTATTCCCTTCATTATATGTGAAACCCCAAATTGAACTATTTGTGAGTAATTCTCTCTCAGCCTTAATTTCCTTTCTCTCTCTCTCTCCCCCCCCCCTTCTTTTCTTTTTGGTTGAGAAGAGGCGGGAGGCAATTTCGGATCTGTAGAAATCCTTGCCTGTGGCAGTAATTCACATGTTTATTGCAGGCCAGGTGCTTTCAAAAGGGTTTATCAGATCTTTTCACTCTTCCGCATCAGCACTCAAGATTCACTTCAGGATAGCTTTCAGCCTTCCTTCTGAAGCTCCCCTTCATTAAGGAAGAACTTTGTGCATTTTTCACAGCCCTTCTTTCTGTGGAGGATGAATGAATGGCAGGCAAGGTGAGGCTGGCCAGCGGGGAGAAAGGGGAGAGGCAAGACCTAGGTGAGACGAAAGCCAACCAAGGATTTTGACATCTTTTGTAAAAGCTTGTGGGCCGGTCAGGTGATGAAAGGGCCTCCAGAAATGGCGCTTCCCATGAAGTGAAAACAATGCTGTTTTCTCCAGATGCTGTCATCAGCCGCCAGCAAGGATGTGACAGTCCAGGGCGGACTTCCACCTTTCCTCCCACCCGACATGAGGCCAACAGATAGGGGATGTGTATGGCCATCGTTTCCCACAAGCCGACAGTCTATCTCAGATGTTCTGGAAGACGTCGCATGTTTAGTGAATGCACACAGAATGGGACCAGCTGGCAGGCTCTTACTATCACTGTCTCCGTAAATTCCATCCCATATCCGCAATGTCCCTACATATATTTATCTGACTCAATAAGAAGTTGATGGCATATACCAAGATCCAGGTCTATAGAGCCTATACTGCAGTGAGTCCTGGACCCTTTGTGCACGGCAGGAGAGGAAGCTGAACACCTTCCACATGCGTTGCCTCCAATGGATTTTTGGTATCACCTGGCAGGACAAAGTTCCGAATAGAGTAGTCCTAGAATGAGCTGGAATTTTTAGCATGTGTACATTACTGAAACAGTGATGTCTACATTGGCTCAGGCATGTCTTGAGAATGGCTGACGGTCAGATTCCAAAAGATCTCCTGTATGGAGAATTAGTGCAAGGAAAGCACCCCAGAGGGAGACCACAGCTGCAATACTAGGAGATCTGCAAGGCCTTAGGAATGGACCTCAACAGATGGGAAACCTTGACCTCTGGGCATTCAGCCAGGAGGCAGGCAGTGCATCACAGCCTCTCCCAGTTTGAAGAGACCCTTGTCCAGCAGGCCGAGGCAGTCCCAAAACCAGCCAAACCAGGGAGTTGGACAGGGGACAGACTGCATTTGTTTCCAGCGTGGAAGGGACAGTCACTCTCAAACTGGCCTCCTCAGCCACACTAGACGCTGTTCCAAGACCTCCATACAGAGCACGTTACCATAGTCCCTCGAGACTGAAGGATGCCTAATCTAATTTATCTGGAATAGGCAGACGTCCTTTAGGCTTGTGAGACCCTTGCGATCCAGCCCCTGGAATATGCTGTAAAAAGTTTACCGTTGGAATTGTGGGTGGGGACTTGAGTCACGGGTCTCACTATCAAGTTCGACTTAAGTTGCACCCGCAGCTTGATTTGAACTCGATTCCTCTCGACCCGACCCCCCCCCCGCCCATGACTCAGATTCTACTCATGACTTAGAACTCAACCACTCTCTCTCTTTTTTTCCTGGGGAGAAAAATCTTGTTTTTAACAGGAACTCAGACTTGGGTAGTGGAAGACAGGAGGGCCTGGCGTGCTCTGGTCCATGGGGGTCACAAACAGTCGGACACGACTGAACGACTAAACAACAACAGACACGGGACTCGGATTCTGACCCAAAGACTTGCCAATGTTCCTGCTTAGAATAGATAGATGTCGACCCTGAGAATGGATCTCTTGAGCACTAGAACTGGTTGCAGCTCACAAGCTTTCTAGACAAAACTCTACCCTTAGCTTTCTACTCTCTCTGCCTTTAAGCAGCATAATTGAAGTGTATGCAGGAGTCATGTTATTGCTGCTGCTTTTAAAACTATTGGTAGCCAAAAATCCTTGTGAATTTACTCCAGACGAGCCAATCTAGTGTGCTCTCGTCCATGGGGTCACAAGGAGTCGGACACAACTAACGACTAAACAACAACAAATTCAACAATCTGCTTTGAACCCAAGTGTTTTTGCTTCAAGGGTCACTGTTCTTTACTGAACACAATTAAATGTTTTCCGCCTGTCCATGTCAGAGACAAACCTGTGATTTCCCACTTGTCTTGAGCGATCTTGATTACCTAAGTTCATAACTATCAGCCTGATCACTCAGTTCCCTTCCACTCCTGCTCTGTCATTAGTTTTCAGCTCACCCCCAGCCCTCGTCTGATCCTGTTTCATTTGTCGAACTCTCTTTCCCTATTGACGCATGCCCTTTAACTTTACGATGAACGTCTGAATGTCGTTTTACTGTACTAAGTTTGAAATGTTGGCCTGCCTGTCTCAGTAGTTTCTGCATGATAGCTTCTCCAGGTCTTGAGGCAAGAATCTTTCTCCTTTGGGGGAATGCCAGGGATTGAACTGCAATTATCTGTATGGAAATCCTATACTCTTCCGTGGCGATCCAACTCCTCAGCTGGCTTTCAGAAGTTTTAATTTTCTCCTGCACGTTATGTTGCTACAATCTAACTTAAGACACTTATTAAAATCTTTAGCTCTATATCTGGGAATCGATAAGAGCTTCCCTCCAACTTTTATCTCACTTCCACAAACTTTGTTTCAATTATGCCTTCCAATTCCCGTTAACGTTTCATGTCTTTGTTAGAGAGCAAGCCACTGCATGATGGTTTTAGTTCTCTTGGCTGTACAGGGCCCAGCGAACCATCAAATGCTGTGATTGAAATCCTCTTGTGCAACCCTACAGGCATTCATCTTGAATTTAAAGTCTGCTGTCCCATTGTCTTGGGTTCCAGGGCTGCTTAGAGATCCCTTTGGCAGCTTGGTGGTGGTGGTGGTAGTGGTGGGACAGGAGGAGGAAGTCTTTGATGGCCAAATATTGTCACTGCCGGTCCCCTCAAGTGCAATGTTGACTTCTTACCAGTACTGAAGCAACACTGAACTGCCAATTCTGTATGTGTCATGGCAGGAGGCATCATCATTATCATCTCAGTACTGCAGAGCTGGAAGGAATCTTAGGGACGAACAAGTCCAACCCCTGTTAAGGAGGCCCACTGGGGAATTGAACTCCCAACCTTTGGCTCTACAGCCAGAGATTTAAACCACTGAGCTATCCATCAGTTCTACGCCCTTGTTTCAGCAGCAGAATGTATTGGGTTGGCTCTTGGGCGATGAGGCCAACAAAGCATGGTAATGTCAGTGGGGAGATTAGGAGATAAGGTCATTGTGATTTTAAGAGCTCTACTGAATCCCACCCAAAAATCCTTTTGTCTAGCTTCCTGCAGGAGCCAGTTGGTAGTTCTAGTTGGTCTACAAGCAGGGTGCGAGTTTCATGGTCTTTTGCTTGCGATTCTTTCTCTACCCGAATACAGCACGTATTACTTGAGGTAAGATACGGTCATCTTCCTCTGATCTTTTGTCTTTTTCCTAGAGAAATCCTTTTTTTCCCTGAAACTGTTTTCAAAAAAGCTAGAAAGGTCTCTCTACAGCTGTTGTATTTTTTTTTTTAAACCCTCTACATTTGCTTTAAACCTCTTCTAAATAGATGCATTTACTATTGTGTTTGTCTTCAATGGAAAAGGAATAGGACTTCTATGGTCATAGCTCTTCTTCTACACATGAAGGTCACTAACGCGTTCTCCATCATCTTTTCCTCCTTTGAATGCTGATGATGATGTTGAGTGCTTTTGACTTTTCCACATATGTCTTGCAATCTAAACCCTTTATCAATTATATCAAGCAGATTGAATTGAGGGCTATATAAAAAGGTGTGTGTTTGTGTACTTTTGTTTTGCAGGCAGGGAGATTTCCCAGTTTCTGAGGTTAAGTACTGTAGATGCATTAATAGAACTATGCCTCTATACACTAGAAAGGCAATGTGCGAATGTAAAGCTTGTGAGACCTCCATGTAATGGTTTTTTTTCTTCGAGAAATCAGCTCAGCTCTCTAGCAAGAGAAACCTGCTTCTCCTCTGGCATCGTGACCCGTACAGAAGAAGCAGGAGGGGAAGAGAGAAGAAGAGAAAGGGTCATACGGATGACTATTGGTTTGCTCCCACCTACCATGGGGGTTCAACCACGAACCAGTTGCAGGGATTGGAAGAATTACTTGCTGCCACTAAAGATAACCTTTCTAAGCTTTGGTCCTTGGTCAACAGCCCTAACTGCTTCTAATTGTCCGCGTGGTTCTGCTACGAAAGAGGAGTTACCCTCTGATGGCATTCTGGTGGCCCTTTCAGTTCAAGGACAAAAGTTCAAGAAGATCCATGGATCTAAGAAAGGGTCCCTCCCACACACATTCAGTCTTGAGAATGAAATACCACACACACACACACACACACACACACAAAGGTTTACGGTTACAGGGAAGGGAAGGGAATTCCATGCTTTAATTATGCAAAATATTTCACAATTAAACCGTCTGGAAGTGACAGGCAACAGTTGCTCAGATCTTCTCTCTTTGATGATTGTCTGTGCTTTTGACAGGAGAACATGTTCTACCGAGTGATTGGCAGGAGTGATTCAGACAATGGGGCTTCTGCACATCCCCTTTATATATATATGCTTTGTTTCTGTTTTTGAATGGGGAACATGATGTTCAGTTGCGCAGAACACTGCCAAATGATGCACACTCCTTTTGGGATTGACTTGGTGATCACACCTCCTTGATTGACTCCAAGTGTGCCCGGTGCACAATGGCAGGAAAGCCAAAATAATCAGGCACGTGTGCGTTCCCTGAGTTTATGAGGTAGGATTTCAGCCAGTATGGTTTTTTAAGATTAGGTGAGGAGCAAGGCTCGGCTAGAAGCTACAGAAAGAGGAGAACTACATCTAGTATCTGACAATATTTCCCAGTGCTGGACTTTTTGGGAAAATGGAAACTGAATGGATGTGTGGGGGTGGGAGTTTCTAGAAAAATCTATGCATTTTTAGTCACACATTTTGTATCTGAGAGCATGGTTTTGGGTACATTGTTTTTTCTTTCTTTCAAGACACATTTGAAATCTCAGAAACGTGTAGATTTTTGAGGCATGTATTCTATTCCACCGGTATTCTAAAAGTCATTTCACACAGAAATATAAATCTGTTCATAACACATATTCCAATCCAAGGCCTCCTCTTGGATCTGAAGAATTATTTTCGAGGAATTGATCAATTTATTTTGAGAAACGTGTTTTTTTAAAAATAAACAAAATAGTGGAAGAAAAGGCTGGTGAATTGTATTCGTTCAGTAAGATGCTGTTGAAAGTTGCCAGTAGTAGTGTATCACATCTGAAGATACACTTCTGTATTTCTCAGGAGAAGAGAGCCTCTGATGAGCATATCCCTGATCGGGTCAACTGGCTCTAGATTTTAGGACTGAACTATAGAGGTCATAAAGTGCTACACAATTGAAGCAATCTGAGAACTGCAGGGCTGGAAGGGGTCTTATGGATCAATGAGTCCAGCCCCTGTCAAGGAGATACAGTGGGGAATTGAACTCTCAACATCTGGCTAAACCACTGAGCAATCCAGAAGTTTGATAATGTTTGAATGCAACTACAACGGAGTGATGAACCTTTGTCCATACTGGCTGAGACCGATTCTAACCAGAGCACAAGAACCTTTGGAGGGCTCAGATCTGAGAGATGACCTCCCAGACCCTGCTTAAATATCTCTTGTAAACAAACCCTCAGTGCTAGCGATAATCTGGTCCACTGGCAAACAGTTTGCCCCGAGGAAGTTTCTCCAACTGCTTAGCCACTGTTCCCTGCAATAGCAACCTGTTGGTTTCTGGTCTGGAGCAACTGAGAACAAGTCCCCCTCTTCTGTGTTGGGCACTTTCAGATATTTGAAGAGCAGTTATCATGTATGTAACCACCATCCAAAGCTGGCCCAATATAGCTATGTCTGTGTGTCTGTTTCCCATCAAAAGCATTGTCATTTCCCTACTTTTCCCGAAGAAAGAAATCAACCCGGAGAAGAAGTAAACACAAGCTCAGAATAAAAAGATGGCACCTCATTTTACTCCAGTCCTCTGAGCGCTTCGTTGTGTTCTCCGTTGTGTTGGTAGGCATCGAGGCAAAGTGCGATTAAGAAAAGATTATGGAAGTTGTTTCCCTTTGATGCGCCTGCGATCAATAACAATGTAATGAGCCCATCGTAAAACAAAGTTGAGCCAGGAGGAACCAGCAATGTGAAGGGCTGTTTCATTGACATAAATTGAGTCAATAAATACTCCCTTTGTCACGCTGGAATCAGTTAAACCTTTGTTTGCTGACAACTTTGTGGGTATTGTAGGCTGTGAATTATCTTGACCTGATCGCCACATATCAGAGAGTGAAGTCCTGAAACAGCAGAACTGGCGAAGTGTAATCTGGCACCTTTCCTAGAAATGTGGGAATTATTAGCCCATATTTGTAGACATTGTCATAGATATCTTTGCTGTCCTGTTTTGTTTTGCTTTAACCTTCTTAAGTAATGTATTATAGGTAAAAACTCTCTCTCTCTCTCTCTCTCTCTCTCTCTCTCTCTCTCTCTCTCTGTGTGTGTGTGTGTGTGTGTGTGTGTGTGTGTGTGTGTGTGTGAGAAGGACAAAATAACGCTATGGCACTTAAAGACTTACATTGTTCTAAGTGAGCTTTCATTGACAAATCCACGTTGTCAGATGTAAGAGGAAGAGATAAAACATGGCAGATATTTATAGTAAAGGTAAAGGTTCACCCTTGACCTTTAGTCCAGTCATGTCTGACTCTAGGCCGCAGTGCTCATCCCCGTTTCCAAGCCGTAGAGCCAGTGTTTGTCTGAAGACAGTTTCCGTGATCACGTGGCCAGCGCGACTAGACACAGAACACCATGACCTTCCCACTGAGGTGGTCCCTATTTATCGACTCACATTCTTACATGCTTTCGAACGGCTAGGTTGGCAGGAGCTGGGACAAGCGACGGGGGCTCACTCCATTACGTGGATTTGATCTTCCGACTGCTGGTCTTCTGACCTTGCAGCAGAGAGGCTTCTGCGGTTTAACCCGCAGCGCCACCACGTCCCTTCCAAATATTTATACATGGCATCAAAATACAGATATCGTAGCTGGTTAGAAAGAATGTCAGTTTAACATTGTTTAACATTGTGGCGACAGCCTCTTTGATATGCAGGAATTACATTGAAGGGAGCGCTGTAAATGATGTGAGAATTTCTGTCAGAAAATGAACAATGGTAGAATAACATGAATATTAATTAGACTGGCGTTTTACAGTTGCTAATGAACTTTCCTCCACCACAGTGTAAAACCAATTGATTATAAATTGGCAACACTATTCACTTCCTGTTGTAGCAATGTATTTTATGTATTTTTTTTAAAAAAATAACAGTGACACTTATATCCCGTGTTTCCTCCAGTGTTCATGGTTTGGCATACACATAGCTCTTCTTTCCACTTTATCCTCACAACAAGCCTGTGAGATACATCAGGTCAAGACAGACTGACAGGGTCAATGGAGACTTGAATCTTCCAGGTCTCAGTGCATTGAGACCTGGAAGATTCTAATCAGGTCTCAATGCACATTAATTCTAATCAATGCACTAACATCATCTTCTGGATGGGACATAACATTCCTGGCAGGGGGTTTATTATGTTGGAGCTGTTAAAGGGACAAGCACAATCTCTGGGTAAGAACCCACCCAACTTAATGACTCATGGCGGCCTTGCCCCTTTCCCTTTCATCAAGATTTCCCCACATAAACATTGCCCCACATTTATTCTCAGCCAGTAGCTGCCAGACAGCTCTTATGAGCCATGGAGATGGTTGTCAATACCCGAGGAGCCATTTTCCCGTTGAACGCTTGCCTTGGTTTTGTCCTCCCTCTTTCCTGAACCATATTTCCTTTCTCTTCCAGCTACTTTTTTCGCGATTAGGAGTAAAGGCCAGTACAAAGAAGAATCAGGATGAAAAGATGGCCGACTTCTTGTTACCACTGGGTTCCAACAGCTTCCACCGGTTCACACCTGAATCCTTGGCTGCCATCGAGAAGCGGATCGCGGAGAAGATCGCTAGGAGCGCCAAGCAGGAATATCGGGAACAGTTGGTCGACGAAGAGAAGCCGCGGCCTCAGTTTGACTTGCAAGCCTGCAAGAAGCTACCCGATATCTACGGGTCTCCTCCATCGGAGCTCATTGGCGAACCCTTGGAGGACATTGATCCTTATTACAGCGATCACAAGGTTAAATCCATCCACTGTGTGGTTATTATTAAAGATAGCAGAAGGGGATTGAAGAGGAGGGCTGTGGACTTCCATATTTCCCCCCCTCCCCAGTCCCAGCACTGGTCTGAATTTTTTTTAAATACCTTTTTTTGGATTAAGGATATGTGGACTAGCACTGGGTCAGACTCCCAGGGCTGCTATTTTGAAATGGCTGGGGTATAGGTCGAGAAAGTTTGTTTTCATGGTGGGAAGCAGGGCCGTTCAAACACGGTTGGTTGGTCTTGCCCAAGAGCGCCTCTCGGCTTTGTCCCTCCCGTTTATATGGATCTTGCAGCTGACCTGGTCTGAAAACATTTGATGTGCTTGTGGTTCTCTTTCATTTGTTTCTTTGCGTTCCTGGCATCCAAACCCTCTTTCTAGTAATCAGCCCTACCCCTCTCCGATTCTTCCATTTCAGTTCCACCGACGACTGCCCTTTCTCTCCCAAAAGGTTGCCATCTGTTTGGTTTCTGAGCAGAAGCTTGGAAAAGGGTTTTTTTTTTTTCTGGCTGGGAGATTCTGGGAGTTACGGGCCAAAACCAACAGAACGTGGCTTATGCTCCACAGAACCTTGCACCCACTAAAACTTAGAAGGTGCGGAAATCCGGAATCGAGTCTACTGGCGAATCTTAGGAAAATATACGGTGTCAGCCATTAATCCCAGCCTTATTTTTTTAAAAAAAGCATAAACCTTCTTTTTTTGGTTGTGGCAGGGGCACCGCATGCCCCTCCTCCTCTTTCTTACACCCGTGCCTAGAGGTGGCAGACAGTGCCCGTTGCCCCAGATGTGAAAACGGCCAATTTTGATTCTGTCTGTCATCCTTCCGCAGATGGTTTAATGGGTCTGGTCAGCACTAGGAATTGGACTGAGGCTCTACGTTTCCAGCAGACATCTGGTTTAATGATAAGGTTTATAAGGAGATAATCACCAGCTCCCTTTCCCCCTCTCTCTGTCTCCCTGATGTTTCCCTGCAAGCAGCAATATATTCCTGCTGCTTGTGGAAGACGTTGCTGGGTTCTGCCTTTGCCACAGTCCCTAACAGCATTTTTTAAAATTTTATTTTGCTGAGAGACACTATTATAAATTTATGTGCACCTTTTTAAAAAAATCATGAAAATTAGAGAGATTCCTAGAAGCAGAGCAACGCTTGTGGCTCACGAGCAGTCATTTATAAAAAAGTATGTTCCTATAAATGAAACATTTGCAGTGAAGTAAGCCATAGGCCAGCCTTCTCCTAAGCTGTTTGCCCTCCAAAGGAGTTGGACTATAATCCCCATCATCCTCGGATAGCATGGGCGATACTGTTCTGGCTAAGGTTATGTGGTTTATATAGTCCAACTTCTCTGGAGGCTTGGGAAAGTTCTGGGATAAAACTCTAGAGAATTATCGAAGTACTGTATACTCATTTAAAGGAGCTGGAAAGGCCCTGTTTGTTATAGAGGAAATTCATGGGGTTCTTCTGAGGCCCTTGTTCTTTGTGTAAGGAAGGCTTTCAGCTTTTCCTCCCCCATTCCCCTTTTTTTTCTAGCAGTGCCTTTTAAGAAAACCAAGTGAGTAGTAAAACTTCTGTAGGTCAACTTCTTCCTCGCTGCCACGTAAAGATGTAATGATGGCAGAAAGCTTACCTTCCTGACTTTTTGCTTGCCGCAGCTTTTGAAGACAGATAAAGCACTCTTTAAAAAGAAAATATTGGCAATACTACTTTGAAAGGCCTCATTGTCAAGACCCAGAGTTGTGTAATCCTGAATTGGGGTGCCAAGGAAGGGTTGGTCCGGATCGTAAAAGCTCTTTTGTTCCTTGAAAGCATGTTTTAAAGTTTCCAGGAAAGCTCTTTTTTCTGCTCCTGAAGTGAAAACAGCAATTTACAGTTGTAAATAAGTGTCCCCAAAAAACCCAAAAATGTAAAATGTATTTTGTTTAACGGATGGAAAGGAAGAAGCAGTGGCTTCACATGCAAGAGGTATTGCACAAGAAACTAATGTTGTAAAATGGAAATGTTGACCAGTCCATTTGAAAGGGGATATGAGCCAAGCACCATCTACTATTTTTCCTATGGAACAACACTGTGTCACGTTATTACCAGTGGCTAATCCTTGCCTTGATTTCAGTTTTATTATTAAGAAGACGCATGTGTGTTTACGTTCATGCTAGCTAGTCATGCATCATTTATCATAAAAGCAAAACATTCAGGCTACCAAGAATACTCTTTTGTCTGTGCAACTACGCCTGGTGAACTATCTTTGCACGTAAGTAAGCTGATGCACAATAGCCATTACTTGCAATAGTCAATGATATTTCAGTAGAGGAAAAGTCAATGATGAATAGCTTGGCTTGTAATTTCTGAAGGATCTTGCAATCTGAGCTTTTAATACAGACCTTGAATGTTCTTTCACCCTTTCTTTTGTTTTCCAGACCTTTATAGTGCTGAACAAAGGGAAGACAATCTTTCGATTTAGTGCCACTCCTGCCTTGTATATACTTAGTCCTTTTCATCGAATCAGAAGAGCAGCAATTAAAATTTTGGTACATTCATATCCTTTTAGCTAGAGCTTTTTGCATCAGACCTCCACCTGCTGCAGAATGACACGGAATTGAGGGAATGTGCTCTATTGAATTGCTCTTACTCATCAAAATGTCTTCAGGGTTGCTGCTTGTTGGAATGAAAAACTAGAGATCTACTAAGGGAAGGAGGGAGTGACATATATATGAATGAAAAAAATGCAGCAAAAGTTGTGTGGGGAGGTGCATAGTATGTGCTGAATTCTGCAATATATACAAATGATGCAGTTACTTTGAATTTCCTTATATACTTTTTCTTACTTTGCTTAGCTAAGGGCGTGACTACACCGCGAGAGAAATTAACTCACCTTCTCTCATGGGGAAGCCATACAAGGCCATTCGGTTATCTTTGATAGCAGTGGCCACACAGGAAGTGGAGGGGAAAAATCCTTCTCATTGCCATTCTATTGGAAGTGCCTCAAGGGGGCGCAGTTCAAAGGAACTACTTTAAGAAGGCTTTCCATCCTCAGTGACTTTTTTTCGACATCTTGTCCTGCTGATTGGATAGCGCTGTTAAATTAATAAATAAATAAACAGAAGCACCACCTAAGAAAGCTGTTAAAGAAAGAGAGAAGTGCTTTGGGAAAGAGGCTTTGTTAAGAGAGGTGAGTGCTGGAGATCAACACCACCTAACCATGTGCTCTCCTCCCCCATCAATTTGCAAAAAGAAACAATGGCCCACATGGGGAAAAAGTCTTTTCAAATTGTTCCATCTTGGGGGGGGGGAGAAATAGAATTCCCGCCCCAGTGGCAGAAGAAAAACCTCCAGCAAAAATGGCTGGACTGATCCAGATTGATCTTTGCATCATGTGATCAGTAAAATAAATCAAAACCATCCATTTTATACCTGTAACAAACCCCATGAAATTTGACCATGTAACTGCAGCCACCTTCTGATCCTGCTTGTCATGAGAAAGGACTATTTACGAAAATGTTGTTCTCCCTGTGATCTCCTAGGGATGTTAATCATCAAGAGGGCTGGTGTGGTCATTTCTTACAGCTAAAAGAGCAAAGATTCTTGTAGGGCTCCATATAAACCTCTAAAGTGCTATGTAGTTCTTTGTTGTTACTCGTCCATTTATCTGAGCTCTGAGACATCAGATGATGATGTTTTCATAAACCTGTGAGCAGAAGCATTAGGAACTTTTTTTAGACACATGGACATACCTACCCACCCTTTAAGATTTGTGGGGAGCTGAAATCTATGTCCAGTAGTACATTCTGTACTTTTTGTGTGTGCTTTTGTGGGATATGAGGATGTACACAATCTGGCTGTAAACCATGCCTCTTTACTTAATTCGATCTCTTTGGGAGAAAACAGTGAAAGTATAGAAAAGTCATAATTATTGGTGTTCCTGCACTTTCAAACCATAGAAATTCACCAGACGGATCTTTTCTTGATGTGGAGAAACATCACCTGGCACTTTTGATGCAGAGCCTAGGATTTCTGGGGGAGGATGATGGCCTTTCTGTCCCTTGGCCTCCCAAAAGCTGTGAGGTGCCCCACTTTTGACTCTGCATCCCAATCTGAAAAGCCTTAAAATTCTTTCTTTATTCCTATCAGAGTGTTGTGCAATTTAAAATTAGGGCTCTAAAAGGAAATATAGGTAAAGCTCAAACAATTTTTGAAACGTTAAAATAATTAGACTTTTTGATCAGAAGCAGGCTACTTCAATAGTGTTATCTCGGCCGTTTAGTAGATCATCTTTAGTACACACGGTGGAGCATAAAACGCATGCAGATAAGGGCTGCATTGACTGATTTTCTCTGCGTTCATGGAGAATGTGTCCTGTATCCATTTTACTCGATCATTGTTTGATTTTCCTACTTTGCTTTGAAGTCTATCAAGTGACTTTGAGGCGGTCCCAACAAAACCTTGTCCTGGTGGGAGACATTCTTTGGCATAGGTGTGTAACTGTAAATAAGTTGGATAGCACACCAACAGTCCTAACTGTGCTATGATATTAGTTGTGCAACATGGGGGCACACAGAGGGGTCCTAGTTGTATTTGCTGAGCTTCACTCCAGAAGCCAAAGGCATGATCTAGCTTTTCTTCTTTTCTTTTAGAGGCAGGAGTGTGGCAGTGGCGTTAAGGTCTTCCCAAACATCTTCCTGTGATGTCGAACGTGCTCTAAGTACATATCTCAGCTAGCTGGTGGCCCCAAAAGGCCAACCGCCACCTAGGGATGTGTAATTTCTTTGCCTGATAGCAAGTGCTGTGTTAGTTATTGCAAACACAGGAGAGGGGAATGATAGTGAGAGTCTGGCTGATAGCACAAGAGAAGGAGGACGAAAAATGGAAGGCGGGTGGGGGCCGGAACTGAAGAAAGAAGAAGGAGAAGGAGAAGTAGCAGCCGGGTGTTTTCGGAAGCTTTGTCGGGAGACAAGTGGATATTTGTTGTTGTTTAGCCGAAGTGGAATATACCTGGGTATTATATGAACATGGGATGAGCATTGGTTGGGAAACAACAGCCCAGTGGAGCAGAGGAGACGATCCTTGCCTCTTTAAGGCTGCAATCTTATGTGCACTTACCTAAGACATAATAGGCTCTATTGTTGTGGTTTAGTCGTGTCCGACTCTTCGTGACCCCATGGGCCAGAGCATGCCAGGCCCTCTTGTCTTCCACTGCCTCCCGGAGTTGGGTCAAATTCATGCTGGTAGCTACGATGCCACTGTCCAACCATCTCGTCCTCTGTCGTCCCCTTCTCCTCTTGCCTTCACACTTTCCCAGCATCAAGGTCTTTTCCAGGGAGTCTTCTCTTCTCATGAGATGGCCAAAGTATTGGAGCCTCAGCTTCAGGATCTGTCCTTCCAGTGAGCACTCAGGCTTGATTTCCTTCAGAATGGATAGGTTTGTTCTCCTTGCAGTCCAAGCGACTCTCAAGAGTCTCCTCCAGCACCACATTCAAAAGCATCAATTCTTTGGCTGTCAGCTTTCTTTATGGTCCAGCTCTCACTTCCGTATATCACTACAGGGAAAGCCATAGCTTTGACTATTTGGACTTTTGTTGGCAAGGTGATGTCTCTAATAGGCTCTATTATGGGGTTGCAAATCAGAGCTCAATAACATGCAAGGATTTCCCGTTTTTTTAACCGGAAACCTTAGCTCCATACTGACTGAAGGCAGAAGCAGTCGACACTCCCAGGTCTGGCCTTGGTCCAGAGATTCTCTCTACCTGTAACTGATATTATTTTTTAAACATGCATAGGATTGCTCTGCAAAGATTCATATAGGTGTGTCTGGGATTCACTGGGTGCTGTACAGAAGGTGTAATTGTCTGATCTGTGGGCTCCGGGTATGTATCCAAGAAATTGGTTGCATACAGTGACAAACATAAAGCTATATGAATTTGCATAGGGGATAATTTCTGCTGTTACTTCAGCCACTGGAGGAGGATACCCCAAAATTTAAAGTAGACCCTACGGGCTTGAACTGCTATGACCATCCACTCACAATGAACAGTTCCATGATGGGCAGACCTCAGGCTAGTGGAATCTCCTCTGCTCTTTTGCTAAAATTGGTATACTTCACCCACCAAACTCATATCTCACTTTACATTGAAAGCTCTGTTAGGGTCACTGGAAAGGAAAAAGCAATGCGTGCTGCTTATATACCGCTCCACAGTGCTCAAAGCACTCTATGGATGGTTCACAACCTAATTATGCAAGTGACACATTGCTTCCCCGCCCCCACAAACTGGGTACTCAATTTACTGACCTTGGAAGGATGGAATGCTGAATGAACCCTGAGCCGGCACTCTGTTCTGGTAGCAACGGATTTATTCTTAAAGTGCAATGTGCAAAAAGAAAGGAAAAACACAGTGCAGGCGGCTGGTATAATCTAAAGCTATTTCGATGTGCCGTTTAAGAAGCAACACTGGAACTGAAATCTTCATTTCTCAGATATCTTTAGGACCTGGTGCATGCTGCTTATATATTCCCTCATAGCACTTAAAGCGCTCTCTGGGTGGTTTGCAATTTAATTTTAATTTAATTTTACTTTTAAGAACCAACTAAAAACATGGATGTATAGGCAGGCCTTCCCTTCCAGTTAATTCCTGTCCTCTTTCCTCTTTTTTCCTCTTTATTTGATTTATTTTTATTTTTCCCATCTTATAGAATCATTTAATTAATTAATTGTTATATATATTTTTAGAACTTGTTATCCTTATGTTGTAAGCTGCCTAGAGTGGTCGAAATGACTAGATAGGCGGGGTATAAATACAATAAATAAATAAATAAAAATAAAATAATTATTCAGGATACACACTGCCTCCCCACCAGCAAGATGGATATTCAACTTACTGATCTCATAAGGAAGGAAGGCTGAGTGAACCTTGAGCCGGCTACCTGAGACTGAACCCAGGTTATGAGCAGAGTATGAGCTGCAGTACTGCAGTTTAACCATGGCACCACGAGGCTCCTTGAAGATGGTTCTGACTTGATGGGGCATGGTATCAATAATAGCATTAATTATTGCTTCTAATAGATAGCTGAGGGTCAAAAACCCTTTCTAAGGTACTGCAAATCAACAAAAGATCTGCTACCAGATCCGAGGCTGCTTTCTGCCTATCCTTGCTGCCTTTTAAAGCCTGTTTTAGTCCCATCTTGGTTTCGGTGGCCTCTTCCCCATCTTCTCTGCATGAGGTTCACTTTAGGAAGCAATTGAAGGCTTCCAAGGTTCTGAGTGGCCATTTTCTAATGCAGGCAAAGCTCTTCTAAGTCACTGTACCTTACCTTCAACTGCACTTCTAATTAGAGGAATATCAAGCTCTGCCTGGTTTAGAGAACTCTCTGCAAGGAGTGTCCTGCGCTGTAGAGAAACAGACGAAGCACTATGTCTTTCTAGGGAAAAGTCTTGTAACCGCCTTTAAGAAAAAGGCCAGCCAAACAGAGAGTAGCACGGGCTTGAAGAACTTCTCTTCCATTTCATTTCTCCTGCTAAAGAGCTACATTCTCAGCTCCATCCTGTCCGTTTCGCACCTTCTCATCTTCTTGGAGTGCAGAGAACCAGGTGCAAAGCCTCTGTAGAAGGCCAGTGAAGCTTCTGCCTCACACTGAGAATCCAGAGATGTTTCCTCACTGTAGAGGTGAAACTGCCCAGGGAGCTTAATAGGTTTTCAGTCCACCTTCTTTGAGAGAAGGAAAAGATGTGCACATGGCTGGGAAGAAGAATATGGCGCCCAGGTAGGCTGAGAATGTGGACCAAGGGGAATTAAAGCACCAAGCTCAGAGGGACGGCAGAAGATCTCCTTTCTGATTCCATCTTGGCCAAGGAGAAGCCTCGTGGGCATTCTTGATGGGCTGTCCATTGGATTGCAGCGGTTTCTTTGCTCTGAGCAATCTGCCCAAGAGTGAATGCATTTAACTGTCAGTCCTTGTGGCCCTTCCTGATAGAAATCGAACCCAATAGGAAGAATCTCAAAGAGAGGTTGCTTTTCCTGCACGGATCTCCGGCTCAGCACAGGAAATCAAAACCTGGCAGATCACGGTAGCTGCCCGAGGATAAAAGCAAAGTCGCTGCATTATTTTGGTTTATTTTCTGTAGCTCCTCTGTACTCCTGGGGCGCGAGGGTCAGACTTCTCCCTCCCAACCATATTCATTGGTCACAAGATAAATACACGTCATGACATTTCCTCCCCGGCTGCTTTTTTGCTCTATGGAGGCTGTCAATGCAGTCAGGCTCAGAAAGTAAGACAAGGCAAATGTCATTCTTTATCCAGATCTGAAGACCTTACATTTTCAATCTCTTTTCCCTCCAAACAACTCTCTGGAGTGAATTCACTCCTTGTGTGTGTGTGTGTGTGTTTCAGAAGTGTGGGCGGTTTTAGCAAGATTGAATGCAGTTGCTCTGCTCAGCATGGAAGACTGAAGACTTTCAGAAGCATATATTTGTCAAAGGGAAGCTTAGCTACCTAAACTTCTCCACATCCTCCTCCTGAACAGTAATATATATGCACAGATCTGTATGCAAAAGCACAAGCTTGATGGCTCTAATTCAACAAAGTGCTTGCATTATGAGTTGCTTTTAAACAGATTATTAAAATGCATGTCACTCATGACTCAGCAAAGCATTATTTTGCTGTGGTTGCCTTTGATGCTGAAGCAAACGACAGAGAGAATATGGAGAGATCAATGTACGTTTAACATGTTCCTTATATTTCAAGAAACCTAGAAACCAAGGGCTTTGAGCCCTCACTGAAAAAAACAACAGCAATTCAAAATCTGTAGGAAGCTAGTCAGAATTCTGTAGTCCACTTACATTAACAACTCGTGTTCTGATTTGCTCCTTTCTTGTACTGTTCAGTGCAGGATGGGAAGCACATGGACCAACAGATGTTGTTGGACTACCAGACCCCTTGTCCTTCACCACTGGCGAGAGGTAATTGGGATTGCAGACCAACAATGTCCGGAAGGGCCACAGGTACCCCCTTATAGATCAAGCTACTAAGTGATGCAGTTACAATGATATTAGAAACATCACTTCCTTTAAGGTGTCTGTTTATTACAGTACATTCTGTTTGCTCACCACTGTATCTTGCATTCTGGTGAGTATTGTTTTGTGATTGGTCCTTGAAGGGTAAACACAGAATCAATTTCAAAGTCAAGATGTTTGAAGAAATCAAGTTGTGAGAGGGGGAAATGGAGTAATCACGAGAACTATGCCTTTCTTTTAACATCTAAATGTGACCCATATTTTATTTTGCTAAGAGTGGAGAGGGTTCCAAGGCTAAGCTTTAAACCTTCTTTTGCTTGACTGTTGGCAATGTTGGTCAAGTCAAGCTTTATTTTTGTATCCTTTTTCTAAAAAATTCCGCATTCACTCTAGTCAGCGATTCCTCTAACTTTGGAGGTCTCGCTAGCAGTATTGTGCACACTTTCAGTAATATATATTCAGATTTGTATTCAGAAAAGGCAAATCTGGGGCTCTAGCAGCTGTACCCCATACTGTGTACCATTTGCCCAGCCCTGTTCCTTGCCCAGCCCTGTTTCCATCCTCTTCCACGACATTTCCTTGGAGGCTGTTTTTAAGGTTCCTTTGAGTTTGGGTGTGTCAAGAATGGCTTTTTTAAAAATTAAAAGAAAATGACACTTGAATTATTTGAAATGACCAACTCCGGAGCAAGCCTGGCGGTTGAATTCTGCATCCTGGGGCGAGGGGAGCAAAGCAGATCCTATATCAAGCTCGCATACTGGGCCAGATGTTTTTCTACAGGGTTTGGGGGTGGCTCTTGACTTGGGAAGCCTTACTCCATTTCCAGATGTCCATAGGTTAGCTACAGTTCTTGGCTGATGACTAACGTATATTTAAAGGAAGGCAGACAGGAAAGAGAAGAGGGTGTTGAAGCAGAACAGTTTAAGTGCAAGACAGCATGTCATAGGCTCGAATTTTACATCAGGCGTAAGCTTCCAATCTTGCTTTCAGTGATCTTACATTTCCCCCTGTTTTTCTTTCTGCAAGTTGGGTCTTGTAAAGATTACAGAGACTCTATATATGAAGTTGCCTAACACTAAAGTAACCTGTACATGCTTAGTAGTTTTACTGTGTGCAGAAGAGAGATTTTCCCACTGGTACACCTTCTCTTTCTCTCCATGCTGGTTTTGTATTTGCCCTAAACGTCTCTGGTGCCCCAGTCTCTCTGTGTTGATCCTTTCATATACCGCGCAGTGAAATATGGCAAGAGGAGAAAAAAAAGAACTAGGATGTAAGTTTCAGAAGCTATAAGCCTTTTATTATATATCTCTATACATATCTCTATTTAAAATTACAAACTTCGGTGCCTTAAACAGGCACAGCAAGCAGTACCTCCCAACAGCCATTCAACTTCTCATCAGACTTCTTCTGTCAGAGGGGGAAACTGTGCTCCGTCAGGCAAAAATAAGTCAATTGTTGAAGGTTAAAGCCCAAGATCGGTAAAGAGTCGGCGTGGGAGTACCTAGCCACTAAACGACTTCATGTTTAAAGAGTCTCATGAGTAGCATTCAACTGTTCTCATGGTGCGATCTCAGAATCTCACTGTAATACTTTTTGGAAAAAAAATCGGGCAGAACATGTAAAACACTATCAGGTTGGAGGTTGGCGAAAGTCCCCATTTTCAAAAGTGAGGTGGAGAATCTAGGTACCGTATTTTTCTGTGTATAAGACTATACTTTTGTCTAAAAACTTTAGACTAAAAATTGAGGGTCGTCTAATACACGGAAGTAAGCTGAGGAGAGAACAAAAACAAGTGGAGGAGAAAGCAGGGATCAAAGCGATCCTAAAGCGCTTTGATCCCTTTCCCCCCTCACTTGCTAAGTCCCACTTAGAGTTCTTAATTTTGGATTAGAAAAGTGTGTGTGGGGGGGTCTTATACATGGGGGCATCTTATGCATGTAAAAATATTGGTAAGTGCTGACCAGTAAGGTTGATGTGAATATCTGGAAAGGTTTGGCTGCCAATACCATACCTGTATGCTTAAGCTTCTCTTGCGAAGCTCCAGCTGCTAGTGCTACAAGCGATCTGTACCAGATGAGGGTCCCCCATCATCATTGGTTTTAGGGAGTGTTTGATTCATAAATAGCCTTGATCAGAAATCATTTCAGAAGTTCCCTTCTATCTATTCATGCAGGAGTGCTGCCTACTGGCACTCTTCTCCCCCAACCAAACAAGAACTTTTTAATGCTATCCTTCCCCACGATGGCTCAGTCACTCCGAATAAGAGGTGCTCCGCAGTCCATCTCTTGCGTGAATAGCCATCACAAACTTTCCTATAGACATCTCATTTTTTCTCCAGTCCCGTTTACCTGAAAAGGACATTACAGAGCAAACTGGCAGACTACAGAGCAAACTCTGGCAGTGTCTATTCATGCTTGCAGGAGAAGGGGAGAAGGTGTAAATGAAGGAGGCATCTCTGAGACCAGGAATTGGGGTGGGTGGGTGGAGCAGAGAGGAACACCCCCCCCCCAAGGAGACTTAACCTCACTTGCTTAACCCTGTTATGGAGATTAATGTTAATCAAGTAATAGCAGCAAAAAATTAGGCTTGGCAACTGCTATTCTCTGCAGTCATTTTTCAGAAGGTGGAGGTCCCCATAGTGGAAAGTGTTTTTGACTCCGGCTTTGGCTGATCTACACCCTGGAGTCCAATTATTAGTTTCTAAATTCTCTTGTGGGAAGAACCAAGCTAGTTAGCAACCACACTGACTTATGACGGCGGGCCTGATGGAGCAGGCAGCAAAATTAGCCACTTCCCTTCCCCACTACAACATAAATTGAGGTTTCGTACCTTGCTCACAAGATCACTTTTGTGCTATTTGCGTGATTATGCCGTAGAGGCTGCTTCCTGACCTGACCTTTGATTACTGTTCTGTAGGCAAGCATGTGTCTGAAGATGAGGACCGAATGGGGGAAAGGTATTCAGAGCAGTGCTTTCTTGACGAATTTACGGACGATGATAATCATGCAGGATGGAGGACATCCAGAGCTTGGAAAACTTCTCTTTTGAACGATTGACTTCCAGCTAGCTCGGCCACTCTTATGCCTCTCTTGGATAAAGTCCAGTACATGTGAATGCCTCCAGCATTCAAAGGAAAACTGTACAACGCTCTGCCTAATCTGCTTGGATCTGGATTCCTGCATTGAGCAGGGGGTTGGGCTTGATGTCCTCACGGTCCCCTCCTTATTCTATGATTGCTGGGGAATTCTTGGAATCATAGCGCAAAAGAATCAAACATTGCAGACAGCAAGGTCATCGCTGATGCTGTAACCAGCGAATCAATTATTTCAGTTTATATTATGCCATCTGTTGCCTTTGTTTCTCCAGCTCTCGTGACGCAGAGGTTAAACTGCAGTCCTGCAGTCAAGACTCTGCTCACGGATTGAGTTCGATCCTGGGCTCAAATAGCTGCCTTGAGGTTGACTCATCCTTCCATCTTTCCAGTAAACTGAGTACCCAGCTTGCTTGGGATCGGGGCAATGTGTAGCCTGTGTAATTAAACTGTAAACCACTGAGACAGAGATTTAAGCACTACGAGGTGATATAAAAGCAGCTCACTCTGCTTTTTTGCTTTTAGGTCTGTCGCCCTGAGCTGTCTGAAAGTCTCCTCTATTTATTCTCTGCTGCTCTATAGCTGTGTGATTCCACCTTTTACTTCCATCAAATCACACCCTTTTTTTGTGAAATCATTGTACTTAGCTCCATCAATAAATCATTCTTAGATACAATGAAGCTTTCCTGCACATTTGTGAGAGCATATTTGTGTCTTAGAGAGATAAATACGTGTAGATATACAAATTATATGATGAGAAAAGACACTGAGTTCAAAGTCTTACCGCTTAAAAACAATTAGTTGCCGTTAAGAGGTTCAAGACTCGGTAGTTAGAACACTAGCTACGGTGGTGCAAATCCAGGTGTTAGTCCTGGCAAAAGTAGACAGACGGAGCCCCTTTTAAAAAGTAAACTAAAACAGTTACTTTTTATTTATTTAAAGACCCTCCCCCCAAAACACTACAGTTGCTTTTTAAAAATTTCCTTAGTTGAAATTATTTCCAAATTCCAAAATTGACCTGGCCTTCTTTCAAAGCAGAAAGGAACACCAAGGAATTTAACTTTCTCAATATTGAGAATATTTTTGGGCATGTGTCGTTGGCTGCAGCTTTCATTCCATTCATGCTCCCCCTTCCCTGTTACTGATTCGCGTGTGCACATCTGTGCCAAAAAATACACTGCAGAAAAAGCAGTCTTGATGTGTCTCAAATGGTTGATTTTTAAATCATTGGATTGTAGTTAAAAGTGTTGATTGCACTGAACCAAGAGTAAGATTGCCTCCCTGTCCCCAGAGTTTTAACTGAAATATGGAGCCTCGCGGTGCAGTGGTTAAACTGCGGTACTGCAGCCAAAACTGTGCTCACGACCTGGGTTCAATTCCAGGTAGCTGGCTCAAGGTTCACTCAGCCTTCCGTCCTTTCGAAGCTGGTAAACTGAGTACCCAGCTTGCTAGGGAGAGGCGAGAGCAGTGTGTAGTCTGCATAATTAAATTGTAAACTGCACAGGGAGTGTTTTAAGTGCTACGGGACAATATATAAGCAGCACATGTTGCTTTAAAAAATTACTGTAGTTAAATTCAGGGATAGAAATATTCAGGGGTATGAGACTGTCATTCCCAGAATTTATACTGGCTGTGGATGCTGGGAGTTGTAGTGCAAAAAAGCAAACATTTCCGATCTCGGGCCATCCAGCAGTCCCCTACCCCACCCCCCAAGAAGAAAGTGACAAGTTCAATGAGAGCAGGGCCATTTCAGTGGTGGCCTGTGGTTTTGCTGTTGTTGTTGTTGTTGTTTTTGTTGTTGTTTAAATCTAGCATAATTTTACTAGGTCTGGTTGCTAGCATTATAGCCATTAAAAATATTTTTGGTTACTCACGGTTCTTGGAGCTGAGGCCTTAGTTTTTTATGCTTTACCTGCATCAGTTCACTTCATCAATTAGGAATATTGCAAGTTTTATCCAGGATTTTAAATGTTTTGGATAGTTACATTTTTGGGGTGGGTGAAAATACGTATACATCAATGTTATTTGTTGGAACATGGGTTGTTAATTAGTGCAACTATTCATCAGTTATTTGCTGAAAGAATCATCTCATGATATGTGTCACGTGAGTGCCAGAGGCAGGGATTCTAACTCGGTCAGAAAACACATGGTTTGCTTACAAATCCAACCGTAGACTCAAAACCAGGAAGGATCCATAGTCACAGGGATAGTAACGAATACTCTGCCTAAGAACTCAGAAAATTGCTGCTAAGTGAACTCACTCAGTGAGATGAATGAATAGTTTGTCTTGGCAACTTCCCAGGTCCCTTTTTTTGGCAGAAGAGTGAGTTGTGTCTACATTTTGAGATGAGATTAAAGAAAGTTGAGGAACACCACTTGATCTTATGCTGTACCATCATTCCTGTTTGCATTATTTTTATCGGTTTGATCTTCCATCACCTGGCATCTTGGAAATGTGGGGATAAATAGGGTGTTCATGTTGGCTGGCAGAATTTGAGGGGTTTTAGTTCAAAACCTAACTTTTGGTGCTGGCATCACTTCCTCATTTATTTTGATTGCATAATTATTCTATGGTGGTTGTGGAATTTTGGCTTATGGACCTCTGCAGATCTTCCTTCCTTCCTTCCTTCCTTCCTTCCTTCCTTCCTTCCTTCCTTCCTTCCTTCCTTCCTTCCTTCCTTCCTTCCTTCCTTCCTTCCTTCCTTCCATCTGTCTCTGTCTGTCCTTCCTTCCTTCCTTCCATCTGTCTCTCTGTCTGTCCTTCCTTCCTTCCTTCCTTCCTTCCTTCCTTCCTTCCTTCCTTCCTTCCTTCCTTCCTTCTTTCCTTCCTTCCTTCCTTCCTTCCTTCCTTCCATCTGTCTCTCTGTCTGTCCTTCCTTCCTTCCTTCTTTCCTTCCTTTCTTCCTTCCTTGTTCTGTTACTGTATCACCCTTACACTATGCATAGAGGTGCTTCTTGAGACTTACTGGGCAAGGGTTGAATTATATTGCTGTAGTACAAAGAATTAAATTTACAAGCTGTTTTTTATTCTTATATATCTTTTAATGATTTATTTATTTATTTATAATTTCTCAGATTTGTTCCTTAACTCGTCATTTCACATTATTCAGTATGTTTATTATGTGCACTATTTTAACCAATTGTGTGTTCATGGCATGGTCAGAACTTCCTCCTTGGAATAAATATGTCGAGTAAGTATCTCTTCACTCATCAGTTCCTCCTCCCCCCCCCCCCTCCGCTTTTCCCTTTTGCCTGTGTGTGAGACAGAGTCAGTGTTGCCTTCCTGGGAATGGAGGGGAATGCGTGCCGTTCTTTTGATATATACAGTCACTAAAGCCATGTTATGTATGTGTGTTTTGAATAATAAATGCAATGTTAAGCGGAAGACCGGAATGTTAAAAAGTATGGCATAAATTGGGCACGAAGTAAAATGTATACAAAACAAATACCTCCCCTGCTCCTAACATCACCGTATTTCCACTTGTGTTCTGTTTGATTTCATGCCTTAAAATGTAAGAGGAGCCATTAGGAATTGGCCCAGATCCTGTATGCCTGGTCCATGCCATGGCAGGGGCGATGCTCCTTGGCTGTATTCAATTTCCGAGGTCGAGAATGTACAGCCTGTGGCCAGCCAGTGTGACCTACTAGTTCTTCAGTGCGGTTCCCCATGTGTGCAATACGCCTCTCCCTTCTGTCCTGCTGATATTGTCTCCGGCTGATTTCATACAGATTGTTCTTTCCGTGCTGTTGCTGCTGCCACCGCGGCTGCTAGGAAGCAAGGAAAGGACAATCTGCAGAAAGATCCTTGTGAGGGACTTTCCTCCCTTCCCCTGCATTCCTCATATAGATGGCTCTCTCGGTACTGTAGGCAAGGTGGAGAGATGGCTGCCCGCATTTTAACCAGTCAGCGAAATGGTGATTGCTCTGTGGGCGTGTTCGTGTGTGTGTGTGTGTGTGTGCGCACATGCGTGCCCATGATCGACAATTAGAGATAGGTGCAAAGTTAATAACGAACCAGGAAATTTGTTGTTAATTTGTCAATTTGAATTGGTTCGGGTTCGTCCAAATGGAGAACTGGACTACCCTGAACCAACGAATTCTTGGTGATTTCTGAACCTCCTGGTTTGTTCCCCCCCTCCCCAGACTGCCCCCTGCCCCGTTTCCACTGCCTCACCACCTTTTCCTGCTGCCGCCGCCTGGGGGCATGCACACAGGCCATCAGGCTGATTTTTAATTTTTTTTTAAAGTTAGCCAGCTTGTCAGCCTGCTTTGGGTGGGGGCCTCTGCAGGAACCAGCGGCTTCTCAATAGAACAGTGGCTGCTGTGGAGGAGGAAGCAGCAGCAGGAAAAGGTAGGGAAGCCGTGGGGGCAGTGGTTGTGGGAAGTCTGTGTGAATGGGGAGACCGCTGGGTTTCTTTCAGTTTTTTTGACAGTCACCGGGCAGTCTAAAAAAAAAATTCCCGAACAAACGGATGACTCGATTCGTGATTCATTCAGAAAAATTCATAAATTTGTGGTTCGTGGACTTCCGTGAGCCACAAACCAAGACATACTGCTGTTTTGACGATTCATGCCGTTCTCTATCCCCCACCAATTGTGCCCATTCGGGGAGAAAAGGTGGTGCCAGCGTTTGAGAATATTTGACCACTGAGCTGTTTTGGATGGACAATGTAAGCCAAAACCACTCTGGATGCCGAGGAATTCCCCATGGGCCTGTTCTAGATGTGGGCGGAGCCAAAGCTGGGGCGAAGTAGGTGTGGCTATTCCTTCTTTTTTTCTGCCTGGTGGGCTACCAGGGGATGAAAATATGGCTTTCTGAATGTGTTACCTGCAGAAAAATATTGAAATTTAGTAAAGGCCTGCCGATTGCCCACTCTGTTCTAGAGGCAGTGTTTAAATGAGAGAAATCAGAGCACTGACTTTTATACCTGTATGTTTCTAAAAATCTTGCTGAATTACTATCAGAATGTTCCTTGACCGTTTCCTTTTTTAAAAAGAGTTACGCTCATCGCTTTTAAAAAAGTTTTCTGTTTAAACAAATAGGACTCCAAGCTTGCACTTCTGCAAGTTTTTTTCCTTATGGAAATGGATACCAGATGCAAAAGCTTAATCTAAGTGCAGTGCATTAAACAATTAGTGTGGCTCATTGAGCCAACCAGAACACACTTTTTATTTTTGACTGACAGATGATCAACACAACCATCTGCTCCTGGTGGCTGGCGCCTGAGGGAAAGATGACAAGATGCCCTTCTTTGAGTCAGTATCTTGTGGAACATACGGGTCATGAGGGGGTAAAAACACTATGAAAAAAGAAGAAGACAGACTTACCTCCCTTTCAAAAGGCTTCCCTTATTAAGTGTGGAAGGCATACTTTGTGGCAACTAACTTGTCGAAAGCTTATGTAAATTTATGAATAATTGGTTAGGATTTGTTTTTAAGATGCCTTCATGATATCATTTCTGGAGTTCACGAAGAGGACTTTTCATTTCTTGCTTCCATAGGAAAGGTACTGGATTGTTAAGGAGGAAAGTTAGGTTATACAGTACAGTGATGCCTTGCAAGATGAATGCCTCGTGCAACGAAAAACTCGCAAGCCGAAAGCGTTTAGCTTTTTTTTTTTGGTGACTCGCAAGACGAATTTTTCTATGGCTATGCTTCGCAATACGAAATGACTCGTGGAACGAATTATTTTCTTCTTGCAAGGCATCACTGTAATTCTGCGGAGTCTCAAGCACTACCTTTAGGAATCAGTGGCTTAAATCCCATTGTCACTCCCAACTAGATACCCGTGATGTCGGTGGGTTTTATATCTTCACATCCTGCAAATATGCCAGTGGGGCTACTTCAGTTAGGGCTATCCTCCGGGTTTAGGCCAGTGGCCTCTTTTAACAGCACAACCCTCCTAGCTGTCTGACTGTACAAATTTAGGATAAAGTCAGTGAATGTCAGCCCCTTCTGTATATGTTAGGAATCAGTAAGATGCCAGGATATATGAAAAGGATGTAACTCGTTTTGTCCCAAGGGGCATACAGAGTGTTTGAGACATCAGAAGTTTGAATAACTATGGTTGACAGTTACACAAGGCAAAGTCTGGCAGGGCTGTACAGGGGAAGCGAGAAGGAGAAATGTCTGAAGGTGGGTCTTCTTGTTGGACCAGAACTCAGAAGACGTCAGTGTATGTGTGTGTTTATGTATGTACGCATGTGTTTTGTGGAAGCAGAGGGGAGACTACAGGTCCCCACATCTCCCAGCCAAAATCCAAAAGAAAGAAACCAAAAACAAGGACATGTGGCACCTCTTATATTTTAATGTGAGCTTTCGTGGATTGTGTCCACTTCCTCAGCCCTATGTGGGTGGGGGAGGAAAACACAGAGTGCAAAACGAAATAGAGAAATCACAGGTAAAATATTCCATTCGTTGGCTTTAAGAATCCTGGGTGTGGCGTTCCATCTCACGTGCAGCGGTTTATGGCTTATGTTTGGCGTCAGGGTCTATGATAAACATTCCCACAGGAGACGGTCAGCAGATAGCTAGGTCAGAGGGAAACAGGGGGTTGGTGGTATCAATCAAAAACCCAAGTGGGGCAAAAAGGGAGGGAAGAAAATGTAGAAATCAGGAAGGTAAGCATCTGCTTCCAAGACCTTACAATAAAATAGTGCCTCAGCTAAAAGGGCTACATTTGGATCTTATGGGTCATAGCTCTTATGAGGCTTTTGCTCTATGACATTTGCCTCATCCAGCTAGAAAAAAAGGACATTTTTTTCCTTATCTTGTTGCTGTTGCTGTGTCCTGCAGCAACAAATTCCATATAAGAACATATGACCTTTGCTTCTGGTCTAACCGGCAGATTTGAGGTCAAAAAGGTGTTTTATTTTGGGTCAAATAGATTCCTTTTTATTTTATTATGTTTGTGCAGCTCACTCATCTGGAGCTAAGAATGTCCAATAGCTTAAATGCGAATTCCTATCTAAGACACTAAGAGCCCATAAAATGTACGGCTACTGTGGTGACGTGAGCAGGCTGCTTTCACGTGGATCGGATAGCTGTAATTACTCGAAGTGTACTTCCCCCCCTTCTTCCTTTTTAAAATATTTTTTTTCCAGTTGTCCCACGAAATCCAGAATTCTGCCTGACAAATTATGTGCTGACAGAGAGCATGTTCCATCACAAAAGGGTATACATACCTTGGAAAAATTACTTTTCTGGAGAGTCGCTCCTCTAAGCCCCATGGGCCACTGGTTAGAGTATTCTGGGACTTGTAGTGCAAAATGATAACACTTCCAAGTACTGTATAAAAATTGTTACTCAATTCTCTGTTTCTTGAGCAGACTGCATGTCACTCCTGTCACTAATCCTTATGAATGAAACCATGCTTTGAAATCATCTCTCAGGCCTCTTTTCCGTGTGTATGTTCCTCACCCTTTGAGTTGTGGTAACATGTCACCATGTTATCTTGGGAGGCGATGTCGTACGATTTAATGAAAAACCTTCTGTTGTTTCGGCTCCAGAGCCCATTTCGTATTTGCAGAATGGACGTCGAAAGATAAACGGATATGTACATGTGTAAATGCCCTGTCTTCTCCTTTTCTCTCCGCTTCTAAGAGCATCACTTTTCCTTGGACTTTTAACCCTTTGCAGGTACACGTTCACTGGCATTTACACGTTTGAATCATTGATAAAAATCTTGGCAAGAGGATTTTGTATGACAGAGTTCACTTTCCTTCGGGATCCATGGAACTGGCTGGATTTTTGTGTTATTGTCATGGCGTAAGTAGCATCTTTTCTCCCCCCCTTATTGCTCTGCATGGTTCAGTGTGGAGTTTTTTCCGCTGTTGTTTCCACAAATCCCTATTGCTTGTTCCTGCTGTCCTACCGGCAGACGCTTGTGTTTTAATGGTCTTGGACTCAAGGAGATTGGGGTGAAATTCTTCAGAATGTAAAGTTTCGATTTCCCTCAGTGTTCTACGGAATCTTTACCAGCCTATACAACCAAACAGAGTCTTTTCACTAGAGTTGAATCACCCTGCCACTTCTAAAAATGTAACTTACCACAATCTTCTGGAATCAGATTCCAAAAGAACTGCCCTTTTAATCTGCATTTATTTGCGTGTGTCAGTGGTTGACCAACAGTCATTCTAGATGATACAGCCAAGGCAATGCTTTCCATTATAGATTCCCATTCCAGATCATTTACCTCTCTGCTACTACAGATTTTTTTTTAAAAGGGGGGGGCTAAAATGTATTGTTTTATTTAATTTTTATAATGGCGATGTGAACAGTGGTCACTCTGGGTGGTTCACAACGATGACACGAACGTTAAAAAAGACAGCATCATCAAAGGACAAATAAATTTAAGCTACATTAAACTAAGCTGACAAACATAAAAGAGGACCTAGATGCTACATATATTTCTAATTTGGTCTTGAGTTGTTTGCTTCTGGGATTTTTGTGATGTTGGTTTCAGATGACTAGGCAAATGCACCACCTGTTGCTGCTAAGGTGTACTCTAGACCCCAAGGTAAGCCCAACGTTCAGGTAGAGGGAGGTGTTGTCCTCAGGCAGCAGATGCCGGGGAGTGAGCAGCAAGATGCTAGAAGACAGAGTTGTGTGTGCCATCCTATATCCCAAGACGGTGGCTACCGGAGAACGGGGAAGTTATTAAGAAAACAAACAAACAGTTCCCACACACCCAAGAGCAAATATTCCGGGAACTATAATCCAAAAGATAACATTTCCTATCTATGCCTGAGGGACAAGAGGAAGCAATGCCAGGTCAGAAAGAAGTAAGACTGAACGGCTGGCTTTTATACAGATATTTAAATGTCTGGGATCAGCCTTGATAGACCTTCTCTGAGAGACACACAAGCTTCCATTGTCATCTTCTGCATCCTCTGTTTGCACAGTCATGACGGAGGGAAAGTCGAATGTAAATCCCTTTTAGAAAATGCTGGGAACTGAAGGGGGTAGAGTAGGGGGACCTCTAACACTACTGGTAAGTCGAGATGGGCACAAGCCCCAGTTCGGTAATTTGGCCAAGTTTGTTGGGAACCAAGCACTTCCCCCCCTTTCGTGCCTCCACAGCACAATTGCCTCCTCAGTTATCACCTGCAGTGCTGCCTTTGAGTGGGCAGCTGCTAGAGGAGGCAGAGGAGGGAAACACACACTGTGATTGGTGAGTGGGCAGTTGCACAGAGGAGGCAGGGGAGGAAAGTATGCTTCAGCTGGGGAATGGGTAAGCACAGAGAAGAGGCAGGAGATGGGAGTGTGTGGTGCCTGTGGAACACTTGTACAGGTGCCGTGCCAAACTGGGCTAAACTGCCCAACTGCATTGCACCCATCCTGAGGACTGGGAGGCAAAGTGAGGTCCTCTAGATGTTGTTAAACTGCAGCTCCCATCAACCCCAACCACCTGGACCAGAGGTGAGGTGGGCAAAGAGTGGCCCTCCAGCCAATGACATCTGGAGGGCCACTGTTTGCCCACCTCATCTCACTGTCTTTAGCCTTTGTGACGTGTCCTCCTCGACCAGGGAGAGGGCAAGGAGGGAGACCGGACTGCTCACTCTGACCCCTCCCCGATTCTCAGTGCCCTCTACGAAAGAGCAACTGTCTGTAAAAACTGCATGTTCTCCAAGTGTTTTTCTAGGTCTCTGAAATTTCGAGGAGGATCTGCTGGTGGCGGGGGCAGGGGCAGGGGATTCTGGGAACAGTTGTCCAAAAACCAGCTTTTCCAACCTCTGTCAAGTGGTGTGCACTTAAGCTCACACCGAATGGTACCAGAAAGGTGATATGAAGGATGGAATATATGTAATAGGGGCCTGGGAAGTCTAGAGTATGTGTTTGACAGTCTTAGACTAATTGTGTTCCTTGATATGCAGTAGGATGAGATAATGAGTGAAAAACAGAAGCTCCTTCTAGTCATTTCTCTGTGACTTAGGAGGACAAGGGAGTGGATGATGGGCACTCATTTCTCTGCAGATTTCAGCCATGAGAACTCTGTGTGTTATTTACCCTGCCCTGGTTGTATTTGCATAACACTGGGAGCAGAGCGGTCGGTCATTTTGCTTTGAGCCCAAACACACTCTTCACCTCCTAATTCTTCCTAAGCCCCAGTTCAGATGATTAAAACTATGCATACAGACCCTCGCCCGCCGAAGCCTTCTTTGCAAAGTCTGGCATTGTCCTGCCAAGGGCTGTTCTGGCACAGGATGGGGGAGGCCCAAGTGACTTCTGTTCCGAATTAGAGCAAGAACGTGCTCCAGGCTTAGATGTCCTGTGGTGGAGGCATCCAGTTGCTTTCTTCCTCTCCCGGCCAATTTCAAATGCTGCTTCTGGCAACTCTCTGCCTTGCTTATTAGGTGGACTGCCTGCTTGCTTCTTTGGGGAGGTGGTTGTCTCCCCTGGCACACCGCTGGTGGGACACTCAAAGGGTCCCGTCTTCAAAGCAAATTCTTCATTATCCAGCTCTAACCCAGCCCCAAACCCAACTGTAAATAAAACAAAGGCTCCGTATTCCAGGCAGCTGTTGACTTGGCCAGCCCAGGGGAACTGAAATAGGAGCAAGCAAAGTGAAGACCAAAAGGCATCGCAATGGATGGACGGACGAGAGCCCCTAAAGGTTCCCACAAAAGAGAGGGTGATCAGTGGGGGCTGACATTTTGAGGAAGGAAGAAAAAGAAAAGTAATTGTACTGAAAGGACTTTTTTCCATTTGGGGGGGGGGAGAGAGTACTGGTATAGAAAAGGGCATTGCCAGGACAACCAGTCCATTTTCCTTGGTTTTAAAACCTCGTCGATTTCCTTTTAAATACTTCTTGGCCACCGTTCCAGCAAACCACTTAAGCACGGGTACCCTAAGCTTTCACGCCCACCATCTTCAAAAAGGACAAAATTGGCTTTTGTGCCTTGAATTCAGCTGTACGGGTGGGACTTTTAGGGTTGTCTGTGTGCAAAACGAAAACAACCCCCCCCCACCGCCACCCAGCTATTTCTAAAATTAAGGGTGTTTTATTTTCACATTTAAAAGGCCTGCTCTTTGCTCCGCATAATCCTAGAACTGCGGAGCTGGAAGGGAGCCTACGGATCATCATGTCCAGCCTCCGTCCAGGAGGGAATTCCCAGTGGGGGAATCGAACTCCCAACGTCTAGCTCCGCAGCCAGAGACCTCTCCAGCAGAACTCCTTTCTCTTACAGCAGCGTTCCAGATAACAGGGACCAAAGATGTTGAATTTCCTGGGGGTATTCAGCATCTTTAATATGGATGTCATGTGCCCTAGTTGGAAGTCACATGACCCAGAGGTCCTGGAGCCTATTAAAAACAGGTGGCCTGTCCTACACCATGTTCTCTCCTGTCCACTTTATCGTCACCCATAACACCCACAACAGAGCCTGAGGCAGAAGCACAAAGCACCGTGTGAGCCAGAACTTGAACTGTGTGATATCCATCGTCCCACATTTACTGAGGCCACACCCCTTGTATACCAAGGAAATGACTTTAAATTAAAGATGGGGACTTAACTGCGATTCGGCGTTGTGGTGCAGTTCAGTGGATCGGTCCTATGGGTGTTGTGCAGACGCCCTGGATTCCGCACCCTGCCTTCCCCCCACGGGTGCCTACTCAAGAGGAGGAGGCAGGGCAGCCCGTGGTGCTGCTTCTGATGGGGTGCTCCTGGGAGGAGGCAGGGCACAGAATCCAGGGTGACCGCCCAAAACCTCTGGGCCTGATCCACTGAACCGCGCCAAAGCACTGAACCCCACTAGGTAAGTGCCCATCTTTAATTAAAATACTGCAGAAAGGTATTGAGTTACTCTTTCTTAAATACCAATCATAATTGTAACTTAGTTACACCCTAGTTTTGCACAAAACATGATTACTGCTAGTTTTTTTTGTCACTAGCTCTGATTGAATGGGCCAAAAGGAAGGCACTGCAGTTCAGACTTCCTTCCGCACATCTTTCTCTCCCCAATTTCAGCTCACATGCATTCGCCAAAATATACCAACAGGGCTGTGGTTGCATGCAAATGGCTTATCCAGTTCCTGTTTGTTATATTATAGGTAAGATTATCTGCATTTCAAGACAGAACCACTTTGCCTATTAATAGATCGCACCCTACATTTGAATAACATAAATCCTAATTCTAAAATGTTTGTGTGTGTGGCTCACAAAACCAAAAGATCATGTTTAAAATAGAATCATAAAATATGTATTAGAGTGAGAAAAAAATTAAATAAAATGTAACGTAAAATCAAGCCTTATTAAAAACACAGAGCCACTGCTGAAATCAACACTCCCACCCTCATCACCATAATCACCCTATCTCCCGAAAAGGACAAAAAGCTGATCCCAGAGCTACAAAGACTCAACTATCCCACACACTACACCAGAACACAGACAGAATTCTGACTCCTGTCCTCTGAAGATGCCGGCCACAGAAACTGGTGAAACGTTAGGAAGAAAAACCTCCAGAACACGGCCAAAGAGCCGGGAAAACCTACAACAACCATTTTATTTTATTTTATTTGTTTATTAGTTTTATTTATATGCCACATTTCTCCCAACAAGGGACATAAAGTGGCTCACAACATTAAAATCCACACAATTTAAAAACACAATATGTTAAATATTAAAAGATAAATTGAACAATATATGATTTGTTAAGCATCCTTTAGTCTCGAAAGACTATGGTAAAATACAATTAAAAGATTAAAACATGAGAACATCAAAAAGGATTAAAATTTCTGCTGAAATGGGGTTCAGGGATTCAGTTGTGATTGTTAAAAGCCTGCCTGAAGAGATGGGTCCTTAGCTCCCCCCCCCAAATTATGAAAGGGAAGGGGCCCTCCTGATCTCCCGAGGGAGATAATGACCAGCACTTTGAATATATTCTTCCCATTCCTGTGTTGTGTATAAATTGAGTAGTGCCCCAAAAATAGTCCCTATGAGCCAGGAAAGACATGTGCAAGGGTGGATAAAAATCAATTTTTTTAAAAAAGTCAAATTGATTAAAATTTAAAAAATTATTTTTAAAATTTAAATCATTAAAAAAAACAGTTTAAAAAAATTAAATCAAATCCACCCTGGAGATGTATGTCACATTGATGACAAGGATAGAGGATAAGATGAACTTGAGATTACCAAAATGGAAAAAATATATAGTACTGGTACCATTTTGTGTTATGTTATTCTGATCTCTGTTTTGGATCTCCAGGCTCCCCAAGATGATAATTTAAGAAGATTCATGGTTTATCGACCTTTAAATCTGCATAAACCCTCCCACTTAATAGTCGCTTAGATTAATTAGTCTTTTATCAGGCGAGAGCATTTGTTAAGCTAAATGCTGGTTCCATCAGTAAATAATGGCAAGGTCCCATTAGCTTCGCTATGGCTGCCTTTGAAACCTACTGTGATAATCAGGCCCCATGAAGGGTAGCCAACTCCAAATGTTAGGATTTCCTCTACACAGACCTTTCAAGCATATGGTTAAATGGCAATAAAAGCTAACATTTTTAGTTCCCATTGGGCTTCTCTCATCCACTGCAGCCACACCTGCAGAAATGTCTCTCCCTGACAGTGGAAAACCATGGACAACTTCAGTGTTTCTCACCACTGGATGCTTTGAGAGATCCACAGACACTTTTGAGGACCTCATGGTGCGGTGGTTGAAGTGCAGTCCTGCAGCCAAAACTCTGCTTGCAGCTCAAGGTTCACTCAGCCTTCCATCCTTCTGAGCTCAAGGTTCACTCAGCCTTCCATCCTTCTGAGGTCGGTAAATTGAGAACCCAGCTTGTGGTGGTGGTGGGGGACATGTAGCCTAAATAAACTGCCCAGAGTCCTTTAAACACTGTGGGGCGGTGTATAAACAGCACACTTTGCTTTTTGCTTACAAAAAAGGTCACAATAATTAGGAAGAGCATGCTGTTGCAACAGTATATAATGCTTGAGGCCACTGTAGCTCCCACTGTCCCATCTGGTTTTATCTGAATTTGGAAGCCAAGCAGGGTCAGGCCTAGTTATGACTTGGATGGGTGACCACCAGAAACTCGCAGGTAGGATTTAGGAAGAATTCTGCCTGGAATGCTGGAGAGCCCTTTCTGCCAAAAAAATATAAATAAATAGATAGCACCTGGGTTAGATGTATTTGGAATAAGATGCCTTCCTGTTTTACGGTGCATTCCTCTGCATCATTACTCAGAAGTAAGCCCCACTGACTTAAGAGTGTTGGGTTGGAATCTGGCGATCCAGATTCAGGTGTCCACTGAGCCATGAAAATGTTTATCCAAATAGTTTCTCTAATATCCCGACAATATTGTTGTGAGAATGAAGTAGGGAGCAGGAGAGCTTTGTGTGCTGCTGTCCTCCGTGTATCAGAGGAAAGGCCGGATTTATATGTAACTAACTAAATGATTTCAATGGATTGCTTTAATTAAGAAGAACCTCATGGCGATTTTGCCTACGGCTCGTCAACACACACTGAAATCTTGGCAAGAAGTGAAGAGAGACAATACCACGATGGGTTTTCAAATTATTTAAAGAAGCCCACGTGAGTGGACCTTCTCTGTCCCTCACACAATTCTGGTTGTGGGGAGGCCAACCCCTGAACAGGGCAAATATATTTCCTCCCAAGGAGTTGTTTGCTTGGAAGTGTTACTTTTTTTGGAGAACAGCTCCCAGAATCCCTAGTGCTTGATACTGAGAGAAAATATAACGTTTGCCCTGTTCAGGTATTCGCCTCCCTCATCAGAACGAACGTTCAGGGAGATGCTCCTTGTTGGTGTTTCCACGTTTTGTCTTATCACTGAAACAAGAGCTTCCGGTCTCCTCCTCTTCCTCTCCATCCCAAGGTCGTATGTTGTGTTTGTTGTGGAGGATGCACCCACAGGTTGTGGGTCACAATATTTATTTAACCACCAGGGAGCTGACCTGGCAGTGTGGTGGCCCCTCCTGTGCCAAATAAAAAGTGACTTTTATTGAAGGACCATGAGTTAATTCAGCATGGGGGGCATGGAGGTCATGCAGCGAAGGTTAAGTCCTCTTGATGAGCAGAAGTTCGGATTTCATATCCAGGGAAGCCATTGGGCAACATTTGTAAAGAATGGACAGGATCAATATTTCTGGTCCTTTGGTTTGTGAAGCGTCCGTTAGATATCTGGCTGCAGAGTTAGACTTTGGAAGTTAAACTCCCCGTTGTGCCTTAAGGAGAAAAGCCAGCCTGTTTAGCCTTGGGAAAGCTGCACCAGTCCCAGAGCACCCCAGGAAAAGGGAATAGAAAAACTGAGCGCTTGATCGCATACCAAGAACACCCTGAAAGAAGGGTTGCCAGAATTGACATAATAGCACATGGTTATTATTAAGAGTATGAAACTGCAGAGATAAGGTTGGAACAAGTTCTAGGCATTTGTTTGTTCAGAGCTTGGAAAAGTTGCTTTTTGACCCTCCCACCCCACCCGTGGGCCATGCTGGCTGAGAGATTCTAAGAGCTATGGTCAATTAAAAAAATTAACATTGTCTTAAACCCTGGCTTTGATGCTGGACAGATTGACCTCGATTACTACCATAAGTTCTCTCAGAATCAAAGTTTCAAATCTCTTTCAAGCCCTCATGTTTTGTTTGACATAGAAACCTGGAACTGCATAAAAATATGCCTTCGGTGTGAATACGGGACCCCAGAAAGTGCTTGGTTGCCCGGATGGCGTTGGTCTGTAACATCCCTCACTCTTGCTAAGTTGGCTGAGGGCTGCTGGGAGTTATGATCTAACAATACCAGGAGGACCACACTCTGCCCATCCCTGGAGTAGAATTAATTTCATCAGATACATGATTTGTGCCCTGAGGATGACAAATAAATGGGCATACTATAGAGAAGGAATTGTGAACAGTGCAGCTAAAAGGCTCATTCCTCTGCAATGCTCAGCATTTCTATGCAAATCTTGTTGAAAAACAAGATAAGAACAGGGATGGTTTATAACAACAGTGATTGTAACACAATCCTTCTCGGTTATATAAATTTAGAGGTATCTAGAACAATATAGAGGTATCTAGAACAAAAGGCTTTGTTTCTCTCCCTCCCAATTGATTCCATGTAATTTGTTTGTACAGTATATAATTACGTCCTAGATGTTTTTAAGATGTTCTGTCTATTGTTCCTTTTTTTAAAATGTTGGTAATGGTCATGGGGATCACACTTTAGGCTGGTTTATAGAATCCAGAAGTAAAAACAATACACCTGGCTTCCAGGAAATTGCCTTTTCAAACAAAGCATTTGCAGTAGTTCTTTTTGTACGGAAATATTAAGTTACCAAACCACACGATGCCATTTTCTATCTCTTTGTCTTGTCCGTCTGATCCCAAGGGGACAGAAAGACTGACTCAGCCTATATTCAGTCTATGCAGTTTCTGTAGACGAAGGTATAATAGTTTCACTGTGTGTGTGTGTGTCTTTGTGCATTCAACACCACCACACAACACTTCAACTAAAAGCTCCTTTTATGAGCCTTAGTGTTCAGAGCTGATTTTCCTTCCATGAATTTGAAACTTTGAATTTGATATATTTCCCTGTAGTTTCCCTTTTACCAAACAAACAAACAAACAAAAAAATGGACCTGAATCCAGGTTAATAGTCTCACTGAAGGGATTAGATTTTCATATTCAGCTATAGAGTCTATGGGTCCTCTGTAGCGCAGGCTAACAGTTGCATTTAGCTTTTTTTTTTTTTTTTTTTTAAAGACACCTCTCTAATTCTTAACATCTGTCTGATTAACTTGAAAACTAGAGCGCTAAATTGTAAACAGCCTATCACATTCCATGATTTTGACATCTTGTTTCTTCCCTAGAAATCCTGAAACCCATCTGATTGCATAATTAAGAACGCTGGGGAAAACACTAAATGTAAATTCAAATGCAGGAAAGCACATTAAGAAAACTTTGCACCAGAATTTCCCTCCAATTTCTTGTCGGATCTTTCACAAAAGCTGCCAAACTCCTCTACATTTCAGACTACGTTCCTAGCTCTGCTCTTATTATGTAATATTTGGGCGATTGATGCACTTCTTCCTTGTTACCATTGGACAGATGCTCAGAGTCTCTTTTATTTCACGTGTTTGTAAGGTTGATTCACAGTAGTATGAATAAGCTTCAAAGGAATGGCCGTAGATCGTCAGCCTTCCATTAAGCAGGGGCTTTAAGCTTAGGATGGGCTGGTTGTTTTTGAAACATTCTCATGCTTGTTGCCTTGAACACCCATCCCCAAAACTCACATTTGGCTGTCTGAATGGGACCACCACCACTGCCTCCTCTTTTATCTCTAATTGCAGGCAAATCAGGGACAGAGAGAAGGCTTATCCTACTACGCCTGGTTTGGGCAAGCTCTGGAACTCCAAGGAGCCAAATTCCCTCCCTCCGGACCCAGGGCCTGCACCAAGCACTAAAAAACAAAGAAATCCAGGAAAATCCAAACTGAGAGTAGCTGGAAGCCCACTTCTGGTTTGGTAAAAATCATAATTGTTTTGTCTGCAGTACTGGTAGAAATCAGGGGGAAGCCTGCAATTTGCTGAAAAGGTAGTGATCATTTACCCTTTGGGAGGGCTGTATTTCTTTTTCCCAGCTTTTTGGGCTGGTGGGGGTCCAGGAGTCAAAAGCAAAAAGCCCTTGGTGGCAACATGTGGCTTGTGGACCGCATGCCTCCCCCTCCTGCGCTATTCCAGCTATCAGTCCCTGCACCAGGGTTCCACCTCCATGGTGTTCACCAATGACTTTAGTTGGTAGGTCTGAACCCATCATGATCGCTTGTGCGACTTCTCCCGAAATCAGTGCTATTTAAGCTTGTGATGAGTTACTCTCCTTGGAAGCATCTCACGGATTCCTCAATGAAAAGATGAGCAATGGTAGATACAACCTGACTCATTACTTCCAATCTTCCACAACAACCTGCCGCTGCAGCAGTGTTTAAGGGTTGTTCAAGACAGCCTTCTGAGATCACAGTATGACACAGGTCCAGGAATGGTCAGTGTCTTGATGGAACCTATGTAATATTGTCTTAAGCTCTATCCTGGAAGCTAAGTGGGTTGGGCGCCAATGAAAAACAAATACGCAGTTCCTTTTAATCAGCAAGACCCCATGAGCCTAGGTGTTGTGTATGGAATGATCAGGATCCCTCGAAGATGTCCCCCCCAAAGGTCTACCTTGCGCAGAGCTTTTGGCCCATGGACAAGCTGGAGAAGAAGCAGTGCAGAATGGGTTTTCTGGATGTAGGAGGCTTTGAACCCGCCTCGCTAAACCAAATAGGCCCATGCAAGTTTCATGCAGTCTCCAGCAGTGTGTGTGTGTGTGTGTGCTGTGTTGTGTATTTCCAAATAACTGTGGTTTAATTCAACAGGTTTGTAGGAGGATTTGCAAAACTAGGTAAAATTTCTGCACTTTGGAATTTCAGGGTATTGAGAGCCTTAAAAAAAAACCCGTATGCTCCAGGTAAGAAGCCCCAATCCTTGCATATCTGCTCTCTGCTACAAGTTACTCCCCCCTGCCCTGTTCCCTCCACCCCCCCTACCCTTCTTTCTCTTGTTTTCTCTCTTCTTCTGTCGTTACTTTGCTGACGTTCTTGTCACGGTCTTCTTCTTGTCTGTGACTTTCCCTTGTTTGCAGATACATAACTGAATTTGTGGACCTGGGCAATGTATCCGCCTTACGAACGTTCAGAGTTCTCCGGGCGCTGAAAACAATCTCAGTCGTTTCAGGTGAAAAGAACAATAACAGGTTAAACACTTGGGCTGTTCTCACAAAGCTTCTGCACCATTCCCTCTAGCAAAATGGCTGTCGGTAGAACACGGCTTTTCACAACAATCAACTCCTGATTTGGGAATGGATGAGTGTAAGAAATGGGGACCTGTCAATAGAATACTTTTTCATATGTTTCCCAGTCTCCTTCCCCCAGCGTTGTTTTGTGGTGGGGCATCCAAAGCCAAAGACACAATCCTGCTTGCCCATTTTTCTCTTACCACCATTTTGTAATTCTTGGGGAGAAAGTCCTGTATTTCAAACTTGGGGAGTTATCATTTTTTTAAAAAAACCAATTGGGTTTTCCAACATTCTTCTCCACCAAAACTGCTTGGGGCAAGTTGCAACATATGAAAAACAAAACAATGGAAGATTAAAAAAAAAAATATGGATGAAGTCACTGAAATATTGTTAATTTGCAAACCAAACCACTGAATGCTATTTACGGATGGGGGGGGAGAGTAAGGAATTGGAAGAATTCATCTTACTCATCCTAGTCTTTGTCATGTGATCTGATCTCATTTTTATCCAAATTGACAGTGTGGCTTTCGACTGAATGTGGACCCAATCCACCTGGGAGTGTTTGCCACTAGCCTCATTGATAAGAGGGAATGGCATGGTTGGACTGGATTTTTTTAAAAATGTGGCTGCTGATTATTTCAATGGGGTTTGTGAAAAAAAGAGTGCCCTGGTGGATTGTGTTCATTGTTGCCTTTTCCCATAGACGCTGAATGCTGTTCTCACTGTCTTTGTTAATCCTTAGGATGCTTGGTTATCAATGCTTCTTTGTCTCAATCACGCTCTCTCTCTTTCTCATTCTCTCTCTCTCTCTCTCTCTCCTTCTCAAATTGGCAATGGAGTTTTCTTTGAAAATAGCTTAATGGGGAAAGACACATGTGCGCATGGTGTATCTATGGACAGGTCTCATTCAGCCTTCGTGTTTAACATAGCTGACCTGCATGGCAAGGTAGAGAAAAATGGCAAAACAACCCTATGCATGGTACTTTTCTGTAGATGATTATCCTGAACAGATTTTTGGCCATTACGGGTCAAAAACACTCTAAACAGATTGCTTAAAGGAGAAAAAGAAGGAGGAAGAAAGGGGAGTAAATCAACATCCATTTAGGAGATGAGGGGAAAAAAACTTTTCACTCCATTAGACAGGAAATGTTCGTGCCGTGAAACAAAACAACGGAGCGAGAGCACATTACCTCTGCACCTGTCCACAATGTGTTTAGGGTAAGGATTCTGCCATTACTGCCATTATATCTTTCAGGTGGTAACTGATACAACAGACAGTGGCCCTCAAAGTCATTGGCAAAAATCTGATTGGTTTCAATGGGTTGGTCTACTCTGCTCACATACGGGGGTGTACGAAACCCATTGGGGAGATGTGGCTTTTCTCAGTGTCCCGTCTTTACACAAAGAGCAGCAGTTGGTGGTGGTCAAGTTCAAAGGTGGATGAGTAGAGTGGACCACATGTGGCTTGAGGTGGGGCAAGCCTCCTTGTTGAATGTGTGCTCCCTATGTGGTGATTTGTTCCTGTTTCATTTTCCTAGGAGAATGGTGTTTGTTTGTTTTCAAAATGGAGACAGTTCAAAACACAAGAGTCTCGTTCGAAGGGGTACAAGGACACCCCCTCTTATGCTCTGATGTCTCCTTTAAGGAGGAGCCAGCGAATGAGTGGTCGTTTCGACCAGATAGGCAGGGTATAAATAGAATAAATAAATAAAATAAATAAATTCATGTTGAATTTTGCTTATGGATAAAATTGCTTGCCCACCTGGAGATGTGCAAATCATTCCCCTTCATCACTCTGCAAACAATCGGATAAATCTGATATGTTTGCTAATCTTTGTATAGTTTGTTTGGCTTCCTCTTTTCTTTAGGTAGGAACACCCAAATGGTATCCATGCTGGCTCAGGGTTTTTGGGAATTGTAGTCTAAAAACTTACTTTTTGAGGTTGTTTTTTGGGTGTATCCCAAAAAGGGTGACATTTGCCTTGGGCCTAACCTTTGGGTTACAACTTGGAATTAAGGGCCAGTTTGGTTTGTCAGCTAGTTTGTTGGACTTCAGACTGGGAACAATGCTTTGGAAAATTACTTTTTTTGGACTATAGTTCCCAGAATCCTTCAGCCAGCACGGTCACTGGCTACAATGGATGGAAATGTAGTCTCCAAAATGAAACTTTCAAATCTCTGCCTACAACATAAAACATAACAGTGAACCTGTATATGGGGAAACAGTTAATTTGGGAAGTGACTCAAATTGTTAATTTGGGAAGCTTGTTTGATAGTGCGAGCAAACCTGTTAGCGCAGAACGGTGCACTTGAGGGCCAATGTGAAGACATAAAGCCGTGTAGAAAGGATTCCATGGGATGCGAGAGAGAGAGAGAGAGAGAGAGAGAGAGAGAGAGAGAGAGAGAGAATCTATGTTTAGAAGTTGAACATTTTTCTCTAACAAAGTTGTCAACATGGGAAAGACCTGGTATAATTTAACTGGCTGCTGAGCACCGGGATTTAGAAAGAGCATGTGAGGGAAGACCCAAAATAAACTCTCTCTGCTCCTGCTCCATCTGACTTGAATGTTAATGGGGGAGCTCTGCCTTTCTCCAGGGCACACATTTCAGGTTTGATTTGGTCTCCATTTTGAACTGAGCAAAGGCCAGGCCTGGCCAGACTGCATAAACATCCAAAGCAGTTTGTCATCCACCCAGTGCTGAAGAGGATGTTGGGGATCTGAGAAATTTCAGACAGGATGATTCCACTTAAGAATTTCCAAAAGGACAATGCATATTTACATAACTTTTGCGTACGGAGATATATTGACACAGATAATAATAATAATAATAATAATAATAATAATAATAATAATAATAATAATAATAATAATAATAATAATAATAATAATAATAATAATAATAATAATAATAATAATAATGAACATATATACATAGTATATGTATATACACTCGTACACATACAACGAAATTCACAAAGAACACTCAGAGACCAGACCAAAACACACACACACCCTCATCACAATACTAAAACCCAGAACCCTGCCTAAGAGGCAGGTTTAGGAATAATGACTATAACACAAATTGGGGGGAGCAGTCCGTTTCAGCAGAGTAGAGAAGAGGGTGACTTGTATACCTGCCCCCGGTGTATTAACAAAGTGCTGTTGAGAGAGGGGGCAGCCATTTTAAAGCTAGTTCCCTATTCAGTTCACTAGCTGTCCCTGCTTCAAGATGCTTGCTTTTCCCTCATATGGTTCTTTATCTTTACCTCAGTTGTGGAACTGAAAGCCCAGTTTGGTTTCAGTTCCCCTGTGGGCAGGGGTATTGGCAAATCTTTGCATCTGAGTCCCAAGTCCGAGTCTTTGGTACTCAAGTCCCAAGTCTCAAGTCCCTATTAAAAACAAGCTTTTTCCCCAGAAAAAAAGGGAGGGGTGGGTAGATTATGAGTCGAGTCTGAATCTTTGAGGGGAAAAAAACCAAGTTGATTCCAAGTCAAATCTCTGGTGTGACTAAAGTCCGACTTGACAGCGAGTCCCGCAGCTTGGTATCCCTTCCTGTCGCCAGTTGTTTCTGAGGAAATTCCTTTACCAGTTTGGACTGGATGGAACCTGAAAAGTCAGTGAAGTTTTCTCTGTCTATCAGTGGCTGGCAGCTCTTCCTTTTTGTGGCCTGTGAAGATAAATGCAACTTTGAGGGGACAAACACTCCAGGTTGGATCCGAGGCAAAGTGAATTATCCCGCTGAAATCAGTAGGACTGGAAGTAAGAGACCTTCTTACACGTCGCTACCCAAAAATCAGTCTGCTTGCATTCTAAGGAGCATTTCACCACATCAATGGGTATAGAAATGGGATTCATTGTGGGCTTAATAAAAATTAATTAATTTTCACAGGCTGCAGATTTTCTCAGACAAAAGCCCCGCCCACCGTAGTGGGACTTCTTCTCCAAGTGGATATGCAGTGAGTTTCTGAGGCATTCGTGAGGCAAAGAGCAGATTTTTCCCCCCTCAGTTCTACTGTGAAGGGGTGGACTTGGGTGTTTAATCCTTCAAAACCTGCCCCACTCATGGGAACCTTTTTACTTGCTCCCTCATGCGCACTTGGCCAATACGTGCCTCTCTTTTAAGGATGCTATTCCCCCCACCCCCAAAAAATCTGGGTATCACTGTCTTTCTCAAAAACCCACTGGCATTTCTGTGAGTTTGTGCTATTTTTGATCTATTGCCATTTTACCCATTTATTTGTACTAAACACATCCACTCCCCAGAAATGTAAGACTTTCTGGGGCAAGTTGTATTTCTTCCTTTTCTTCCTTTTTTTTCCTGAGTGAAATGCAAATAAATCTGATTTCCTTTTGGTTTCTTTTCTGTTTCTCCTTCTCTTTTTTTGCCACCTATTAGCCTGACCCTCCCTACATCTCCCACAGTTGCAGACCATTTTAGTCCCCCGGTTCGAAGACCTTAAAGACCCTAGAGTCAAATAATGTTCAATGAATGCAAAATGGAATTAAAACTGTGAATTTTTTTTTTAAAAAAAAGCAGAGTTGGCTAAGATACATTGAAGGGCTTAGAGCCAGTTGGCTTTCTCTCTTCTATAGACAAAGGTGTTAGCAGGCCAAATCACTACATGGCCTTTCATCAACAATCAATGTGATTTAAGCCCCATGCCTCCTGTGTGGGCTTGGAGCAGAATGAAAGAGTAACACGTACAATGCCCATTTTAGCAAAGCTGCAGATTACATTTGGGTGGAACACCAGGGGAAAACAATCAAATGAAGCCAGGTTGTGAGCATTTTCTAGTGTTTGGAGGACTTTTTTGGGGGGAACTTTTGAAGCTCACCCTTTTTTTGGTGATATTTCAGTGGTCCAGTGAATAAAATGGTCATGGATGCTTCATTCCCATGAAATTCAAAGAACGTTTGTGTGGGGGGAGAGGGTCTTCCACAGGTAGACTCTTGGTTTTCTTGCTGTTTCAGATGCTTGCTTATTTATTGATTTATTTATTGATTTATTTATTTATTTATTTATTTATTTATTTATTTATTTATTTATTTATTTATTTATTAGCGGAAATCATAGTTCCTTAATTGCAGTGCGATGCCAGGCTCAGTTTACCATCTACCCGGAAGTCCCCCTGCACATGTTAACCAGGGGAAGAAGCTCAGTGACTGCGTTGTTTCAATGGAGCTTGTGCAGGAGAACCTCCTCAGATGGGACTTTGTGTCACAGACTCAGACTCAGACCCAAAGTTGGTTCTAGCCCCCACCACCCCGGTTAAACAAGGAAACCTATGTGCAAACATGGGTACAACATGAACAGATGAATCTGTGGTCCCCTTCCAATGTGCCCATATGGCCCCCGATGAGAATGGATGTGCTGGACTACTGACCAGTAGCCTTCTCCTCTTCCCTCATCCTTCCCTGAAACTATTGACAACTAGGGACTCACATATATGCCTGATGCTGGTGATGTGTACCAAACCAGTGAGATGTTTCTTATCAAGCCATTTCCCCTCCTTTGGAAGGAGACCTTGGCTAGCAGTCCTGCCACTCTCCGGATAGTTCAGGTTACAGCCCTTTGGATGCACTGCCTGAGGATGGCCAGAATCATGCCCAGATTTGGAAAAACTGCTTTGTGATGCTCATTTTAAAAGGTCCAGGCAACAAGGCAGCAGCTATCGTAGTTTAGCGACATCAGTGCGTGCGCTTTGAGCGAAATGTATAAATAGCATCTCAGCAGATGCAAACACTCTTATCAGAACAACAACAACAAAAGTCTCTCCATCTTGCAGGCAAGAAAAATGTTTTTTGGAGTGGCTTGTTTGGATAAAAAGGAGACAGTGAAAGATTTACACCCCTAATTCAGAGGAAAGTCATTCTCTTCAATCTGCTTGTGGTCCAGTGATGGAGCCTCGGTAGAGATACTGTATTATCATTCTTGTTCTGAGGAGCATCAAAGACTTTTCTCTTTAGGCTCAGCATCCTCTACAACCCAAACTTTTTAGACTACAACTCCCAGAATCCTCCAATCAGCATAACTATTCTGGCTGGGGGGAAGGGGTTGGTCCAAAACCAAACATTTGGTTCCAACGTCTGCATGTAACGGTCATGACCTTCTCTTCCATGATGAAAGATTAAACACAGCTTTGTCCAGTAATGATCCCTCATCCCAATAAAAAAAAGTACAAATGCATTTTATGCTTTTGCTCCCACCTTCCTCTCTCCAGTGCTTCCTGCTGGACAGCAATGATTATTTTCGCTAGAGACCCGTTTAGGAACAAATTCTAGGCAATATGAGCCCAATTCCATGTAAGGAATCTGGAGAAAAGAAAAATAAAAGCAGAGTGCACTGCTTACAGTGTAGCAGTTGAATCACAATTTAATTATGCGGGCTACAAATGGTACACGTCCCCAAACAAGCTAGGAAGTCAGTTTACTGACTTCAGAAGGATGGAAGGTTGAGTGAACCTGGAGCCTTCTACCTGGGCATGTGGGGATCAATCTCAAGTTCTGAGCAGAGTCTTGGCTTCCACACTGCAGTTGGAACCATTGCTCCATGAGGGTCAGGAGTCACAGCTTGCCACCGGGGCCTGGATAAGAGCTGTCTTTACTATTTCTCCATCCAATCAATCCTTTCCTGATGGAAGTACCCACTAAATTTTGCTAACTGCAATTGGAGGCCCTCCAAAAGAGGAAGGATACACTGAAACGCCTCCATCTTAAACATGTAAAATGCAAGGGAAAGAATGATAGGGAGGTTCTAATGGGTAGTTCAAAAATGCCACACAATTTCTTGGGAAAACTAGTCGATTGGCCAGAAAAAATGTGTCTTCTCTCAGGCCTAATCAGAACGCTTGCATCCGTGCAGTGCAATTTAATGCTTGGAGAGTAAGAGTTAAACGGGTGCTGCGGCGGCTTGCGAAGCAGCCCATCCTGTAAAGCGGCTGCTCTCTCTCAGCATCGTGTCCACGCAATGGATCATTTCTCTCAGTAGATTGGATTGTAACTGCAATGTGAATATATCTTAACAAATATTTTCTTGAAACGTGACAGCTAATTCTGGTGAGTGCCACGCGACCCTTCAGTGAAGTTTTCCTTGCTATTCATTCTTTCCCACCCCTTGAGAATCTTACCCAATGGCAGGTATAGTTTTGCCAGCTTTACTTTTTTTGTTTTGTTAGCCCTGCTCTTATGCCTTTAATGAACTACAGAGCTGGAAGGGGGTCCAAGAGATCATCAAGTCCAGCCCCTGTGAAGGAGGCACAGCGGAGAATCAAACTCCCAACCTTTGGCTTTATGGCCAAATGCCTCAAACCACTGAGGTCACCAGCATGCTATAGTGTCTGGTCCATACATGAAACAGGTGAACGTTTGTCTCAACACTTTATTTCTACGGTAGGAAAACCTTAAAATTCTTGGTGTACGACTTTAATATTTAAAGGCGTCGCAGCAAGGGCCTTTAAAAAGTTGGCAAACACTTCCAGGCCTTGATGCCATTTAGGTTAAGCACTTGTCAACTGTCCTAATTCAAAATAAAGAGGTGTAAAGGCACAATTAACCCCTGTTTCAAAATGCGAGACTTAAAATGGTCTTCCATTTGGTGGGTTGTGTTCAGGATTATTCAACAACGGCCATGTTGTTGTTGCAGAGTTTTGAATTTTGGTTAGATGACTCCAGCTGTGTAGCAGAAGCAGAGAGATTCCCAGACTGGAATAGCGTCACGTCCCCCAGGATAGTCCACTCCTTTTCTCATGAACTGGCACTTAACAGTCTCAATAACTCAATCCGGGGCATTAGTAGCAGAAAGAATAAACACTGTTTTCTTTATTTACAGTTGTGAACAGATCAAACAGCAGACTGACACACATGAAGAACTACAGTGGTGCCCCGTATAGCGAGGTTAATCCGTTCCGGATTAACCTTCGCTATACGAAAACATCGCTGTGCGGGTAAGGAAAGCCTATTGGAACGCATTAAACTAAGTTTCGGCGGTCGCGAAAACGCTGCGGGGGGGCATTTCGGGCCATCTGCGGCCATTTTAATGGCCACGGATGACCCGAAATGCCCCCCCGCAGCGTTTTCGTGACCTCCGTAAGCAAGGGGAGGGCGCGAAAACACTGATAGGGGCCATTTCGGGTCATCCGGCGGCCATTTTGGAGCCGCCAATCAGCTGTTCGGCGGCTCCAAAATGGCCGCCGGACGCCCCAATCGTCGCAAAGCGAGTGCGGCGATTGGGGCTGATCCGTATAGCGATCCCCAAAAAGGGATCGCTATACGGATTCTTCGTTAAACGGTGCGCTCGTTAAGCGAGGCACCACTGTACGTTCCAACAGACTCTAGAGAGGGAAATGGCTCTCAGCAGAGAGGAGGGGTTCTCTTTGAAGTCAGAGGCAGGGAAGGAATGATTGGTTCGTGTGGGATAGATTGACAGCCGCCCAAGCCCAGAAAGGTCCCTCCCACTCACACCTTCTCCAGGCAACATGCGAGGTTGTAAAACACTCCAACATTTGTCTAGGGACTTGACAACATCAGGGGCATAGCTGTGGGCCTGACACCACCTGGGCTGTTTGGGGAGGGGGGAATCAGGTTCCCCCCCCCAAAAGGTGGCTTCCCATTCCTTTTTTAAAGACATCCTTTCTAAAATATACCACAACTCAGGTACAGTGGTGCCCCGCATAGCGATGTTAATCTGTTCCAGGATTAACGTCACTATCTGGATTCGTCGCTATGCCGGGGGAGAACCCATAGGAACGCATTAAACTCCGTTTAATGCGTTCCTATTGGGGAAAAACTCACCGCTATGCGGGGAATCCTCCATCCGGCCGCCATTTTCGCCACCCAGTAAGCGAGGGCAGGGCGCGAAAACGCTGCGGGCGGCCATTTTGTTGACCCGCCGGCCATTTTGGAACCGCCGATCAGCTGTTTGTAAAACATCGCAATGCGAAGATCGGTAAGTGAAACGCTTACCGATCATCGCAATGCAATGTTTTCCCTATCTAAAACATCACAATGTGATCGCATTAGCGATCGCAAAAAACCATGTTGCTATGTGGATTCGTCATTAAACGGTGCGCTCGTTAAGCAAGGCACCACTGTACTGTCTAGGATTTTATACACCAGGATCCTTATTCCCCATCAGATCAAAAGGCAACCCATCATCGGCATGTTGTGGTTTCTCATGCCCTGCCAACCCCATGCCCCCCTGTGGTGCCATGCAGCTGGCCAACGTAGTTGTATGTGATCTCTGGGTTATCCCTAGACTCTGAATGCCTGGCTATAAGTATACCTGGCCGGGCAGGAGGGGAGAATGAGGAATGAGTCTCAAAATGAAATGTTCTGATGTCTGAGAAGATTAAATATGAAAAAAGCTGACACAGAGGGAATTATCTTCCTATTTAAAATGATTAGAACTGGACAAAGAAAACACATTTTAGAAATGGACCTCAAAAATTAACAACATTTTTGAGGTTGTTACACTTTCCAGGAAAACCTCTAACCCTCCATTTGAGGGCAATTAAAAAGGAATAAAAATCAGTTTCTGGATCCTTTCATATGAAGAAAAAAAAACCCACCTTCCGTATTATAAGAATGGGATGGTTCTTTAATCCCCAGCTGATTAAAATGCTGCTTCACTTCCAGTGAGCGGTTCCATGCTGATTGCTTACGGCCTCTGATAAGTGATCTGGCATATTAATACAGTGATAAAAGTAATACCGGGGTTGACACACACAGCCTGCCTCCTGATAGCATCCGGCATGTGTCTTTCTTGTTAGCTATTGACAGAGGGACAGGTTCTGACATCCAGTGGTTCAAAAAAAGAAAGAAAAAAAAAGTAGAAAAGAAAGAAAGAAAATGTTTTTAAAGGTTTCTGCTTATCTATAAGGGCTTAAATCCTGTTGCCTTCAGTGCAGAATGGAAGGGACATTGAGGAAGCCAGTTCAGCTTGTAAGAATGGTGACTGTTATTGTTTCAACATGTATACTGTGCTGCAGGATTCCCAGCATGGTGTAATGGATAGAGTGATGGACTAGGATTCTGGAGAACAGGGTTCGAATCCCCACTTGGCCCTGGAAACTCACTTGGGGTGCAAAACTGGTAAAACCACTCCTTAAATCTCTCACTTACCTTGAAAGCTCTATTAGGGTTGCTATAAGTCGGTTTTGACTTGACAGCCCAGACACGTAGAACACGTAGAACCAATGCACCCTCTGGGCAGTTGACAATATAATTATGCAGGCTGCACATTGCTACACTCTCCAGTGAACTGGGTGCTCAATTTATTGATTTCGGAAGGATGGAAGGCTGAGTCAACCTCAAGCCAGCTACCTGACCCTATCGGGATTGAACTCAGACCATGAGGAGAGTCTTGACTGCAGTACTGCAGTTGATCCGCTGTGCCGCAGGGTTTCGCAACTGATCACATAGTGGGGAGCCTCCTGGAATGAGAGCTACACTTATTTATGTGACTTCTATGTTTAGACAACAGGGTACTAGTCTCTATATTGATTCAATAGTTTTTGTTATCAATAATTGCCTTTCATTTAATGTAACACATAGTTAAAAATATACTATGCATATTTCACTGGGGCTACAATGTAGGTAAATAGTTAAAATATAAACCCAATTACTGTCAAAATATTCTGTTTCTTGCCTTTCCCGCAAGACAGCTTCGAGCCTGGGGCCCATTTCCCTTTCTCCTTTGACCAGTCCTGTGAAGTAGGGACACGGCGCTTGACCAGAGGCCACCCAGTAAGTTTGATGGTGTGAGCAGAGAAGGAAGGCAGCTTTCCTAGATTTTAATATTTCCTCTCCAGACGGTTGTTGCGGCTTGTAACACTTTTGAGTTTTATGAGGCCATTTGCTTACTTAGATATCTGTTGATGAACCTTGTAAACGCAATTTCACAAAATGAGCCCTTTTTGGTATTCTCAGTTATATAATGTATAACAGGATCAAGTATAACAACAAAAGGCTACAATTTGCGTATCCAAATCCTTGCCCACAACACCAATAAAGGAGTTGCTCATAGAATGGTACTGTTCAAGTGAATTCGAATTCAGGGGGGGAAAAAATCCAGGACATCATCCTCAAACTGGTTGAGGTGTCCAGTATCTAGAAGAATCAGCTCCAGATGTGAAATCTGCAAAACCCTAAAGTAAAAGAGTTTAATTGTATGCAATTTATGAATTCACTACTCACCCCTCCAACACAAACAGGTAGGAACTGTATCTAGACAAAGTTTGCAAGAGCGTCAACCGTCTAAGCAGCCACAACAGCTCTGGCCTCTTCAGCGCACTCTCTCTCTTTCTGATCCAAAATTCTTACTCACAGCCCTGCTCTCCCCTAGTCCCATCCCATTAGGCTGAATCAATATTTCATAGAAGTTACATACTCCCATCATATGTAGCGTCTGTCTAGAGGGGCCGGGATGTATGGGAAGTGGCCTCCAGCAGCACTGCAAGAGGCCTGAATAAACATGATCATTTGGGGTGCAACCAAATCGGCTGGTTTTCTGTGGTTCATATTAAGAAACACTAGCATTAACAAATATTTTGGCCTCCTTCAGATATAATTTGTTCCCTAATAAGCTGCGGTTCATCAGCTCTGGCGGGCGGGTCTGCAGCCGGTGGGTGCTTGTCCTAGCAAAAGATCTGTTGCCCCAATAGATAGATGTTTATAGCAGGGGTCCCCAAAGCCTGTTCGGCAGCCCAGTCCTGTGAAGCCCACAGAGATAGATCTCCCGGCCCCCCAAGCACGCATGGTGGGCGTGGCACTCTTGTGCGCATGTGCAGAGTAAGCGGGTATGTTCATGGGCGTCCGTGGGAAAGGTCATCTTTCATTTAGTAAGTACATAAAGGTAAAGATTCCCCTTGACAATTTTTGTCCAGTCGTGTCCGACTCTAGGGGGCGGCGCTCATCCCGCTCTTCAAGCCATAGAGCCAGCGTTTTGTCCGAAGACAATCTTCCGTGGTCACATGGCCAGTGTGATTTAGACACGGAACGCTGTTTACCTTCCCACCGAGATGGTCCCTATTTATCTACTTGCATTTGCATGGTTTCGAACCGCTAGGTTGGCGGGAGCTGGGACAGGCGACGGGCGCTCACTCCGTCACGTGGATTCGATCGTACATAGCTTATCCTTTATTAAATCCGGGTGACTTCTCAGAGCTTAGAGAAGGTTTATTTTTGGATCACAAGTCCCAGAATCCCCAGCCAGAATGGCTGCCAGTTGTGGTTCTGCTGCTGGTGGGTTCTGAGAGTTGTGAGTTAAAAAAATATTTCTGAAGTTCAGCAACTTAATATATCCTTTCTTCCCAACCCTCCTGCCTTCCTCTTGCATAGTCTAAGCTAATTCAGAGGGGAACACTTCCATGTGTTTGTTAAAAACAACAACCACACATTTCCATTAAATTTATACTAACTCTAGACACACCTGCCCATGTGCAGTACATCATTTTTAAAAGCTGCTGTTGCTTCTTGGTGTCATTATTACTGTCACTTGGGAGGCATCGTATCTTGTTTCAGCATCAGCTAGTTGACAGTCCAGGGAGATGTTATCCTGAATCGCTTGTTGATGAAGGGTGGTTGGCCAATACCGTGCAGAGTGCCTTGTTTGGACTGCAACTCCCAGAATTGGCACCGTCTGGGAGTTGTAGTCTAAACAAACAACTTGGGCTACCCGAGTGACATTCCTGTCCATTGCTATTTGAGAAATACGAAGCCCACAAATCAAAGAGGAGGAAACAAAGATGAACCACACAGTCAACTGACCATGACCGAATTGCAACAGGAAGGACTCCAAACTTTGGACATAGGTTCATAACAACATATCCAGATGGATTTCTAATTGATGGGCTGACCTGTCTGGCTATTCTGTTTCTGCATCGCAAAAATAAAATCGTTAGAAAGATGGATGAACGTTAGAAAGAGGACCAGCCTCTTGCCCAGTCCTTGTTGTCGTGAGAGGGGATGGAAGAAGGCCTTCCACCTTTATTCCATGGTGTTTCTCCAAATACTACCTGCTCCCCTTTTCATTTCTTACCAGATTGCTTTCAAGGCTTCATTTTCCGCCCCTAATTCTCACATTGAAATTCGTATGCATTTTTAGTCAATTTTTTCCTAATGTGCAAATATTATTTAACGTTTCGCTCTGTTGACGAAGCGTGTTTGTGCTTATCCCCCCCCTTGTATGCACTTTCAGCTGTTTGCTTTTTAAAATGCATGCTTGATTTCTCATAAATTTGCATCTTCCCGGGGCAAAGAGTGTTTCTTCCTACATCAAATCTGAGGAGGTTTGAAAAGGCTACTGTGTAGAGACAGAAGAATCCACCAAAATGCTTTTCCACCCCCAACTGTGAGCCGCAGTGACAACCCTCCCATCAGGCAAAAGCTTTTCAACTTTCTCCCTTCAGCAAATCCTTTTCATGCAAATTTCACTGCCAAGAAACTCACCTGCTTTTGCTGTGGGATCTCCTCTGTTGGAGAAGGACCTGGGAATTATTTTAGGCCATGCATACAGTTTAGCTGAGACCAAATATCTCAGTCTGTCCTTTTTTTTGCAAAGGATAGTCTGTAGCTTATTGGTGTGTAGAGTATATGCTTTGCATGAATTAAAAATGCTTCCGGTCTCTGTCGTATCAGGTGGAGAAGAAGCTCAGGTTGGCATCAAGGGGAAGGATATCTGCCTTGGTCCTTACAGAACTGCTGCCGGTTCAGTGGGCAATTGTCAACGAAACAAAATAATAGTCTGAATGTATTTCATGTATTCATCTAGATGGGAAGTGATGGAACCAGCTTACTCTCTGGGAAGCTTATCTGCCTTTACCAGAGCTTGGAAAAATGAACATTTTGGGGGGGATTACAACTCCCAGCATCCTTTAATTTGGCCAGTAGCTACAGTATGTGAAATGGGGGATTCTGAGAGTGGTTATCCAAAAAAAAAAGAGTAACTTTTCTAAGCTCTAGCCATTACTGATCTTCTCATTGAGGAACACTCTCCCTTTAATAAACTGATATCTATAAAAGGACAGCACCAATGATCAACATGCCTCGTAATTTGGTGTGGGTGGGTAAGAAAACGGAATGAATACAGCCAGCCAAATCAAGATTTCCTTCCATGTTTGTCCCTCCTTTTTGAGCATTGCTGCTAGTGTTCATCATGGGGAGAAGTTTTTGTTTTGTGCCAGGCCAAAGTTATCTTTTACAGTACTTTTAAAAAGCTGGTCCTATCAAAACTTGAGCCCCAGGGACCCTGACACTCTTAGAAACACTAGAATTAAACCACAACTGTAAGGAGCTTTCGCAGTTTTCCAAATTCACTCCCAATACTGAAATCCGAAATATTATGAATCCAGATACTTTCAGAAATCTAGCATAAATTTATCTGCCAATAATAGTCTCCCTCTGTCTTGTGTGCATGGACCGTATTTAGATACCAGCTCCTTCCCTGTATTAGAAAGTACTGTTTGATATCAAACAAACTGTAAATTTGTGGATTGTATTAGTGACATGTACTGTACTAAAAAAACACAGCTATTAATTGTGTTTCCCTTGGATTTTAGCAGCTTCACTGCCATCAGATCCTTAGTTCATATGTTCCCGAGCGCTAATTGTTTTTATTGCTGTTGATAACTAGAAGGCAAATCCTTTAGAATCAATGGCAGATACTCTACGGATATTCAGGAGGCTGACTCATGTTAGTCAGGAAGACAATAATCTGAGAAGTCAAATCTCAAGGAGATACTTTTTTGCCTTACCTAGGAGTAGTGGCCTTACCGTGCTGAGAAATTTCACCAGTCCTATTGAGGTTTCTTTGTTTGATTGGTTTGGTTTATCCCGAAAAATGTTTTGCCTGACCTGAACCCTCCAAACTATCCCCGGATTTCACTTACAGTGAAATTCGATGGGAACTCTACCTCTGCCATGCATTTTGAAGTTGGGGAGCAGCTGGGATGGGTGCCTTATAGATGCTAACTGTCGTAGACTGTGTCGTGATCCTCCGCTGATGCCTCTATTCAGTTGCATTTCACCTTGTAAATACCTTTGCCTCTGTTTCTTTAGGTCTGAAGACCATCGTAGGTGCCCTTATCCAATCAGTTAAGAAACTTGCGGATGTGATGATCTTGACGGTTTTTTGCTTGAGTGTTTTTGCCCTCATAGGGCTCCAACTCTTTATGGGAAATCTGAGGCACAAGTGTGTCCGGAACTATGAGGAATTTAACTCTACCAATGGCACTTTTGCTTCAGATCAGAAGATATGGCCATCGTTGGACGACTTCCTAAATGATCCAGGTAAATTGCCCTCTTTTCTGCTGTTTGCCTAGAGTGGTTTGTCCACCCACTGTGAACCTGAATCTGTGGACAGACCAACCTTTTGAATAGTTAAAGTTTGGCAGTATGGAAAAGGACAAGAGAAAAATAAAATGAAATGAAAAGTCAAGAAGCAAATTTTAGCAAAGACCAAAATTCTGTTGTCGAGTGATGCTGAACGAAGGGCAGTGGTGTGACGCACAATGGTAAAATTACACTAATTAATAAAATTCCTGGTCATGTGTCAAGCAAGCCAGGTGGCACATGTTGAGGAATCCAAATGACTTGTTAATTAACAACAACTGGACATCTGCCAACGGTAAGGGTGCAGCAGGATTTTGACCGCAAGACTCAGTCCTGAGTGCCTGGTGCTCTTCACCATTTTTATTAATGATTTGGATGAAATGAAATGGGAAGGCTTATCAGATTTGTGGATGGTGCAAAATTGGGTGGGATACATAATACCCTGGAAGACAGAAACAAAATTTGAAATGATCTTAATCAGCTTGAGCATGGGTTGAAAACAACAGAATAGAATGTAAGAGGGTGCAAAGTTCTATACCTAGAGGGGTGGGGAAACTACATTCACAGTTGCAAAGTGGGAGATATTTGGCTCAAGAATAGTATGAATGAGAAGGATCTTGGAATTGTAGATCACAAGATGAATATAAGCCGACAGTGCGATGTGTCTATAAAAAAAGGCAAATACTATTTTAGGCTGCATTAACAGAAGTATAATCTCCAAATCCTGTGAGGTACTAGTTCCTCTCTGTTCAGCACTGGTTAAGCCTCCTCGACTGTGTCCAGTTCTGGATACCACACTTTAAGAAGGATGCTGACAAATTGGAGCAAGTTCAGAAGAGGGCAGCAAGGATGTTCAGGGGACTGGAAACCAAGCCCTAGGAGGAAAGACTGAAAGAACTGGGTATGTTTAGCCTTGAGAAAGGAAGACTGCAGAGAGATAAAATTGTTGTTGTTTAGTCGTTAAGTCGTGTCCGACTCTTCGTGACCCCATGGACCAGAGCCCGCCAGGCCCTCCTGTCTCCCACTGCCTCCCGGAGTTGGGTCAAATTCATGTTGGTTGCTTTGCAGACACTGTCCGACCATCTCGTCCTCTCTCGTCCCCTTCTCCTCTTGCCTTCACTCTTTCCCAACATCAGGGTCCTTTCCAGGGAGTCTTCTCTTCTCATGAGATGGCCAAAGTATTGGAGCCTCAGCTTCAGGATCTGTCCTTCCAGTGAGCACTCAGGGTTGATTTCCTTCAGAATGGATCGGTTTGTTCTCCTTGCAGTCCAGGGGACTCTCAAGAGCCTCCTCCAGCACCACAATTCAAAAGCTTCGATTCTTCTGTGGTCAGCTTTCTTTATGGTCCAGCTCTCCCTTCCATACATCACTCCTGGAAAAACCAGTAGAGATAGGATAGCATTCTTCAAATACTTGAAAGATTGTCATACAGAGGAAGGGCAACATCTGTTCTCAGTCATTCTAGAATGCAGGACACGTGATAGTGGACTCACATTACAGGAAACCAGATTTTGGTTGAATAGCAGGAAAAACTTCCTAACTGTTAGAGCAGTACAACAACAGAACCAATGACATTGGTAAGTGGTGAGTGTTCCAGAGCTGAAGGCATTCAAGAAAAAAAAGGGCCACCATCTGTTAGCTCTGCATTGATTTGGATTCCTGCCTTGAGCAGGGGGTTGGACTCAGTGGTCTTAAAGGCCCCTTTTATCACTATTATTCTATAATTTCATCATTCTGTGAATGTCTTGTTTGCTTGCCTGGTTTAGATAAGAAGCCAGAGAAACCTGCTGGATTATCTCACCCTGCCTATCATATCACTAAGGTTATCAGGAAAGGGGTGGGGAACCTCAAGTCCTGAGTCTAAATCCTACGCTCTTGTGATCCTTAATCTGGCCCTCTAAGTTTCTTCAGAAGGCTTCACATTCCCCATGACGCCACTGTCATCTGATCAGTTTTTAGCTTTTTGATTCTAACACCCACTGGCTTTCTTTGTTCCCATTGTTCAAGTTGAGGTTTAGTTTTTTTCAGTTTTTTAATGTTTTCAAATTGTATGGTGTAACATTCAATACAGAAAGAAAGTGAGAATACATTTTTTAAAAAAACACCACAAAACAGTCAACAGATATCATTAACTTGGCTTGTGTTTCAGGTTTTCTTCCTGCCCCCATTAATATTTTAATCGGGGCAGGAAGAAACGTGAAGTACGTCTGTCTATTGTACACAGGTTTAGTTGACTTGGATGCAATTTAACTTTAATATTTCCCCAATAGAAACGTTGTTAAATCACGCCACCAGATCTATATAGAAACATACTGACCAGTAGCAGAAAAGGCAACTGCCAATCTCAAGAGTGGAGCCGTGCCAATTTTATTAGGGCTGTGATGCCCACAACACAACAAAGAAACAATAACAGCAGGAGAGGTACGTGTCTGGACAGACATCTGGTGGAAGAGGAAAGAAATCAAATTAATAGATGAAGAATTGTAAGAATCTCCCACAAAACCAGCCTGGGCAGGAAGGATTCTGGAATAGCAAAGCAAAGGCCAACTCAGTATAAATTAAAGTCTGGATTTAAATAGCACATAAGTCCTCTTCTGATTTATATATTCCCCTCATCTCTCTCTCATCTCTGCTCTATATGTGTTTGGAACAATTTCCTTTCTGAATAAAATGGTGCCACTTACGAGCAGAATTTTCTTGATGGGAAAAAAAAAACCTTGCACGTTTGGGGCGTATAGTTTAAATGAATGCTTTAAAGTTAAAGGATTGTCAAAATGCAGCATGCAGATATCTGGGGGGGGGGGCATATGTAACCCCAGCTCCTTGGCACCCTCTGGGAATGCAGGGGGAATTCACCCCATTTTGCGCTCCCCTGAACTATGTTACACTATGAAAGTGCCTCCCCCCCCATCCCAAACCAGAGACAGCTATGTTGTCTGTTGCCTCCACCCAACATCACTATCTCTTCTGAGATTAGCTGTAATCTCTCGTTAGCTTCCGGGAAAATGAGGTGAGAGGAATGGAGTTTCCAGAAAACAATAATTTGTTGTAAGCTGTCCCCGTGGTGATGTAGAGTATTTTGTGGTGGTTTGGTCTTGAATGGGAAATTAATATCCATTAGCTGTACCAAAGGTCTGTGTCTACTGCTAGAACTAATTTTCATATTTATTATTTATTTATTTATTTATTTAATTTATACCCCGCCTATCTGGTCGGTGAGGACCACTCTAGGCGGCTAACAACAATAAAATACAGTAACAATATAAATAAGCAATTCTAATTAATAAAAACACTACAATACATTACATATATGGATCAACGCTGCTGCCTGCGTGTTATGATTCACATTGGTGATATACGTGGCTGTGGGGATGATCGTGAACATTAACATTTTTCGTTGCAACAACAATAGCTCGGATAGCATTGTTTGATATAGAGCTACTAACAGTATGTTCTCTTTTTTTAACCTTGTGAAATGAAGAGGGAATTGTGGAGCGGAAGGGGGGAACAGATGAGAGAGTAGATAGAAAGTTTTACTATTTCCTCTGGTCATGTGATAGTTATGTGTGTATGTGTGTATGTGTGTTTTTAAGCCCTTTCAGGCCAGATAGGTATGGCAGTGCTGGGAAAACAAAATCAATCATTTTGTTAAGTATTATGCAGCAATGAATGACTTAACATCGTTTGAGGGGTATTGATCATGCTACATAATAAGATTCCACATTCCAATTGCTAGAAGATTGATGTTATGCATGGAGATAAAATGAGGATTAGGGACCCTGAACTCGATCAAACAAGGACTAGATTAAGTAAAAGGTTGTCATTGTTCATTAGGAAGTAGCGTCTCAGTTGGAATCCAGGGACTCGGAAGCTCTTAGAAGAGATGCTCAACAGAAATGGGGCATGTGGCTAAAGCATACAAAGCAAAGCCTGGCTCCGTGGTCTAAAATGCTCATGGGGTGCAGCCCTCCTAGAACATTCTGGAAGAGCTCCAGGGTCCAATGGGTCCCTCCTTTCCTTCTCCTGCCACTGCTCTATTGGACAGAGCAGCAAAAGGTCAATTCAGTGGGGAAGGAATCTGAAGAGAAGTGGGGTACCAGAAGTGGAAAAAGACACATCATGCTTTGCAGAAGGGACTATAAACCTACAGGGGGCAGTAGCAGGAGATGCATCATTAAGGCCACTTGGAGCTTCTCATCTCTGTCTCATCTCTGTCTTTGGTATACAGTACAGACCGATACTCTTAGGGTTGCCTTCCTTCCCGCCTTTCAGCATTAGGCCTCCACCAGTTCTTTCCCAAAGTAAGCACAGCAAAATATCCTAAGTAATTTTTCAACTCTTAAGTGGAGTTCCAATAATAAAGCCTCTTTGCTATGTTTCTTCTAAATCAAGTATTTTTCTCCATCAACATGTCTCATACATCAGACCCTGTATCTTAACAGGCAGGTGGGTGAGCAGGCGAGAGATATTTGATGCACATACGGAGGCGTCATCGAGGGAGGAATAAAGGTTTTCATACTTCTAGTCACCTCTGGCCATGAAACAATCTGAAACAGGCTCACAGTTGGGTTTGGAAAACCCAGAATATTTTGGAAGTAATTTCAGGGATAGATTATCTAGTCCTAAATATTTGTAGCACTAATCCTGAATATTTTTTTAAATGGGCATTATGTTCCAGTTAATGTAGAACAGGTGGGAGAGAGTGGTTACTTGTGAGCACAAGAAGTCAAGACTTTCGGCCATAGTTTGTTTACTGTGATATTTCAGTCTGGTTAACTTGCTTGTCCATTCCCTAACCAGACAGAGAAATATACCACCTCTGCTGTGTTCCAATGCAAGAAAATAATGGCTAGAAGGTCAGTGGTTTGTTTAGATCACTGGTTCTTAACCTTGGGTTACTCAGGAGTTTTGGACTGCAACTCCCAGAAGCCTTCACCACCTGCTGTGCTGGGGTTTCTGGGAGTTGCAGTTCAAAAGCATCTGAGTAACAAAGGTTAAGAACCACTGGTTTAGATACTGTTGCTTGGAAGGTACTCTTTAGATGGCAGCCAGGTGTGTGTGTGTCATAACAGCAGCCCTCAACAAGATGAGGACCTTAGGCATTGATCCTTCACGTAAGGCTATATTAAAAATATTTACGCAATGTTGGCGGGATTGTGGTCTATGACAATGGTCCCCAACCTTGGGCCTCCAGATGTTCTTGGACTTCAACTCCCAGAGATCCTGGCCAGTAGAGGTGGTGGTGAAGTTTTTTGGGAATTGTAGTCCAAGAACATCTGGAGGCCCAAGGTTGGGGACCACTGGTCTACGAGAAGGCAGGCATCTTTTCCCCCTTGGTAAACAAGAACATTTAGGAGCCCAGATCCAATTAATAGCTCTTATTAGAGTTATCCAACTGAATTAATTACTGAATGATAGGTCAACAGTTTGTAAATCCCATTGCTTTAATGGTTCTACTCTGGTTGGTTTCAGCCCAGCGTGCAAACTCAGTGTGAGAAAGATGAAACTTGCTTGATGCTTTATGGCAGTCTGCCTTTGTGTGTTGGTATATGTGTGTTCTATCAAGTCAATTCTTACTTATAACCACTCTTTTTCAGGGTTTTTAAGTAGAGAGTACACTGAAGTGGTTTCCTATCCCCTTCTTACAAAATGAGAATTCAAGTCAATGCATTTGAGGATTCCAGTACACGGCTTCCAAAACCACAGTCTGATTGTATATAACCCCAGACAACTTTGAACTGATCAATTATATATATTTATAATTATAACTTTTGGCAAGAGGCTAATACTTGAAAAATGCTCTGTGAATCCCACACGCAGAGAGCTCTATGTAGTTGTTTTTTTAAAAGTGTGGATGGGCATTATAGTTTCTATAAAGATTTCAGGCCTGCATATCTGGCAGTGGAAAAATATGTCTTGATGGAGAGACAAAAGGTACACTTAGTAATAAAGTGCAGTTTAAGAGTTATGAGTCAGCCTAGATTTATGAGATCTAAATAGCAATAAGCAATAAGCAAATACTCTCGTCTGCTTGGGAAGAAAGAAAAGGGATCGATATTTAGATGGATTTTCCAGGGGCTGGATAAAAACAAAATGTGAGCACCTAAAAAAAATGAATTCCTTTTTAATGTCTGGGTCCTGTGGGTGCCCTGTATGCCATCATCTGTGGCATGCCAAAATGACGGGATAGTATCAATTCCCCAATCCTTTATGTGACTCTTTGGCCCACAGGTTTAAAATCTCAATCACTGCATAGAAAAAAACAAACAGTACTTTTTGAGGGGCTTCAACTCCAAAAAGTAACATTCCCAAACTCTGATCTAATACCAGGGATGTTGGCAGATCTTTGAGTCTGAGTCCCAAGTCCAGATCGCAGTCTTTGGTACCAAGTTCCCAACTTCTAAGCCCAGGTCTGTATTAAAAACAAGCTTTTTCCCCCCAGGAAAAAAAAGGGAAGGGTGGGTGGGTTCCGAGTTGCGAGTCGGATCACCGGCGCGACTTAAGTCTAACGTGACAAGGATTCCCCATCTCAGTCCAATACTGTGTAACACTCCATATCCATGACCTCGATGATCATTAAAACACTCTGTGATATTGGCTTGTCACATTATTATGTGATTATTGTGCCTACATTATTATTATTATTCCTACATGATTATGCCTACATTATGGTGGTAATGGTGAGTCCAGAGATAAGAAAGAGAGAGGTTATCCCAAGGGCACCCAGTGAGTAACAGCAGCTGTTAAGAAGGTGGATGCGAGAGATTCTTCTAGAGGAACAGGTTCTGTTGACAAACAACAGGAAGCTTTTTTCTCCCCGATTGTCCTGCAAGGCTGTGTTTCTCTGCCATCCCAAAGGCCATCTGGTCTCTCACCTACGTAATTTCCTCTTTGGTATCGTTCTGCCTTGCACAAGGCAGTCGAGAAGCTGTGACTAAGGCGCCTTTGTCCCTTGGAAAGCTGGTTTTCGAACCCAATTATTCTGACGGCGGCGGCGACGCGCCAACAGATTTTACACCTCTGCTTGAGATGAGGTTGAGTTCTTGCCGGAGGGAATGAACGTTCTGTGATCTGTGGAAGGCCTGTTCCCGATAATCCATCTGCAAAAGGTAGGGAGGAAGGTTTCTGAGGGCCGGAAGCAGAAAAGGAAGTCAAAGGGCATCTCTTTGAGAACCTGGCTAACTTCAATTCCATCTGCAGGATAATGTGCTTCTGTGCTTAGGTGCACTCAATGTAAGGATCACGTTCTTTCCTTGCTCTCTTGTAAACCACTGCTAACCTCAATTCCATCTGCAGGATAATCTGCTTCTGTGCTTAGGTGCACCCAATGTAAGGATCATGTTCTTTCCTTGCTTTCTCATAAACCACTGCCCCTCTTTTGCCCTACTGGAGCAAGGTTGGGGATCCCTGTAAGGTAAAAAAAACAACCTCCAAAACTAATGCTACATTATGGCTGACAGATCCGTAAAGTTTTGTTGAAAACATTATTTTGGATTACAGCTTTGAAGGGCTAAGTAGTGTGTTCTTACTGTCACTTTCAAAATTATTCGAGAGGTCTTGTCCAGAGCAAACGAGACGTAAGTTACAAGATTAGAAAGCAGGAGATAAATGTATGGTTTCCTCTGACTGAGGCCTGAGTGCACTGCTTGTCTGTTTGCATGCACAACCCGTTGAATTCAATCAAAATTGGAAAGTTGCTCTAAAAGTAATTGATTTCAGCTTCAGAATCTGCACAAATGGTTAGTTATCAACATAATTAGTTCAGAAAATAATCAGAAAGCTACAAGCTGCTGCCTGTGGTACCAAACTCGTCTATGTAGTGAGGTCACACACACCTTGCAATTGTAAAAGTTGCTAATGGAGAGACAGAATGACAAACCTTGACAGCATCTTAAAAAACAGAGACATCTCCCTGCCGACAAAGGTCCGCATAGTCAAAGCTATGTTTTTTCCAGGAGCGATGTATGGAAGTGAGAGCTGATCCATAAAGAAGGCTGACCACCGAAGAATTGGTGCTTTTGAATTGTGGTGCTGGAGGAGACTCTTGAGAGTCCCCTGGACTGAAAGGAGAACAAATCTATCCATTCTGAAGGAAATCAACCCTGAGTGCTCACTGGAAGGACTGATCCTGAAGCAAAGGCTCCAATACTTTGGCCATCTCATGAGAAGAAAAGACTCCCTGGAAAAGACCCTGATGTTGGGAAAGTGTGAAGGCAAGAGGAGAAGGAGACGACAGAGGACGAGATGGATGGACATTGTCATCGAAGCAACCAACATGAATTTGACCCAACTCCGGGAGGCAGTGGAAGACAGGAGGGCCTGGCGTGCTCTGGTCCGTGGGGTCACGAAGAGTCAGACATGACTTAACGACTAAACAACAACAACAAGTAACAGGTCAGAGAAGGGTGCATTTTATCCCCATGCTCTGTTCAATCTGTGTGCAGAACATATGGAAAGCTGGACTAGATTCAGATATAGGAGGACTGGAAATGGGTGGAAGAAACACCAGTAATTCAAGATACACAGATGACACCCTCTTACTGTCAGAAAGCAGCAATGATTTGAATTGACTTTTAGGATAAGTGAAAGAAGAAAGTGCTGAAGCAGGACAGCCGTTGAACCTTGAGAGGACGAAAACATCACGACTACAGAAGGGCTATACAACTTTAGAGTTGACAGTGAAAAAAATTGAAACAGTGAAATATTTTGTACACCTTGGTTCAATTATTAATCCTGCAGGTACGATTCAGAATTTCAGTCTGCTATCTCCTGTGTAACGTGCAGTTCTGTATAATGAGGAGCCTAAATTCTGAACTGGTGATACGGATATCATTTTTATGTTTCCCCCATTAAAAAAATGGGGGAAGCAAGCAACCCACCCTTCCTCTAGCATGAGGACTAGTAGCCCAAGGAGAAAGCACAAAACAAGGACATCTGTGCTGTTCTGAGCTAGGTTTTCCTTTTCAGGGAAATGTGCTGCTGCTGTTTTTTTTTTTTTTTAAAACATAAATGTTTATGGAAAATTTGGATGTTGGGGAGAGACCACCTGTAACCTCAAGTGGTACAACTCTCTTTAATTCTGCAGGACTATACCATGCATGTCGCTGCTTATATGTCAAGCAGTTCCTCGCTAACCCCATAAAGAGAGATAAGGAACTGTCTGGAATTGACACCTTTCTTCACATTTCCCCAGCGTTGATTTCGCCTTGAATGGAACCATCCTATGCTGGGGGAGGGAGGGGGCCCCTGAATGGCCCTTTTATCTTTTATCTCTCTTGTAACCAGAACGAGGCAGCTTGTAGCACATTCTTTCCTGCCGTGGTCATGCTGTTTTGCTTTACAGGCGCCTTGTCACATCCAGAGACAGCTAAGCTCTATTCAACACCATCACACCCAATGCCTCTCTGGTGGAGAGAAAAGATGGATGAGAATAATCTTTTATTATTTTTTAAAGGGAGCTTCCCGTTATTGATTATAAAACAATGCTGCTTCTTTGGAAATAAGAGTCTCGCGGGGTGCTTTTGTATTATTCGGGTTGGAAATGTTTTTCGGTCGCTCTTTTAGCGCAAAATGAGGTCTGAATGCAAAAGTGTCCTCAATTTCCTCTCTGTTGTTGTTGTTTAGTCATTAAGTCATGTCCAACTTTGTGACCCCATGGACCAGAGCACGCCAGGCCCTCCTGTCTTCCACAGCCTCCCGGAGTTGGGTCAAATTCATGTTGGTCGCTTCGGGGACCCTGTCCAACCACCTCGTCCTCTGTTGTCCCCTTCTCCTCTTGCCTTCACACTTTCCCAACATCAGGGTCTTTTCCAGGGAGTCTTCTCTTCTCTTCTCATGAGATGGCCAAAGTATTGGAGCCTCAGCTTCAGGATCTGTCCTTCCAGGGAGCACTCAGGGTTGATTTCCTTCAGAATGGATAGGTTTGTTCTCCTTGCAGTCCAGGGGACTCTCCAGAGTCTCCTCCAGCACCACAACTCGAAAGCATTAATTCTTCGGGGGGGTCAACCCCCTGCTTAATGAAGGAATCTAAATCAAAGTATATCTTACATATTGTTTAATTTTCTCTTGAATACCTTCGGTGTTGGAGCGCTCGCCTCCCCTCAAGGTAACTGGTTCCATTATCATACTGGTCTCTAACAGTTGGCAGTCATTTCCTGATATTCAACTGAAATCTGGCTTCTCATAACTTGAGTCCATTATTACATGTTCTGCACTCAGGGATGATTGAGAACAGATCCTGCCCCTCCTCTGAATGACAGCCTTTCAAGTATTTGAAAAGGGCTATTATATCTCCTTTTAGTCTTCTTTTCTCAAGGCTAAACATGCTCAGTTTTTGCCTTCTTTTTTTCCCTAGGGCTTGGTTTCCAGTTCCCTGATCATGCTTGTTGTTTTCCTCTGAAATTGTGTCAGTTTGTCAGCAGTGTCCAGGACTGGACACAGTATGCACAATAAGGTCTAACTAATGTCAAATATAGGGGAACCAGCACTTCATGGGATCTGGACATTATACTTCTGTTAATGCAGCCTAAAATAGCATTTGCCTTTTCTGTAGCTGTATCACACTGTTGGCTCATATTCAGCTTATGGTCTACAACAATTCCAAGATCCTTCTCGCTGGTAGTATGAATGAGCCAAATATATCACATGTTGTAATGGATTTGTTCCCCTCACCCCAGTGTAAAACTTTGCACTTACAGTACCCTTATTAAATTTCATTATTTTGTTTTCACTCCACTCCTCAAGCCTATCAAGAGCTTTTTGATTTTTGTTTCTGCCTTCCAGGGTATTAGCTATCCCACCCATTTTGTGCCATCCATTAATCTGATAAGCATTCTGTGCACCATCTCATCCACATCATTAATAAAAATGTTGAGGAGCACCAGATCCAGAACTGCTACCTGCCCCCTCGTTACCTCCTCCCAGTTCTAGAAGCAGCCATTGAGCAGCACTCTCTGAGTACGGTTCTGTAGCCAATTGTTTATCCAACGGACTCTTGAGCTATCCAGCCCACACCTAGTTAGCTTGCTAATCAGAATGTCATGGGGCACTTCGTCAAAGGCTTTGCTGAGGTCAAGATATATTATGTTTACAGCATACCCACTTTCTATCAGAGAGGTTACCAGTTTGAAAAATGAGATAAGATTAGGCAGGATTTGTTCTTGACAAGTCCACGGTGGCTTCTAGTTATTACTGCATTGTTTTCAATGTGATTGCAGAGTGATTGTCAAATTCAGGAAGGTTCATAAGATGTATATGCCCTCAGTGACATGACAATCACATTTCTAATTTCTTCTCACACCTTTCTTTCTTCAGTATTTTGGTAGCCCACTAAAGGTCTTCTCCATTTCTCTCTTTTTATTTTACTTGTGGATCACAATGCCTAGGTTTCTGGTTGTTGAATGAAAATAAAATAAAATAAAATCCCTGCAGGTAGAAAACTAGTCAAAAAGACACTAGACCAGCCCTGTTTCCAACAAACTAGCTTCCTATATGAAAACAAGTTTGAATAGTTTGCCAGATAGGGGAGAAGAGCTGATACAGCATACCAGCTTCACCAGCTGGTCTTACTATTACTATTACTATTACTATTACTATTACTATTACTATTATTATTATTATCATCATCATCATCATCATCATCATCATCATCATCATCATCAAAAAGAGTGCTGGAA